>NW_017731992.1:188029-245222 GCF_001890085.2 Hipposideros armiger | reverse complement strand
TCTTTGGCACCCCCGACATAAGAATGCATTTTAACTATACATTGTCCTTTAAATGTTTTTCTTATCAGGGACTAAAATCAGTTCAATATCAGAATATGAAAATCTGGGTGTCTTAGTTAGAGGTCAATTTACTAATTTTTGTCAGCTATTTGACCAACTCTGTGGCAGCATAAATGCAGCATATGAAATATGACCACAACAAACCAACAAGAAGCTCTCTGAAGGTAATTCAGGCCCATTATCTTATAGTCACCTCTTTTCATTAACTTTGTAAGTATTAGCAGATAGAATCAATATATATTAATGTCTCTCACATCTTAAAATTAGGGATTTTCAAGTTTCTGTTCAATTGAGATAAGCACCTACTATAATTCAAATTGAAATTATAACTTCATGACAACCCATTCTCCACTCTCAATGTCACCCACCCTAATTTAATTTTAAACCTTACAACTTACGGCTCTCCATTGCAAGGACTGTGATATTATGCACGGCATTTGTCTCCCGATCCAATGATTTGGCAGTTGTGATAACACCACTGTTGGCATCAATGTTGAAGTATCTCTCCAAGTCTGTGTTTCTATCAATTGAATACCTAATTGAACATTAAAAAAAACAAAGAAAAAAAAAACTTCAACAGTTATGTTTGATTATGATTTGCTAAAGTTGTTTCATTAATTGTATAGTCAGTGACCAAATCCTGTTGACTCCATGATCTGTCATATTAGTGACATAAATGCGTACTTAAAAACTTCACCAATGTTATGGTTGGTTCTTAACCTGCTTGTCAGAAATCTCTTTGCTTTTCTGTCAGATGGTACAAAATAAACACCACTGTATAGTGATCTTCACAGTAGCTTTGCATGTGCCATTATAAACTTTAAATAATTCATTTATTATTAATATTATTATTTTGGCTTCTAAATATCATTTATAATAGCCCTGGTCATGTTTATAGCGCCCTCTAAAATGAAGCATATAGACACCTTGCCCATTCACATATACTTAGTAACATCATTTGTCTTTATAATACCAGCTTGATCTTAATCCTTTTTGTGTGTGTGTGTGTATCTCTCACTCAGGGGTCTTGACTTGGGTTCCACAGATATGTTCCAAAGTTGAACCCCTAAAAATGGCATGACTTTTTTGATATGTAAACACTTTTCACAAAATATCCACTCTCCAAATGTTAGTGAAATACCACTGCTCTAACTTGTATTCTTATTGCATGTAATTATTTGTTTCACATGGAAAATTCACTCTCCCCTCAGAAATGGCTACCTTCAGATTCCAGTCGGTCTTTTTATTTGGGTGAAATAATGGTACTCATTTATAAAGAAACAGTTAAGTAAACAAAAGAACAAACAAGTATCAAATACACACCCTATTTAGGCTAAGTGTTTTAAATTTACATAGTAATTCTCCACTACTAATATTAAATTGAATCATCTCCAACTCTGTTGTATTACAAAATGCAAGAAACATGGAAAGAAAAGAGGAGGCATCAGAAAATGTTAGAAAATTAACCATAACCCAACAAATATTATTGCCTTTGTGCTATACTAGGCGTTTGGTGGTGAGAATATGAGGAAGTTATTTTTGATGGTTTCTATACTCTCGATGGCATATGAGGCAAGGTTATCAGCTGAGAGAGCATGGAGAGGAAGGCGGTTTGACGAGAAGGAGAGAGAAGTAATTTTTTTAGAATGGACATACACATACACAAGCACACGTGAAAGTGTAATAGAAGAGCTTAGCAGTATGGATTGACCCTTTGAGGTTAGGGCTCATTAATTTAATGTGAAACCAGTCATCGTGTTTGTCTTACTCCATTCTTGTCTATGTGTTTGAAAGTTCATAACAGGCACAGGGTTGGATTTAACCAGCTGTGGACAATGGAAGGAGAGAGGGGTAAGGAGGACAGGGGCATATGCACGGGACTCCTCATGATGAAGGCCTGTGCTATGCAAGTTGGTAAGAGGGAACTGAAGAATGAAACGCAGATGCTGAGAAGGTGGTAGCACCATCACCAGATTGCAGGTCTTGATGAGGGTGCAGAATTGCTCAAGTGGGCAGTGGTGGGCAGAGAGTGAGACACTTGAAGTAGCTTTCACCAGTAGTGTGTATATGAGAGCTCGTAAGACTCTATGACTGAATCTGGGCAGAGCAACAGAGCACTGGAGCCACGAAGACCAACAGAGTAAGACACCAGCAAGTCTGATGGGCCACGGGTGTAGCTGAATCAGTTACTAGTCACCATGCCGGGAGTCATGGTGGGAAGAAACAAAATGGTCTGCACACTGAAATCCTCGGTGAATTGTGTGCTTACTGTACATTCAGTGGTTGATAGCAACATGGAAGATTCTGAGTAAAGTCTGATGACATATTCTACAAAACAGTTAAGAGTTTTGAAGGTAAAAGAATATTAAATAGTTTGGAAATGGCGATGGCAGCATGAAGTGTATTCACTCCCACCTATAGGATCTGTGCTCCATGGAATGTGAGAGGAATATCAGTCTTGCTTGAGATTCCCCACACTCCCTCCTTACCATCCTTATATTACAGCCAGTCTTCATTCAAATCAAAACCCAACCATTGCACTTAAGCTGCATATCCCACTTGATCTGACCTTCTTAAGAATGGTTTCCCTTGGAATTAAATACTTTTCCTCTTCTACAGCTTTAGTAGAATCAAAAGCATATGTTTTCTATAAAAACAAACAAACAAAAAAAAACCAAGTTTCCTCCATTTGTGTCAAGTTCATCGATGGCCTCCATATTGTCACAGGCACTGCTCGCTGCTTCTCTGTCCTTTCCTTACTATCTCTCTCACCCAAACATACTTGAGTTGACCACTCACTCCCCTACAAAACACATTCTCCTTTTGCCCTTACTAATAATACCACTTCTTCCCTGTGTTTTTCCTACCTCACCATCTGCTGATTTTCCATCACCTTGGCTGGTCATTCCTCCTCTTCGTGACCTCTAATTACTTGAACTCCCCCAAAGCTCTCCCATGGGTGCTCTTCTCTTCTTGATATAAACATTTTTTCTTGGCAACTTACATAGCCCCGTGACTTAACCACCTTGTATATTTTTTATGGCTCCCACATTTACATAAAATCTCCTTGGGCCACTAGACAAATGTGCTGCATTACCTGCTTCATAGCACCACGTGGATATACAACATGACCGGAAATGAAACATGTCCAAACGGATGTTACAATTCCTACAGTCTCCCAACCAGTTTTTCCTTCCCTCTTTCCCGAGGAAATGACACACCAGTCACTTGATTGCTCAAAATAAAAATCTAGAATTCATCCTTGATTTGTTTTTTTCTCTCTTACCCCTGCATACAACTTGTCAACAACTGATGTCATATGCTACCAGCCAAAGTTACCATCACCTTAGCTGAGTTTCGCATTATTGTACCCCTTATCAGCATACTTTCATTCTTACTGTGCACGGTCCACTTCCACACATCAGCCATACAAACAAGAGAGAATTGTATTCATTGTTACAAACCGACTTTAACTTTCAATTACATAGGAAAACTACATTTTTTTTCTGAAATGCTATGAGTCAAGCCATTACATACCAATATTTCATATGGTTAACATACTGTATATAACTATACATATGCATTTGTGTGTGTGTGTGTGTGTGTGTATATATATATTAAACATACACACATATATATACACATATGTATATAACCAACATACATATATACTTTTATATTTTATCCAATGATAATAGGAAACTGATATTAATGTTTGACAAGAGGATTATAACTTAAAACCCATGAACTCATGCATCAATTAAGCTAACACTAAAAGCCTTAATTGTTCATTTATTCAAGTCACTGTGATAATGTCTGCATATTCAGGAACAATAGACTTCCAGATTATTACAAAGTAAAAAGGCCTTGAACTTGACACATATCTGTCTAAAGCAGTTCATTTAATTCCCCACAGAGCTAAAGTCAATGACTAAAACATTTGCCTGTATTATCAATCGTCTCAAAGTTCCCAGGATTAAAATAAAGGCCAATAAACTTGAGAATTCATTTAATATGTTAAATGTCTGAAACTTCTGTTCCCCTCACAGAAAAATCTCTAATCTTTTAGAGACCCAGTTATCACCTAGGCCTCTATATATTTTGAAGCACAGAGAGCAACGTTTCTATCATTCGAATATTAATCACTTCTAAATCATAAACTATGTAGCGTCCACTTATAAATGTGCATGTTTCAATACCTGTAGTTCTCACATGGATCTCACTAAAAAGCACAGCTTCATATATACATATTTGGTAATCTGTGGATTATTCTGACATTCTTATCTCATGTCTCCCTTTCGTCATTCATGCAATCAGCCATTATCCTCAAGCACCTGCATGTGACACCCGATTTAAGAAAAATGGTATAAGATTAAACTATTTTTTAAAAATAGCAACCTATAATAAATATTAGGAGGAAACCAACACACTGCTATCCAAGAGTCTGATGAAGAAGTCAGGGCAGATGTGGGAGAGAATGAGGTGGTGGCTTGATAAAGGGTAGAAGACCTCGGCAAGATCGGGGAGCTGACAAACCATCCAGAATGACTGTGGTGGTTATTATGTGTCTTAGTCACAAAGATTTGGGATCACTCAGTATTAAAGGGGTTCCCCCAATTTCTACCAGCCCCTCTTGACATGCAAAAGGCTAGCATTTAGGTATGAGGTGTTACCTAATGTATAATGTTACCCAAGAAAAGCAACCCCTTGACCAAGAGAACAAAAGAAAATATGGGCACTTTCTTGAGTGACAATCGGGGAGGGCTGACTGCAACCAAAGAGAAGAAAGGCCCTGGAGAATCCGGGGGACAACACTTAGCAGTTTGGGATCTACTGGCCTAGGGACGGACAAATGCAGTCGCCCGAGTCAGAGGCTGAGCAGGAAAGGAAAGGGTAGGTGTTGCTCTAATCAAGAACTCAAGTTATCTTCCACGTCCCTCCTGATGCAGTTGGTGATGTGTGGACCCAAAACGATCCCTTTAATTTCTGCAAATTACAGCCTAACACACTGGGCCTCTTTCGTTGTATGTTGGAGTGACCAATGAGAGAGATCACGTCCATATTTTTGCAGCAACAGCAGTTGAAGCTTCTGCCCAACCTGATTCTGATGCAGATGCTCAAAACCCCCATATCCAGCCTCAGTCTATTCCCTGAGATTTTGGAAATTACTCTAGATACCTACAGTATTGTCAGCTCAAGATCAGATATCTAAAAGTAGATTCATCAGCCTTTCCCAAAAAACTATCCCTCCCCCTAAACTTTCCCATTTTCACAATGAGTTGAGTATTTAGAACACAGTTAACTTGTTTTGTCCTAATCCTCAAACAATGCAAGGCCACATATGACAGTCTTCTATTTGCATGCCGAATATTTGCATGCCTAATATCCACTTGCCCTTAATTCTTACTAATGGAATCCTGCTTTTGTTAGAGACAGCTATACATCCAGCTGAAAAACTACACGTGCTACTGTCCCTTGTAGGATGTAGTGTCCTTTTATCTAAGTTTTAGTGAATGAGATACCAAAGAAAGTTGTTGGGTTGAGCATCATTGAAAAACTCTTTAGCGCATAGGAGCGAGCTGCTAATCAGCTGGCACTTGATGTTTGCCCCTTCTCCTCTCTCTCACCTGGGACACGAACACAAAGGAAACACATCCAAAAGCCATCTGGTACATACGAGGTGATGAGTGCTTCGTATGGGAAGCCAAGGCCCATGATGGCATTACACTGCCAAGCTGTCATTCCTTGAATGCATAGCTCCACACTTCTCATTAGTGAGTCATTAGCAGTTAGCTCTGTGGCCACTAGCTGAGCACAGTCTCTAACAAAGACGAGCAGGCACAGTTAGCGCCCATTTCAGCCCTGGGCTCCAAAGTCTCACAGTCGTTGATGGCGCCGAGTCAGAGCCACGTCTGCCTGAGCCATCTCTGCAGTTTTCACGACATTACCTATAGATGAGCTGCCACCCACAGCTCCATGACCCAGCTCCTTTGGGCTGTTTCCCAGTGCTCTTCTGTCTAAAACCCTAAGCCAGTCAGATGGATGCATTATCTGATTAATAAAAATAGGCCATGCATCTCCATTTCTGTGCCTTTCCTCATGTTGCTACTCCCTCCCAATTATTTCAGTCCTACGGTTCCTTAAGGACAGTCCCCCAGCATGAAAGCAGCAAGCCTTTCCAATTGCATCAGAAATCATGCCCTTTTTGTACTCAGGGCCTCCCCAAGGCCCCCAGGTGCAGCACGGACTGTGAGGGGTTGTCTTGGCCTCTCCTGCAACTCAGCCTCCCAACTTGCAGCACCCTTGGAGCCCTCACCCCTGAGCCTTAAATACCATCCCAGAGGACCGCACTCCTGCCTACAATCAGAGACCCTCAGGCCACAAGGGTTTTGAGCTCTGCCTGTGGAGATGAACAAATGGTACAGAATGTGGTTAATTTGTGATGAAAATGAAGGTTCAAGGGACAGGGTCCTGCCGTATTTCATTTTGAGGAAAATGGATAATGCTTTTTGCAAGCAAGTCTAAGGCCAGTAACAGAAAGCAGAAAGATTTCATCTGAAAAGCTAACAACTTTTACTTTTTTTGTCAACCCAGTATCCCTTCTTTTCCAGGCATTTCTTTAACCTTGATCTACCCCACTCCAAAAGTATCAAGTTTAAATCACACCGGTAACAATTTTGGAAAATACCAAAAATAATGTAGTAGGATGCGATGTGAATAAGACATCACAGGGTTAGAAGTAAAGAGACCCTCAGGTGGTAATGCCAGGCTTGATATGACTTCCTATAAGAACTACCAGTCACTTATTCCCTCAGCTCAAATTAATCAGTAAAGTGAGACAGCTGAATGGAGATCTCTAAAATTTGAGTAAGTGCCTGACCTTAGCAATTGTCCTACATTATCACAGATAGCCACTGCATATTTTTGTAACTGGATAAAACCAACTATTGGGTTGTCAGAAGTGTGATGACGTATTTTGTCTATGTTTTTCAAAGGTCATTTATTTATATAAAGAACAAAGATTAATCAGTGATATATTTCCCATTTTGTTCGATAACCTTTTGCCATCTTTCAGTGAGCTTCATAATTCCTCATTCATAGAAGGACCTGTCTTTATTTGCGAAAACTGAACAAGGTGCTGATTTATAGCCTCATCTGAATTGAACCTTATACCACTCAAGGAGTTTTGAAGAGAGCGAAACAAGTGGAAGTCTGACGGCACAAGGTCAGGCAGTATGGTGGGTGTGGCAACACATCCCATCCAAGCTCCAATAATTTTTGACAGGTGATCAAACTTGTGCATGGTTTCATGTTGTCGCGATGGCACACAACTCCTTTATAATTAACAAGCTCTGGATGTTTCTGGATGATGGATTCATTCAAACTGTCTAATTGCCAGCAGTACACATTTGAATTGGTTGTTTGGTTTTTTGGTAGGAGCTTGGAAAACACGACACTTTTAAAATCTTACCACACTGAGAGCATAACCTTCCTCTGATGAATGTCTGCTATCAATGTCATTTGAGGAAAATCATCACGTCAGGACCAAGACCATTGGCACACCATATTGTTGTAAACAATCCACTTCTCATCACCAGCTATCAGTTGCTTCAAAAAAGGATCATTTTCCTCAAGGTTAATGAGCATATTGCAGACGTTTATACGCACCGTCAAATGAACTTCTTTGCGTTCATGCGAAACCCAAATATCGAGCTTGCTTACGTATCCCAGCTTTTTCAGGTTGTCGTGAATGCTTGAATGATAGATGTTCAATGTTTCTGCAATCTCTCGTGTTGTATAACATGGGTTTGACTTGATCAATGCCTTTATTTTGTCGTCATCAACCTTGGTGGGCCTCCCTGATGGAAGAGTGTCATTGAGATAAAAATCACCAGCATGGAATTTCGTGAACCATCATTGGCACTGATGTTCTTGCAAAGCATTGTCGCCGTAAACTTTATGCAACTTTTCACAAGCGTGATGTGCGTTCTTTCCTTTATGCAAGTAAAAGAGTAAAATATGGCAAAAATGCATAAATTGGTCTTCCATCTTCAACTGTTGTAAAATCTCCAACACTCAACCAAATCGCTCAATTTTTTTTAGAATGAAGCTAGAACTGTCAGCTGTCAAATGACATAGCAGTAACATAGATGCGAATGACTCTACTACTTCCAAAAATGAACTGGTGCCATCTGTCACAAACATGCCTCATGACTTTTCCAACAATCTAATATTAGGGCACTTAGTATAGGGAAATTAAGGCTGCTCCTACAGCATACTGGCAAGAAAAAAATAGCACAGTTCTTAGTCAAAGTAAAATATCTAAAGCTTAGTTCATTAAGCCATTTGGTTTTTAAAATACAACAAATGAAGGTAATTAAAAATCGGACCTTGTTGGTTTGTATAAAGAATGCAGCTGTCACTAAAATTCTTTTATGCTTGTGGGACTGAAGAGTGGAAAGATACACATTTAGATCTATGTCCCCTAGATCTCACGACTTTCTTTTTAGAATTATTTTTATTGTATTCAACTTATTTAAACCAAACACACAAACAAAAACAATTCACAAGCTATGCCCTTTTAAGGAAGCCCAGCATTTGTATGGTGTGTGGACATCACCAGGAGTGCCTCATGGTATATATAATACCACCGCAAACCAGAGACGAGGAATTAAGGACAATATTAGAGCCAGGACCCTGCCACCAACCCACTGTTCTAATTTGGGCTTTCCAGTCACCAGCTATACTCTTCTGTTTCCTTATGTGCAAAATGAGGAAGTTTTACAAGATGATGTCTCATTTCCAGATTTAACACTAGGTTTTTATTAATAAGTTTTTGTGTAATATCTCTTCAACAGTGAGGCAACAAGATGGTGGGAAACACACTGTACACATCTGGATGGCCTCCGTGTTCTGCACATCTGCTGCAGCACGAACTCCCTAATAAATGCCTGTTACTTTCATGGCTGCTGTCAAATAGCCATGGGGATCGATTAAAATGCTCTTTTTCATATTCACAAGCAGGATTCTTATTGCCCAGCTATGGATATGCATGTCAAGAACATGCAGCTGAGGGGTGAGATTAACACAAATACATCATCGGTGCTTCACCCAAGTGGCCAAAGATAATGGAATAAACAAACATGACCAAACCTGCACAACCGAAAAATAGCCGAATCATGAGTTGAAATCTTAATCTCTTAAGAAATTTGTGCATATGTGCCTGTGCATGTGTGTGTGTTGCTATGAGTGTGCAGGTTTTGATACAGACCTTGCTAAAATCCTGGAACCACATTTTCTAACTGTGTGACTGAGGCTATGTTTATTTATAACAAAAGAATGATAGCGCTGCCGTATAAGACTGTAATGAGAAATAAATTACTTCCAAACAAACTACTGAGTTCAGCAGTGTCCCTGCTCACACCCTCATCTCTCTCTTCTGATAGTGGCAACTCAATTTTCCTTTGAATTTAAATCTCCCCAGTCTCATGCAACGTTGACGATACTCAAAATCAAGATGCCCAGAACTTCCAGGGTAGGAGACCGACACATGCCAAGAAACTTTCCAAGAAACGTGAAGCTTAAAGCGGGGCCTATGAGACAACAAAACGTTGGCACTGGTCCATTCCACCGCCACATGCTGTAGGGACTGTCCTCTCATTCTCACTGCTCACAATTTAGACACACCTTACTCCTTTCTTCTTTGAAGGCTGGCCTTTCAATGTTTCTTTTAATTCTGTGAGCTATCCCCAATTAATTCAATAAATGCCTTTTTGTTTCAGTTCCCTGTGGCCAATTTCTGCTGATTACAATTAAAGAATGCTTCCAGTCGAGTACAAGATAAATAAATATTAGCTCCTGAAGCTTTCAACCTCATGTACTGTTCCCAAGTACTCACACCAAAGAGATTATGGACATTGTATTCTATCAATCAGACTTTTCAAAAAGCATTTTAAATGCAGAAAATACTGCAAGGGACAAATCAAGAGAAATGTGATTGTTACTCAACGCATTTTACCTGGAGTCTTCCTAAAAGCTAACTCCGAATATCTTTCCTCTGTGTACCATTCTAATTTTATAGCAACACAATAAAAGATGAAAAAAAATGGCTCAAATAAATTAGGAATCTCCTACTTAGCCAGTTTGGAAAATTATCTCTGGATGGATATTAAGTACACTAGCCTAACAAAACACATTTTTCATATTCACCATACTTGAGCATATGCTCATTTTTTTTTCACTTTTAATGATAGTTATATTAAATTGAACAGCATTTTGAAACAGATTACAGCTCCTCTTTTCCTCATGGAATTGATTTATGCTACTTTTCAAATGAACCACTACTTTTCTCTATGTTACTGGCTTACTAAATTTCTTATAATAATCAGATACTCACAAATAATTTAGATCAAAATAATATGTACAAATACACCTGCATACCAGCTACTTACAAAAAAGCACTGAATTATTCAAGTACCCCAAATGCGCTCAGACTAATCACACTACATAATGTAATATCTGATACTATTTTATCACCATTTATCTGAGAACATACAATACCAAGGATACCAAAAGAGCCTGCAGGTAAATCTTATCCCGGCATCCTTGAACATAAACACAAATGTGGTTCTGTACTTAAATTGGTTAGAAATGCTGAAAATGAGCCTCATTAATTTTTATTCACCCCTCTTCTCCTTGGATCTTATTTGTAATAATATTATGTTGCAATTCATTGGCTATTTTGGGCATAGCGACTTCGGGCTTGCTGTGCTGCCCACAGAAATAAATTAGCTGATTTCATAACAGAGCACTAGACTCTGAGGCCATAAGTAAATAAAACATAAACAAACTCTGCATAATGTTTTCTTGGCTTGACCAAATCCTGCCATCCTCACATCCTCACTGTTTCTGCCATCACTCCTTGAAATGAAGTCTTATGACCAGAGAGCTCAGAGCGGCGACTCTTTATCTGACAATTCGCCATGTTCCAGTCCTGAAACTTTCCCGTCATGTTGTTTCACTTTGATGGGCTCTTACTCCTTCAACCAGATTGCAAGTTCCTTGAGGTCAGAGGAAATGTTTTATTCATTTCTGTTGTTCCTGTCAGTCTTTCCCCGGTGTCAAGCACAAAGAAGGCTCTTAATGTGATGATTCATTTATCCGTCTACCAATTCTGACACGAGGCGTGAACGGTCCTCCAGCCTCAGCTGCTCGTACAGTTTTGCCATCTTAATGATGAGAAACACAGAAGTGAAGTGTCTACCCTTCAGAAAGATGATCAGAAACCGAAGCACACAATCTGTCCTTTCAAGTTCAGTCGATAAAGCATGATATTTGGTACGCAGGCCCAAAATTTACATGAGATGGTATGCAACTACTACATTAAAAAAAGAAAAAAAGAAAAAGTGCCAGACACTGCTGATCCTCAATTATCCACTCCTGCTTTCAAAATGGCATCTTATTTGTTTTCTGGCTAAGTAGCCTCGGGTATCACATAATTTCTACATTCGGCTTCTAGTTTCTATTTGGGAAAAGAAGAAAACAAAGTGCACCTGAAATGGTGGGCGAGTAACCTGTCTGGCTGCTGGGTGAGCTACAGCAAGGGCAGAACATTCCACCTGGTGGTGTACTCTGCCGTCACTGTGCTCTGGGTTCCTTTCATCTTTCTGCCTGCTGCTACTATACCTCTAAGCACCCCAAATGCTCAAGGGTGGTATTCAGTGCCCCATTCCTTTTATTTTTAAGGAAAATGCTGATGCACAGAGAAGAGTTATGCATAGTTTTTGGCTAATGCCAAAAGTAGGTAAACATTTTAACATGCTGGGGAAAGCAGGGATCATGTGGGGTGAGGATCTCAATTCTGCATTGCTGGAGGCAAGTCAGTGTATTTCTTTCTAGAATTCTAATCTCTTGCTGTACACATCAGTAAATATTCCACATACAAATGAAAGATGCTAGCTCTCAGTTTTATACTACAAAGAATGTTAATAAATTCAAACGCTAATTATCCAACTTCCCACACTGCTTTACAATTCAAATCCTAGTGGCCTAATTTTAAACAATTACAATGAAATAAATACCGCTTTTCCATCCCTCTAAGAGCTTAGTACACTATTTCTAAAGGTGTATAATCACAAAGCTGACAATTGTAAGACCTCCGGCTCCATCTCATTCCGGAGAACGCTTTTCCTAGGACCTCAGAGGACTGTGCTGCCTACCTATGCACTGGCGTTTGTGGACAGAGGGCTTCCATTTTGATAATTACCCACATTTTGATAATTGCCCAATGCAAATACACACTTTTGTCCATTACACAATTACGTCATATTTTCTATACATTGGAACATATGTGAATACAAAACAATCTTCAAAATAGACTGCCAATATAGTTACTTGTAAAACACATCTCCTTTCACTGATGTTATTGACTTTGAAATGAAAATGGCATAAAAACACAGTGAGTTATAATAATAGCAATGTAAAATGATACAACTTCCTAACAGTTAAGTCACGATTCATAGGGTAAAAGCATCAGTTTCCCTTTCTTATTTAATCTTTATAAAGCCAGGGCTAAAGCAGGGATCAGGGTTGCTTTTCCTTTTTACTGGGTGATATGGAAACGTAGCAGGCTAAGTGGCATTCCCTAGGTGACTCAGCACACAGCAGTGCTGGGAAGAGACCAGTCTTGTAGAGAAGGCACACATCTACTCAGCACACTACAGAATGAAACTGGTTTAATGGATATTATACATAGATAGGAAAGGAGAACTATGTGAGAGACAAATCCAGAAAAATACGAGCTATGAATGGCTTTGCTGACCTTATACAAAAAGGTATAAGGTAAATAAATGTTCCAAGAATACAAGCATTAAACGTAAGTCAAGAAATTAAAGTTACATAAAGCAAAAGAAAGAGTCACACACAAAATACCATTTTAGGTCACTCTGAACAAAGGTTGTCTCTCTCTATTTATGAGACTGAGGCATTAGAGAATGACACAAGTACTAACTTGAACTTTTAGGTCACTTTCATTAGTTTTAAGAAAGTGAAAACAGGTAGACATAGGGGGCTGGTCAGCTTTTTTCACTGATGAAGGTCGCAGGGGTCTTTGCCTCCAAAACAAACAGAGGTCACCCTCTGCCTCTCCTATTTCTGAGTTTTAGGGAGCATACCTGGAGCTCACTTCATCTCTAACTCACGTCAATACTCGCTTGGGCCTGTTCTTCTCCAAATTATTATATACCGCTTTTTTTTTATTCAAATAAAATACCCTAAAAAGTGAAATATTGACTCTGAAAAGCTTTAACAGATGAGGCACAAAGAAATGGGTAAAGGAAAAATAAGAAACGAGATAAAATTATCAATGCAATAAATCAAAATGTCCTTAAATCCTCTTCTTTAGTACCAAATTGTGATATTTATTAGTGTGTCTCTTTATTTCCACACCACCAACTTCAGGAAAGCATTCTCTCTTCCTCCCCATGAAATGAATGGACTGAAGCCAAAGTCAGACTATCCTGAGTAGCTGATCAATGTCTACAATTGTGCTGGGCTGATTATCTATGAGGGAAGGAGACTTACCTGGGTCACTAAGCGACGCGAGGCTAGAACATAACCCACACTCGAGTTTGCGTAAGTCGAGAAGACGTGGTGGATGGAGGTGAGCTTACCTCAGTGAAGGCTGGGCTATTACAGGGAGGAGGGTAAAGGCTTGTTCTCGCTGGTGGATGTATGACTCACAAATAGTCTAGTGCCCAGGTTATAGCTTAGAAATGGCTTATGATCACTGCATTTGAAATACAACCATCTATGGAGCCTGAATTTCTTAGATAGATAGGAAAATGGTGACTACAACTTCAGTTTCGAAATAACAATTATGTGTATTTTATACCCATTCTTTACTAGGCTACAATATTAATGTCAGACAAAGGAAAGGAAAGAATATATCTATATCTATATATATAATAGATATAAATATATAGATAGATATATAGATGATATATAGATGATTAGCTATAGATAGATATATATGAGCTTATAATTTTAGGGAGATAAAAATTATGAGCTTTTCTGAACTGAGAATCATTGTCTAAATTATAGATATTTTTTTCAAGACACACTGTAGTCAATGTCCAGACCTAGCTCAGAAGTTAGATCCAAACACTGAACATATCTGAATATAAAACATTGTTTTTTTTTATACTTCATAGAATTTGTAATCAAAATCCAGACTGTCACATTGAAAAGTCTTATGAACCCAAATTATGACCTGTAACACCATATAATAACTTCAAGTATATTCTATACATAATATTCACTTACAAGGACATAATTTATCATATGCACACACACAAACACATGCACACACAAAAACATACATGTAGACTTCAGACTGTAAATTATAGGTAAAAAGTGTGAAACGGAAATACTATGATATTTTGTAATGCTCTAGGGCTAAATTCTCTTAGTCTTAAAGAGACTGGTTGGTTATAACAATGTGTCTATTCTCTGTACAGGACTGCTCAAAAGACATTTTAGAATAATCCTTGTATCTAGATAAGGGATTATTTTATTTTTTTATAAGTGTAGCTAATAATAAACCAAATAAACATATCCTATCCAAATAAACCAATATGTAAAAAACAAACAAAAAAGATTTGTCTAAACATGAATCCCTAATTTCAATGATTTATACAATTAGTTTTCTAGCACATGAATAATCCTATAACTAGGACACGCGTCACATCATCTCTGAACACACTTTGCTATGAAAGAGCTCAGGGTAATTGGTTGACTAGGAGCGAAGCTATGTCTTGTGGATAATAACGGATGCCTCACAATACTGCTACATGGTAATGGCCTCGGAAAATCAGGACACACGTGTTGAATCAGTAAAATGTGAAGGTGGGCTGATCCTGTTTCGCTCTTGCCGCTACGGCTCAATACAGACACAAAAGTGGGTTGGATGTGCCCGGAACCCACAGCATCACAATGTGGGAACAGGAGATGGGAATACAGCACCCTGCTGTAGAATCGCAGACATGAGCAGGGAGCCGCTGTTACCTGACAGGGCTGTTGGAAGAATCCGGGTCGTGCGCTGCCACCGTACCAATGATGTTCCCAACCTGGGTGGCTTCTGACACCTCCATGGGGTACAGGGGTGCCGAAAACACGGGGGGCTCGTCCACATCTTCTACGATTATCTTCACAGTCGTCGTGTCGCTGAACGGCCCCAAGCTTAGAAAGCGAGGGTCCGTGTCTTTGTTTGCAGCCTCGATCCGTAGAGTGTAACTTGTTTTGGCTTCAAAATCCAGGTCCTGCAAGACAGTGATTAAGAAAATTAAATCACAAATGAAGTGGTTAGGGAAGCACGGCCTTTTCATTTCTGGAGTCAATAAGCCTAGAAGGGACTCTGCCACCAAATGAACCACCAGCCTTCAAAAGTAATAATACCGCCAGGCAGAGCCCTCGCCGCCTCCCTGGCTCGCAGACAAGGGGAACCGCCTTCGAGCAACTGACTCCCCTCTGCTGCCCTGCGCTGCCTGGGTGAAGCAGGTGTTTGGAATATTATTTGAAAGACAACGGATAAGATTTAAACCCTTTTCCAGTAGGGACATCAGTGTCCTCGTCTTCAAGCATGTCGTTTAGCTGCACTATCCACGGGGACACATTAAAAAGAGAAAGAGAAGAGCACCTTTCCACTGAATCAATTTCTCATTTAAAAGGTGATTTGCATTGATTTCGGGGGTTCTGTTACAATCTTGAGGTTTCCGGTGTCCCAAATGCGGCTGCAGTATCAGAGGGGGCACGATGACACTGCCATCTCACAACCCAGGGACTCCCCTCATGAAGCCCCCGCTGTGGCTCCGTCTGCTATTCCTCCTTCAGTCTACACGGACCTTGTCTTCAGTTAGATCAGGCGGTTGTCAGTTCTAGTCCAGAGTGTCTATTTGGTAACTTTCCAAGAGGAGTAACATGCTAACGCTGTCCTCAGAAATACTGACCCCAGTCAAAAAGTACGGTAGCTTAAAAAATGGAAGGGGAATTAAATCTGTGAAAAAATAAAAAAGTATCTATACACAACATGGTGAAGGTTTTGTAAGAATAACATGCTTCTCTTTCTGCAAAGGGTTCAGAGAGGCGCAGGTTTTTGTGATTTTCAGTCTCTATCTCACCACTAAAATGGTGCCCCACAATGGTCTTTACATTTAACGATGTAAAATAAAAATTTTAAAACGTAAAGAAAGCTACGGAAATGCTATCAGATACAAAGCATAATTTATGTAATTGTCAGTAATTCATAAAAAAGCACTAAGAAAAATGGACTAAAACGTAATGTTGAGAATTGTGACCCATGTCTATGAGCATGTGTGAGCACACCTGTAGTTATGGATATAGTCCACCTTGTCCCACCGAGATGTGATGCTGATTAAATAAAACAATGTAGTTATGCAAATACAAAACAGGATATATGTATACAAACTCTCTCTCTCTCTCTCCATGTATATATGCAACATATACAGACTAGAGTATACACACACTACTTATATAAAATATAGCACATACACACATATATATAAAATATAAAAATATACACTGTACATGTGATGTGTGTGTGCATATGTTTGCACATAAATATTACATAAAAGGATAACATGGCTCATGTCTGGCTAGTACCGTGGGGAAAATATATAAATCAATACTCAAAACCTGTCTGTATATCAGTCTCATATCAAGACCAGGACACACTTACTGAAATGCTTATTGGCTTAACGTGTCTCATCCTGCAGATTGTAAGATCCAGACTGTTCAGCTCATTGCTAGCATTCTCCATGCCTGTTGTGAATTTGGTACATGGAAGGGGCTCAATAAATTCTTCATTAATTAGAAAAAAGTAGAAAGCGGCTATCCAGGCCATGAGACATGCAAAACTGAACTTGACCTTTGTCCCAGAGAATCCTGATGGCCAAAGTGGAAGGTGGGGGAAAACAATCAAATGTGCTGTTTTTCTTGACCACAGAAAACATCATAGAATTACTATGAGAAAAGGCTTAATTCTTATCTGAGGTTTCCCATGAAAATGCTGGGGCATCTGGTAGACAGCACCCTAAACATCACCTTATTAACAAATTCAGTGCTTTGTATTTATTTATTTATTTATTTATTTATTTATTTATTTATTTATTTAAGTTTTTGGGGGTTTTGTTTTTAGTTGAGCCATCCTGCCACCTGTTGGCAGCTCAGCTCGGGCCAGGCATCGAACCACTGTTGCTCAGAGCTCAAACTCTTGAGCAAGAGCTCAAACTCTTGAGTGAGCTCTTAACCAACTGAGCCACTCAGCCGGCCCTTATTCAGCGCTTTTTTTATAAGACTGCCATTTTCATTTGCCTGTTACCTAAAAACACGTGTAGCCCAATGGTTCTCAACCAAAGGCGAGAGTCAGACCCACTCAGTGGGACTTCCTAACACATGCCTGGCCTCTTCCAAGATTTTGATTCAACAGATCCAGGTTAAGGCACAGCAGGTGTATTTTTTTTTTTTTTTTTTTTTTACGATTTTATTGGGGAATTGGGGACAGGGAACAGGCAAGTTGTGGTAGCAGGTGTATTTTTAAAAGGATCATCAGGAATGTGATGCAAACTGTCTTGTAAGAAACCTGACCTTGGCATTACAATTTTCTTGGAACTATACATATAAATCCAATATTTACTTAGGGTGCTGTTAATAAAACAAAGCATTCTTACTTACCTACATACATTTACTTAGAAGCTCTAAACATACAAATAGCTTGGGTATTAGCCTATTTGTGTGTTCTTGCATTACTTAGAAAACTGACAAATTATGAGAGAAGCCTTACTTTCATATATTACATGCCTGTGAATGATTGACTGTGTTTTTAAAAAAAATCCTGTTCACCATCTCCTTTGAAACAATTGAAAATGACCACAATTTTTAAGATAGACATTCAGGTTTACCCAAAAGGGATACAAAGTATTTCTGTATTCAAGTAAAAGTTTGTCTGGCTTATGAATAATTTAAAGTTTACTGAACAAATGAGTGCAATTATTTTATAGCAACCTGAATCTGGTTTTTTTTTTTTCTTTTAATGTGTCTAAAAGGCAACAACATGAGGTATAGACATCTGGATGCTACTAAGTCCTAAAGAAACAAAGTATCATGCATTATGATTGGCTGCCTAAAAGCTATTATGAAAATAGAGCAATAAAAGAATTCATATGAAAGGCTATGAATCAAAATTACAGACAAAAGGAAATGCTGCACAAAATGACATCCAGAACAAGTCAGAATAAGCCAGACAGCTAATTTGCAAAGTGGGGTGTGGGGTGATGGATAGGATTGTTCAACTAATTGAAGAAAAGACTTTCGCAATAAAATTTTAACTCCTGTTTCTCTTTCTTATTGATTTTTATATAAGAAAGACATTTCATAACTATTAGATTTAATGATCAGGGGTTATATTGGGGGGGAAAATGTTTAAATGACAATTGAAGAAAGATGAAGGAAAAAGAAAGGGAAGGACATATAGGGTAATGTCTAAACATATCCTAGTCAATATTTGAACCCACACATCACTGGAGACTATATATGTAATTGGAATTTTAACCAACACACTGCTTGTGCTGTCATCCACAATAGCAAGCGGGATGTAGAATCCATAAGAACGCGGTATCAGGTGTGAGTCACGTGGTGACCCCACAGAGCCTTCCTGGGACCTCTAGAAGCTGCTCTTTCATCTGTCAGGTGACGTCTATGTCAGACACTGAAAGAAAAGAGCAGCTCGTTTGGTATAGTCTTCTGAAAACTATAAAATAGGATTGTTTCAAGATTTTGCCATCAAGGGATGATAAAATTTAGGATTAAACAATACTGAACTCTGTAACTGCGGCAGGGGTTGGCAACCTTTTCCTGGAAGGATCGGACAGTAAATCATTAGGCTTTGCAAGCCACACGTTCTCTGTCACATGGAAATAAATCCCTGTGGCCATGTGTTAATAACATTTCATTTACAGGCACTGAAATTTGAATTCACCTGTCATACACACAACATTCTTCTTTCGATTATTTTCAATCATTTAAAAATGTAAAACCAACCTTAGCTCTTCAGCTGTACAAAAACAGGCAGGCTGCTGTTTGACAATCTCTGATCTAAAGAACCCAAAATAATAAGCTTATCTTCACCAACAGGATGCTCACCCTTTGTCCTCTCTCCCTTTTTACAATTAAAAATGAACTGTCCACTATAAACAGGACACTTTGTATCAACTGCTGCTCCGTTCTCATATAACTTTTCCTGCCATTTCTTACTGAACTCTTCCAAGACCAACCATTACCTTACGATTGTTCCCATAATCCCCTTACCTAACGAGTAATAGAACTTCTTTATATTGAGAGCTAACTACAAACGACGAGTTTACACCCATCTTTATCGTGTATTGCAAGGTTGGTATTACTAATTAATGCAAAAACTAAATGGCAAAGAGTGTCAGTGAGACTCCAAAATTACACCTTACTAGGGGCAGACATTCTACATGAACTCAAGGCCATGTCCGTCCACCACGCATGACCTTTCTGCTTTAACAAGCAGGGAGCATCAGGGCTTCATTCTGTACGGCATTATCACATTTCGGTGCCTACCTACCTCACCAACCTCATAGGGTTACCATAATTTAGTTATAAGTTTAAAAGACCCTAGAACAGTGACTGACGCAGTGGAATCACTGTAGCAATAGTCACTGTGTTACTATTACACTATTTCCTGCTAGATTATGAGCACCTCAACAGGAAAGCAAAGACTGTCTTTTTCTTCAGTTTCCCCCATGACACCTAGGCCTGTATCATTGGCAAAGTCAGTTTATAATAGTTGTCTCTTTAATTAAAAAAAAAAATAATAGCTGTCACAAATAGTAGGGTCTCAAGAGTTCCCCAACATTTGTTTAAGCTTTTTCAATAGTAAAAACTAAGTTAAACTATACTCTTGAATTCATTGAATAAAATCATTGCACTGCACTTTTTTTCTCCTTATTACCTGGCTTCTGGTCTGTAGCCACCTATGCTGACAGTAAGCTCAGTGACTTCTAGATCGTGCACTTTTGACCAACGCTGTTGTTGATGTTTCGGGAATTTATCCAAGTGAAATCCTTTAGGAAATTTTTCATTCTGTTCTAATCATGGCATGCTTCCATTAGGCGCGCACATGCGTGTGTGGGTACACACACATACATGTGTGCATGTCTACATATGTACGTCTTATGCTTAGTGTTCATTTTGCATGAAAGCATTAAGATTGTTCATCATCTTTAAAACATTTCTGTCACTGGAGACCCCACCTGTCTTTTGGATCACAGCACATTTGGTTGCTTTCAGTATCCTCCCATCTTCTTGATCAAATCAATACAAATCTTTTTTCCCAAGTAAATGGACTTAAATGAGCCCATACCAAAAAAAAAAAAAAGCCCTCAGTCATAACTTCCCCTTTATGATTATTTTACTGTACATAAATCTGCTACCCAGAACCTTAAAACTCCCCTACAACCTTTAAAAAGGTATCTTGGCAAGAATAACTTTGTACATTTAAATACAATAATGTTCTCTCCAGCTACTCCCAAGTACTTTCAAGAGTGAAACACACCTCTGTCCCACACAGCTGCAGTCCTGCCTTTATTTTCTCCCTTTCCTGGGTTGTGCCCAAGAAAGCCTAACGTTTCCCTCAGCTTGAGGAAAGTTAGACAGGCTGCTTCTGGACGCTAGGCCTGTGGCCTCGCTTTTCTTAGAGCAGTTATACTTTAGAAAACTGGTATTTGTAAATCTGGGTTCTTCGCCGGTGAGATGTGAATCTTTTAAAAAGCCTCTTGCCATTTCGTCGCCCAGAAAGGTCTTCCTCCAGGAACTGGGAGCCACCGCTTTGAAATGTCGTCATCCAGGTAGACAGCTGCTGTGACGGGATGGAGGAGCCCAGCTCCCAGGTGTCAAACTGCCTTCTGTCGGGAAGCCGCGTTTGCTTTTCTTTCCGGTAAAGGCAATTTGCAAACACAGATGCGCTATGATCCAGAGCCCCAAGCCAGCCGCCAGCTCTTAACAATTCTTTGCGTTCAGGCTGAATTCGGGTCTCCTGCCGCTTCTGCTATATCCTTGAACTCTCTCTTACCTGCTTAACTGTGTCCAATGTGCTTTTGCTTTGACAGTTGCAAGTGATTTCAGCAGCTATGTGAAGCTTGTATTTGTGTTGCAACTTTTGTGAATCACAAAACCTACATCGTGATTTAGTCAATAAGTTATTTGTTGTAGAGAAGATAAGAGAAAGGTAGGTTCCAAATGATATATATATACAGGAGTCCAGATGCCAACGTCCTCATAGAGGTTTATGGGCTAAGGCAGAGAAGAGCTCTTAAGGTCTTGTCAGCTCTGTGGGTACAGGGGGACCCCTAATAACTGCCTCACTGTGCTAAACTTTGAGATTTTTGACAGGAGCCAAAATGTATTAATCTAACATACCTCCATTAGTGACAACTGTCCTGGATATAATAGGGATTCACTGATTGATGAATGAAGAAAAAAACAAACCTAAGGACAAACAAACCATTTGAAAAATAGTGAAATAAGTGTAGGCAAATTTAAACAAACAAAAAAAGGTTACTGGGTATCTCCAGGTGCATTTTATATTTCTTAGGGAGTCATTATTTTAGCTTCAAAATTTATACAGTAATACCTTGGATTGCGAGTAACATGGTTTGCGACTGTTCCACAAGACAAGCATACATTTCTAACACATTTTAACTTGGTAAACGAGCGATGTCTTGTAATATGAGTAGTTTGTTTCCAGAACGAATTATGCTCACAAACCAAGGAATTACTGTATTTTAAAACAGCTGCTTATCAGGTACTTGATATAAATATTCACATTTTTCCAACAGCCTATTACCACTACATGGAAAGTATCTGGTGCTCTACAGGTAAATTGGGACCCTGACAAAGTATTATGAATAATTACAAGAATGTTTAAGCCTAAAACATTAAATTATGTCAAGATATTAGGAGTAAAATAAGGATATAAATATCAGGAATTATTTCCATTATCTAGCTATATAAGTGTCCTCTGACTACAATGAGTACTTAAATTAACATTTTAATCTAGATATAATGAGTCCTGACATCAAAAAGAGGCATTTCAAGCAGGTATATTTCCTTTTTGTAACAATTTTTAAAAAATATTTAAGGGCAGCAACTAAATGCATATATATTTCAGGTTGTTAGTTGAACTTATTAGCACCATAAACTGCTAAATGTATCTCCCAATAACAATATGCATATATATATATAGTCCTTATCATGATCAGGTTATTGTTCTAAGAGTTTTATAATATTAACTTCTTAATTGCTCATGCTCATTGATTCTCCAACAACCTATAAGAAAATATATACTGTAGCTTTTAACAGATCTTTTTGATAAATTTGGAAACTTACTCAAGGAGAAGCTGAGTTTCTTGCCACAATCACATAGATAGTGTAACTTAGTCCGACAAACTAAGAAAAAAATCAGAATGAACTGGAAGTAGGAATCAGATAATCTACAACCCAAAAGAGCAGTAGACATTAAACCCAGCATGATGCTGGAGGAAGAAAGTGGAGTAAAACCTGTAAAACTGATGTGGAAACCAAGCCGTCCATATTGGAGTGATGAGATTCACGAGCGAGCGAGAAAGTGGGAGCTGCTATCACCAAAACACCTACTGCCATCATCTATTATTTTAGCCTGAGCACAGGATGTCTAGATGAGCCTACACAGATTCTTACCCATACCTCGTTAATGAACGTCTTGCTATCTTTTATTCATGACCTCCTAGACATATTTATCCGGATATCACAGGTACCTCAGATGTCCCATATTCCAAACCATATTAATTATCTCCACAGCCCCATGCTGAAGGAACAACACAATTATTCATCAAATTACTCATACTAGAAACATTAGATTTGTCCTTAAATTCCCTCTCCAACTTCCCTTATATATTCAATAACTCTCTTATCTATTTATAAAATATCTCTTACTTGGAATGCTACTCATTGAAACTAAGAAAACAACACACCATGGAAAAAGACAGAAGGAAGGACATTTTTACAACATTATGTGTGACTTGTACTGAGCAAAAAAATAAAATTCACGATGCACTCACAGGAAAATTTTGTTGACATACACATGTTCTGAGAACAATGCCCTGATAATTGTTGAAATAAAAAAACACAGAAAACATTCCTACACAAACAGGGTTAGTCTCTTTGACCTTATCTGTCATGTGTTGACATTTGCATGGCTATTAACTTTCTTCAGAGTGTTGATTTCTTATTTTCTTTTTAAGACTCTAAATTCATCTCTCATCTTGACTAGTCAAACACAGGTAAGTTTATACCGTAATAAGCAGATGACAGTCTATATACACACACACATGTGCAAAATGATTAAAATGATGTTAGGATCTACTTATATATTACCCAGTAACAATGGGTTGAAGAAATTGGAAAATATGATCTGAAATTCACAAGTTCACCAAAGTACAGTTACTGTATTAATCTTATCACTTCCAGCCTTTAAGACTAAAATAATCCAAAACGTATGCCTGTTCACGGTCATATGAGAGAAGTACCTTTGCTCTGTTTTGAGAAATGTGTACCCACAGCAGCCAGATTCCTTGAATAACACCTTTAAATGAAAAGGAGAAAACCACACTGGAGATGTTTGGGTTTTCCTCCACCATATACATGTCGGTAGCATTTTTGTGAAATGCCGAAATACATACTTGACTCTGGGAATTAGCCCCGCGTGACTGCAAGTCATGGGCAAAAGATGCATTTCAATAACAAGATAGTAAATGCCAGAGCTTAGGAGTCTGTGCCGCTGAGCTGAAGGCTGACAGGACACTGCGTTTTCTCCTCTTTCTCCTCTACAGTGAATGGGGGTCGGCTGTGTTATCAATCCCTCCACAACAAGGCTCTATTATTTGATGGTTTGACTGCATTAAACCTTTTTTTAGGGTATGGGTATGAGGAAATGATGAAGATAGTACAGCAGAATTGGCCTGATGAAGCTTCAATGTGTTATTTGATAGGATAAAAACGTGAGCCACCAGTCAAGCCATCCGCGAACGGGCAGACACTGGAAATATACTTATGCTTCACAGGAAATGCCTTTTGAAAATGCTCATTTTTTTTTTTTTACTGTGTTGTAACTCTATAGTATTTTAGAGAAGAAAAATTCCACACTTAATGCCCACTGAGGTCTTATATTGAAAACAGAGGTGCTTTGGAGGGAGGATTGCTACATCCTAAAGGAAAAATAAAAGACTCAAGTTCCTAAAGTGAAAATTATGACACAGAAATGTAAAAAGAGAGCACTCTATGTGGAAAGAAATAGCTTTCACTCAAATGGGATAATATTTATGTTTATACTTGGTGAACTTTAAAGCTCTGTGTGACTGGTTATAAAGGTTATCATCAAATCATTCAGAAATGGCCATGAAATAGCTTTCACATTGCTTTAACTGTTTAAAATAAAACTTTTGTCATCATTTAAAATTTTTTTAAAATATACAATCTTGTTTCTTAAGAAATGGAAAGGGTAATTAAATTATAAAAAAAAATAAAACTGTGCCAACACTTACACTCATCTTTAGCCTTGTGGAGCCTTCATTTGGTCATATAAACAAACATTTGCTACATGAAACATTGGAACATTTATAATATGACTAACGGTGATCTTTCAGAATTCTGTACTTATTTTTCTTTTTCTAACATATATTTTTAAAAGATGGTTTTTATGTTCTTCGCTCTCTGTTCCTAAGTTCACCCCATGCCAAGTACGGCGTATGTTGAATGCTTCAAAATATCATAATTTTCTCAAACTGGAATAAATCTCATTATAACCATGACGGTGCATTAAAAAAAAAAAAAAAAAAAAAAAGCAATGGGCTCAAGTTTTATTAGGCTGTAGAGAAAAAATAAGTTCAGATGATAATCAAGCATGGTTCACAGGTACAAAATAACCTAATTCCAAAAGAAATCACTTTCTCCAAATGGACATCGGAACTCTAGTATCCAAATGTGAAGCACTATTTAGAGACGCTCAGAATCATCAGAACAAATACATTTACGTCTTCAACAAAAATCTTGTGAACATCCTCGCAGTCCCTGGTTGTAAATGCTTTCCTATAGTGAAGAGAGACTGCTAAACCTATCAACAAATGGTTCATTTTTTGTGGCCTGCCCATAGCATCCTATTGTTTATCACAGTGAAAATTTAAAAATATTCTGAGAACAATGAAAGAAGGCCTCATCCGTCTTCTTTTGGATTTTCTAGGTTTTAGTTAGAATGCCTTTGTGACCCGGATTCAGAAATCCATTCTAACTTTCACGGATGATTCCACTACTCAGTGGTATAGGATGGACACTGGATGTATGGGGCTCACATATGTTATTACAGACTCCACGTGCTGTGAGGGGGTCTATGAAAATGCTTTACCGGGGATGCAATGTGGACTCCAGTTTCACTGACATCTTGATAAGTAGAACTGAAACTCAAAATCCTGTCCTTCAGGGCCACAAGTAGTTGTTAGTTCTGACGGGGAATCAGAAAATCTTAGGGGCAGACTTCCTTCGATCCGGAAAACCACTCCAAGGAGACATTAGTTTAAAGAAAAGGTAAGCAAAGACACTTCTGAAACGGAGACTAGGGATACTGTTGGTTTCATGGAAAAGCACTTGGGCTTGGGGTGGGATTTTAGGGATGTGCACAAGAGGGATGGGTATTTCATACTCATCTCCTAGTAGGCTGAAACCCTATGGCTGGCCTGAAGGTCAGAAGCTCATGCTGTTGTTCTCATGAGCGATCGTAAAGCTACTGAGTTTCAACTTACTTTTGTAGTTGAAAGCTCTCATTAATTCTAATAATTCTTCAATGAATTCTTTGAGAATTTTTAAGTTATATAGCCTTATTAGCAATTATTTTACTGCTTTCTTTCCATCTGCTGTGTCATCACTCTCTTTTATTCCCTTGGTATGAGGTAGACGATTTTCAAACTAGTTCAAATGATAAAAATAAAATGATCTTCAGTTTTGAACAGCAATTTAAAAGGATGGATTTAAGAACTGAGAATAGAAGCAGGTTGTGAGCGCAGGAGCTTATTAAAATAATAGTTTTGGAGTGGAGCAATGAGAGCCAACCTCAGGATGCTACTGAGGAGAACAGAACAACAATAAAACATACAGCCAGGAGCTGTTATGGCTCACAAGGGACAAGAAAAGAAACTAAAAAGCCTGGAGGCTTCACACTTAACAGCAATGATAATAATAAAAGGTGCTCTATTTGACTATGGCCAGGAAAGTAGCATTTTAAATACATATTGATACTCATTATCACACAGCCCTTTGAAAAGAAGGGAAACGCTTGAAATGAATTAGAATTATCACAGATAACTCCAATAATAAGGGTCATGGGAAAGTAGAAAATACTGTAATTTTCTATTCCACAGTATACATTTTATTGTAGCTGTGCCCAAAATACTGTCTCATAATTACTATTTGTAGTCCATTCTTATTTGCAAATCATTGAATACATACGCTCCTATTCGCTAACAGGGAGTGGCCTTGTAAAGGAGGCAGAAAGGCGTGGAGAAGCCCTGCCACTTACTTCACCTCATCTGGCGCCAACATCCCTTCCATGTGACGCTCCAGTAAAACTGTCCTAGTTCCCATTCTCTGAACTCAACGTGCTTGTCTCATGTGCAGACTCTTCGCACAGGGAGTTACCTCTGTGAGAAAGTCTCCCTTCCCCTATCTAGGGAAAGCATGATGGGTCCATTCTTCAACCCCTTCCTCAGGCCATGTTCAAATCTTTGAGAGACTTGGTGGGGCTGAGCTTTCCAGGACACTTCAACAGAGCCTCGGGTATTTGCCCAAATCCTCGTGGCCATAGCTAAGTCTGTGAAAAATCCATGGGGTCTGTAGAACTGAGACAACCCCTTATTATACTTAATTAGATCAGCTCCTATCATTGAAACACACACACACACACACACACTCTCTCTCTCTCTCTCTCTCTCTCTCTCTCTCTCTCTCTCTCTCTTCCTTCCTTGAACAAGAAAAACAATTTATATAATTTTACTCCCCCTGTTTACTTATTTGGTTTAAATAAGGACGAACAGGAGCAACTTTTCAGACTTGAAAGATGAGCGACAGTACCTGGGCATGGGGGCGGAGCACAGGGGACTCCCACAGGAAGACAGGATGTCTGAGGAGCTAGAAGGAAAAGCCATCTTGCTTCCAGGCATGAAAAATGGCTCAGTGTCCATTCTAGATCTCTGGATGGAGCTGAGGAAGGGTGGGATATGTAGGAGGCGAACACCAGTTTAAATTGTTCTAGGGGTCCAATAGTTCCCTGATGTCCATGTGAGAAGCTGGTATATGAGGCTCATTTAAGGTTTATAAAGAGAACAAGCCCTGGGTTAACACAAGACCTGAGCACACTGCCAGATATAGTAGCTGCACATAAAATGTGAGTTCCATTTTGAATAAATTAATGAAATAATTCTTGACAATGAGAAAATTGTGGTTTAATAGTTTTTCATGTAAAAAAAAATTAGATGAATCTATAATGCCATACATTTTTCAAGTGAAAAAAATTCAGTAATCAGTAAGCTTGAAATTCAGAGAAAAGTAAATATATAATTTCCACTATTTTTAATCAACTCTTACAGAAACCACTTATTTTTTATTTCAATATCACTAAGAATTCTGAGTTGGATTAGTTAGGCACGGGAATGTCTTAGGAGACTGTGAAAAATTATAATTTTTCAAAATGAGTTTGGGGTGGAAATAAAAATTAGGCAGATGTATAACCAGGTAATTACCCCAATATCTATTATTTACTCAAAATTGTGTGGAGACGGAGGGTAAGAAGAAAGTGTGAAGCAACACATGCTAACACTAAAGAATTTTAGCATGAAGAAAACTGTGAAATTTTATTTCCATTTATTTCTATGTAGCTATTCTCTGTATATTATAAACACCATAGGTTTGTTTAAACTTGACCTTTTTCAATTAGCAGAGTTTCAGATAACCTGTCCTAATACTTATGCATTATATTATAATCAGTTACTAATCATTAAACTTCGCAGAACTATATTGCTTTGGCTCATGTTTATCTGTTACTGTAGAGTATTTTATTTTGCTTTCTAAATCTATTGGTTCTGCCCCAATATGGCAGATATACCTCGACATGAAGATAAAACTTAAACATCAGATCCATCTTCCACACTGGCAACGTTAGAGTAAATGTAAGTAGCCATGTTAAAAGTAATAAACCATTGCTCATTTCTTAGTCTAAATTATTGTTTGTATACACGGCATGTTTTACCAAACTCAACATGATACATAAAATCGAGTTAGCACTGAATACCTGGCTTTCAAGGAATTTCTTTAGAAGCCCTGCACTTAACTGAAATGTGATTTTCTGACCCTTGATAGTTGGATGAGCAACTGGATTCTACACTTTACAGAAGTTCAGAATGAACATATTTTGCTCATTAATTCTTCAATTTCTTACTGGATATTTATGCCACACCAGTAAAACTGTGAAACCCCCCACCATCAGTGTTTCTCGAGGTGCTCCTATGCCCTGAGTGTGCTTAATATTCCAAAACAATCACTGACATTATGTGAGAAAACAGGTAAAAGAGGGGAAACAACAAAAATTAAACAGTATTCTATATGAGAAGTGACTGGAGAAAATAAAATTCATTTTTAGTTGCCACAAATGTAAACTGAAAATAACACAATTTTGGTCTGATATTTGGTACAAGAAATTATTAAAATACATTGCTAACTTCTCATATAATACTAATTGATAAATATTTACCAGATATTAAGTATTTATTAGGTGCAAAACATCACTCAGGTTGCTGTGCAGGGGTACAAATCTCTAGTATCAAAAATTTTAAATCCATTAATCTCAATGTTTAAAGGATTCAGAATGTTTTTGTTTGTTTTTTTAAATCTTAATTCACTAGACGGGAGTGATTTCTTTTTTTAAATACCTGAATACAATACACTAAATCCGAACCCACTGACTGACATCTCTGTGACTTATTTCTGCATTTATGTTTTTTTTTTTTGTTTTTTTTTTTAGCTGAGCCATCCTGCTACCTGTTGGCAGCTCAGCGGCTGCTCAGCTCGGGCTGGACTCGAACCGCTGTTGCTCAGAGCTCAAACTCTTGAGCGAGTTCTTAACCAACTGAGCCACTCGGCCGGACCTATTTCTGCATTTAGACAAGAGTTTTCATCCACAACAATATTCAAAGTAAATTATAAAGTGCTGCTAATGAGATTTTTTTTGGTATGACCTTTTAATAATATTTTCATGCATCTAATAACACCGTAATTATACAAATAACTAATGGATATTATATATTTAAAAATAGTAAAGATCCAGAACAATTACTGTTAACATTTTCACATTATTTTTCATGCAATGAAAAATTTGATATAAATGCAACTTATTTTTTATAAAATTTTACTCTACATAAATATACAATTTTCATCAATTTAAAATAGGGTTTATAAAATTTTGGATACTGTTTTTTTACATAATATTTTTATAACCCTTTCCCAAATTATGTGTAGTTAATATGCTAAGGAAATGTCACATCATTTTAATGATACACAAATTCCATAATATGGCAACATCACCAATCATTTAACCTTTTCCTCTTTTGTTGAACATTTTATAATGTTTCCATATTTTTGCTGCACTAATAATATCTTTGAGATGTTGAGAAAAATCAAGGTCAAGCCCTTATTTTACTCAAAATAAAGTCTAACAGATATGGATCGTTACCTATAACAGCAATAACATTTATGTTATATTTATATTATTGCAAATTATGATTAATTTTCACTTCATAGTTTTTTCATGAGTTTTATGCTTTGATATTAAATGCATTTTTAGCCAGTTTTTTTTATAGATTTCTTTTTAACAAATTATTCTCTAAAATAACTAGATATAATCTTAAGGAATCAAGGATATTATTTTTCTAATACTGAAACAAATATCTTATAATACACACACACGTATGTGTTTCATTATTTATGGTATCTCATTATATGAAATAGATGTAGGTGCTCATTAACAATTTCCATATATATTTAAAAATTCCTGCATATAAACAGATTGATTTCAGACAAACCTTTGAAAAATCTGAGTAGCAGTATACCTTATCGTGTTCCTTCTATTTTAGACAACAAAACAAAATATTATATTAACAGTTGTCCAATCGTAGTTACTATAACTTTTTTACTCAGATTGTCACCAACTGAGCTTAAACAGCAGCTGTCCACTGGAAATAACTGCAGAAATGTTTTGCCCATTGGCCTGATATCAAACATATGTTTTCCTATAACTAAAAGAGAACTTTTTATTGATGTATGTTAATTATTGAGAGTTAATTACAGAGTTATACACCTGGACTGTCAAAGACTGGCAGAAAATCCCAGCATTTTGGGGGTGGGGATTTTCATAAATATCTTAATTTTTTGTGTTTTGAAAATTTGAAATCACTATATTCTGTAATAATTCCTTTTGCTACTTTTTAAAATTTAACATTTGTCAAGAGCATGTCTATACAGAGGAGAGGGAATAAACGCCTCATTTCCCGCCACATCTGATCAGCATTGGGAACTAATTTAAATACAACATGGCAACTAGTCTTCAGTTTGGATGATAATGATTTTCTATCGCCTTTGCTGACACTGAAGGGTTTATGATAGGGCTCCCAAACTTTCATGCTCTGTATGAATTCTTGAAGCACTTCAATTAGTATAAATTTTAAAAGAGAAAAATTGGTAATGTAGCAAGTTTTTAGCATTTTGGTTTCTATTTCCAAGTTTATTTAGGTTATTTTCTTGTACGTAGAGTGCGTGTCTAGTTTGCTTATAAAAGCTTTTGGTTGATTTTAGGGTTTCATTACTGGAAAAGTCAACAGAGAAGCATAATTATCTCTCCAAGTATCACTTATAACAGCACATTTCCCAATGTGCCTTAATGTTACAGAACTATAGATAAGGGTTGTTGGTTTACTCAAAGAATAAAATCAATAAGGTTATTACACAAATCATTCCAGTTTCCTTAAGATTCTGACACCTAACAATAAAAGCACAGCTTTTCTTCTGAAATTTAAAACAACGATTCCACATATGGCTATTCAGTTTGTCTAAAACATTGTTCCATCAAAGCAGACATGGCTTCTCACTCAATAGAGTAATCTCTGTGATGCTACCGTCAAAGAAAATAAAAATATTACCTTCTGTATAGTAATGATTCCTTCCTGTGTGTCTTTGTCAACGGAAATCTTGAAAACCCCTAATCCATCACCATCCACAATTTTGTATTCCATTTCAGCATTGGCTCCTATATCTGCATCGACAGCTTTAATTCTGGCCACAACAGAGGCCACTGGCAATGATTCTGGGACATTATATTGGTAAGATCCTGAAAAATTCAAAACAAAAAACATGAATAAAACCTTGTATCAAGCTAACCAAGAACAATGTCACTATTCAGCTATTTTGCATCATCTATGCTTAATATGTTTTTATTTATTTGGTAAAGAAGATGCTGAAGCAATTTGAGACATAGAACAAGTTTCACAGAGCTTCAAGTTATTTCATGGGGATGAATAGATAATAACCTATATATGACAGCTGACACACGCCACGGAAAAGCAAGAGAAGAATTTCCATCCCTGTGTTTCTAGAGAAATATGCTACTTTAAATACAATAATAAATTTAACTATACATATAATATATAACCACTGAATGTAAATAATTATAATTCATATAAATATTACAAATAAAAATAGTATAGCTTAGACTTCAATCAGCAAATACAAGCCTAAATAGTTCTGATTACTTAATGCTGGAATTTACGTACTAGTTTCTTTTACTGAGAAAGTTTCAGAAAATTGGACAAGGGAGTTTTTGGTTTTGTTGTTTTGTTTTTCTTTAAAGATTTTTATTGGGGGGATGGGAACAGTACTGGGGAATTGGAAGAAGGGGAACAGACAAGTTGCTGTCCTTTTGTTCTTCAATCTAGTTGTGGAGGACATTGCTTCACTGGCCCAAGCTGGCACCATCATTGTGCTCTTTCCGGGCGAGGCAGATCAGTTGCCGGCCTCTGGACGGCCGCTCACTGTGGCTGTTGGCCACTCACGCTGGCTGCTGGCTACACACGGTAGCCCATGGCAACCCACTGCCACAGGGGCTGCAGCCTACACCATCGCCAGCGACCCACGGCAGCCCAGCTCCAGGTCGAGCTGTTGTTCAGCATCTTAGCTGTGGAGGGCAGTGTCACTGGCCCTCATATGTGGGATCCGAACCGGGCCCTCTGGCATCCCAAGCCAGTTCTTAACCATCGCGCCACTCGGCCGGCCCAACAAGGGAGTTTTTAAAAGACAGTATCAGTCTTGTTTTAGTTCATAAATTTACTGAGGATAAACATTACTTGTGTGAGCTGTAGGTAGGGCTGATTTAAGGCACAGTGGTGTAAGAGCAAAGGCAATATTATTTAAACAGGAGGAAAGAGAAGCAAAAAAGGGAAGAACTTTTTAAAAAAGTTTCTTTTGTAAAAATTGGTCTTTAACATCCCTCGACTAAAAAAATAAAATGTGGGGAAAGTTAAGAAGTACATGAACCATCCTCTAAAAACTAGGAAACCCCTCAGAACAGTATGCTCCTTTGCTATTTTTCTCTAATCATCTACTTTTTCCTGATTCCTCCACCCTATTCCGTTTCCTCTTGGTTGTTAAATGTGGTGCATATTCACTTTATTATAAAGAGAGAAGGATTCTCTCGGGAAGGAATACAGAAACGAAAATGTATCATATGAAAGGATCACATGTTAGGCTGAGAATTGTTGCTGTTTGCAATTTTCTAAATTTCGTGGCTACTGATTTTTTTTTAAATGATTACAACATATACTTAACATTTTTGAGTGACCTTTTTCACATACCCAGAAGGGCCCTTAGTAAAATCTAAAATGTTCAAGGTTAGAATAGTAACCAAATGATAGAGAAAATCCCAGCAAAAATGAAACCCCTAATGACAGCTCGTGGCTTGCCTCACTTTAAGAAGCCGAAGAGGATCTAATAGGCTAGAAAAGCTGTGCTCTAACTTATCAAATCATGGCAACAGAAACCACAAAAAGTATAAGTATCAATTCTCATCACTGTAGGCTCAAAGACAAGAGGAAGTGTTAATTTTATTATGAGCACAATATAATTACATTATTGTTTGTATGTTTTTAATTCTCCAATGCTCTCCTCCCTTGTTATAAACCCTCAAGAAGACATTCAACTATAGGTTCATTTTTTTTTCATGCTAAACTTAGGAAGTTTTTCGTTTTGCCAAGGGGTATTCAAATGTCTGTTGTATAATAATATAAATACTAAAATATGTAAAATACAAAGAAATATCTAAAGAAGCAGTATTTGAAGAAAACCCAGTGACGTTCACACCTGCAAAGAAAGCTTCCTTCTTTGACATTGTTCGCTTCTAAGATCTGTTTGTAAGAGAGATTGGTTCCCCATTTCTATCAAACAAGCATTTTAAAGACATTGTAGTCTGTACAATTTCCTTACATTCATGAGCATTCTAAAGCAGTACTATGTACACTTACAAAAAAGAAAAAAGCAATTAAAAGAGTGAGATGAAATGCTTTTTTTACAATCAGGACATCCTTACCTACAGAATTCTTTTCTCCTTTTGTTTTTTTGGTTAAGTCAAAAGCCACTTTGGTCAAAGAAACTAAATTGAGGGCATGTGGTTTTCTGGGGTTTTTTTACTGGTTTCTTTTGAAACGCTGAGTGTTTGCTCAAGAAAGATGTGGTGGGATTGCTAAAGGAATCTTCATTGTGCATGAAATGGTTAAAAAGTATGTTGAATAAAAAACGAAAAAGTTCAGTATTCTTTTATTTTGATCTTTAAATATGAAGCAATATTTTTTATATTACTAATTGGCAGCAACCACATAACTTACAGAATGTTTAAAAAAATAAGCCTTAAAATAAAAAAGATTAATATATAAACAAATGTAATAACTGTCGAGCATTCAAATAATGTGAATGAAAGAAGAACCATATTATATGTTAAGATAGAAGTAATACAAAGATATGATTGTTTCTATTTATTTTCAGTAGCTTTATTATTCTATATTTCTGAATTAAAATCATGCCCTTGAGAAAATAAAATTGTGGGAGAATGTAGCACGATAATTATTTGTTTGAGAAGACTCTGGAGAAACTCCTTTTTAAAGAGTTTTACAGACTCGCAAGGAAAGCTAGGGCACTTGTGACACTGAACAAAACAGCATACTTACTCCGAGGAAAGCGAGGTGGGTTATCGTTGACATCGGTTAGGGTCACGGTGACCGACGTGGTCCCTGAGAGTCCTCCGTTTTGACCAACCATATCCTTTGCCTGAATAACAAGCAAATACTGGTCTTTAGCCTCTCTATCCATGTTTGGAAGGGCGGTCTTGATGACTCCTGTAAAATTTCAAATCCCAGTAAAAGGCATCATGATTCACTGAATTGACACTAGTGAAGAACACTGACATAGGCAGCAAGTCGCTCGTGAAATGTTGCCTTTTGGTGTTTTGTGTATTTTTAATCGTTTCCATGCATATGAAAGACCACAGGGACACGACACTGATATCCAATATTACAAAACACAGAAAATGCTGAAATGCAGAAGAGCAGGGCTTCTTAACATTGGGTAGAGAGAATTATCTTTAGGTTTTATGGAAAGATGGTCCAGGAATACCAACTTTTAAATAAATAAAATGAGCTCCTTATATAGAGTAACGGGCAGTCACTGGTACAATATATGACAATGAAGCTCTCCTTTCTTTCTTTCACCCTCTCCAGCAACTGAATTCCTGGTGACATCAAATAACCATAACCCCTTCAGCTACGGTCCCTCCTAGCTCTCTTTCAGGAAAATCATTTAAGGGCTCTACAAAGGAAAGAATGAGAGCTGTGTATGTTTAATGAGCAAAACACCACTTCAAGCTGTGGCAATGATGCTGGTGGAACGTATGCTGTACCTAAAGGTCTGAGGAAAACTATTAAAGATGAGACTCAACACTAAAAATATTGATGTGTTTTAATGTTGTTCGCTTCTAATCAATTGAATTTAATAGTGAAAGCCCTTAAGAATTAAGATGTATGACAGATGGATTTCAGATTTTCCTGTTGTTTGATGGGGAAGCTTAATTCAATAATCACTGTTGCAGTGAATTAATTATTTTATATTAATAACTGTAAGTTAATTATTATGTGAGTATATTATGCAATAATATCTAATTATGGGACGGATTTTAGTTTAACTATACAAAATGACATACATACATACATACATAATACAATATACTTAGTATATGTTCATCTAGATAATATTAAGAAAATGTATTTATTTAATATTGATCTATATAGACCTTGAAACTAGCAATATGTGACCATATGTACTAATTAAATATAAGGAGTCTAGGTCCTATTTAATCATTTCTTGCACTTTCATCTTTTACAACAAAGACAAGGCCTGACCTATGTACCTAGGCCCCTTTTATTGTCTTAGTTTGAAAAATGTCTCATCTATTTAAGTAAACATATTCTAATATTTAGGGGGAAATCAGGATTTACTGAGGAAGAGGAATTCTGGTATCACAGACTTTTCAGGGGCAAAATGGGTTTTTTTGATAGATGATGATTATTTGGGAAGAAACTATATGTAAATTGGGTAACATTCTTTTTCCCTCATGTTCAGCATAAAAATTATTTCATATAGTCCAAATTTATAATTTTTAAATTTAATTTTAAATTGAAATTGTTTGAAGACTGATTCTTCCATAGACACATAATGGTCTGTGTATGTTATATATTTCAGCTCTAAGCATAAGTTATAAGCCTAGGTTATGCTACACTAGTCCTGCCCTATGCTTCACAATATTCTATAGTAACTGTTCTACTGGTGCGGAACAGATGACAAAAGCTTTTCAGTAGTTTAAGAATAAGTTAAACAATGCATTACTGGCTCCTGAGATTCCAAAATGTATTATCGATTCCTACTATCTTAAGCAACCACATTTTTGTTTAGATCCGAGCTCTAGGTATCAAATACACACAAACACACACACACCCCAACAATAACACATCAATATTTTAAGTATTTAAGTTATATTTCTTTGAGTAGATGACTTCTGTTGTTGTTAATGTTGTAACAATCACTTATTCTAACACATTTACTGTTTTGGACACACTTGCTCGAGTCACAGTAATACAGGGTCACTTTATCTCCTTCACTGAATTCTTTTGGTTATCTACACACAGCTTGTAGCTAATTTTTGAAATACCATGATGAAAATCAAAAGAAACATAGCATATATCCATTTGACTCTGTTGATAATTGTTTGATATAAAAATATTCCTAGAACCATAATGATTCTATGACTATTTCACGTTGGTTTTTCAGTACTTCTGTTAACTATAACATGTAACACAATGAGCGCTGGCCTAATTAACACCCTGCAACCATGCATCAACAGTCTGTGTCTAAGAGCTCTGGGACATAAAGGTCCACCTTTTTCTTTCTTATTCTTTTTTTAGATGTTAATCATCCTGGATTGATTTCTAATGTTTTTCTTATAAATTGAGCATGGACCAGCTTAAATGTCTGACCAAGAAGAGTATTTCATCTAGATGACAAAATAGGAACGTTTTTAGAAAACTTTCCTGCTCATTCAATTTTAATTTTTAATTTCTATTCATTTCTCATTTTCCTCCTAATATCAATATATCTGAGTTTTTACCCTTGCGCATTTATGATAATAGAGAGGGTCCACAGCCTCTCAACTAATCAGCAAAGAAAACACTGCAGCCTCATCCTCTCATGGATTTGCTTATTGTCATTATTTTTGAAAGGGAATGTAGAATTATTAGGCGAGAAGTCCAACAGTCAAAGATACTGACTTATTTTTCACACTTTTAATTGTCTCTTTACAAGTGATCCTATAAATAACACTTTTTCAAAGCAAAAACCATGACGAAGTTTGCAAAGTAATGCAGATGGCAAAGGTAATTTCTAAATACCTTGAGTATTAAACATATTTTTGACAAGAATAAAATAATTGGAAGAGAACTGAATTTAAATAAGGACATTCAAAAATATTATCTTTCTAGTTCTATGACTTTTGCTAGTTTTTCGCTTTTAAGTATAAACTATATTTGGAAAAGTCACTGGGTTTGATTTACATTTTGCTAGGTATTATACAGACACACACATTAGCAGTGTGGCTGTGACGTGGGAAAGGCCAGCCTTGTCTTGTTGGATCCCTCCAGTCCTGTAAAATTTTATGGAAGGTAGTAATATTTAATTTCAATCATCAATAATTTTAAACTACTTATGATGCGAAGACTATATCCTGTAGCTCTTTAGAAAAGAGACTAACTTGGATTTTAGCCTTTCGAAACAATAATTTTTCCTCTGACGCAGTACCCCAGAACATTCGTTTATTTATAATCCATGTTCACAAACAAGTATTGTACATATGAAACATAAACTTATCACTGTTATTATTCAACAACTGCCTGGTTTTTAGTCTGGAAATAAATTTTGAGATGATTCTCTAATGTCCTACCAGCCATCAATTTGTTTTTGTTTTTGTTTTTTTAGCATATTCTGTTACCCCAGAACAGGGGTCAGCAAACTGTAGCTCACAAGCCACATGTGGCTCTTTGGGTACGTTCCATCTCAAAAGTTTGCCGACCCCTGGAAGAGCCAATCCTGTCCCTCACAACAATTTAAAAATCATTCGAGAGTCTTTAATATATTTTTACATAATCACCATTATGTGAATAATATCCTCTAGAATTTTTATACATGAAACTATGATAGTTTTATTTTCAGTTTCAATTTTACTTCAGAGCCACATGTATGTACCCAAGAAGCCACATGTGGCTCGCGAGCTGCAGTTTGCTGACCCCTGGTGGCTCTTCCGTCTCAAAAGTTTGCAGATCCCCTGCTCTAGAATCTTCTTAGGAATGTGTATGTGTAGCAACCCAGTGTATGGAACCAAGCAATCATGGGAGCCTGCAATCTGTTAACCCAAGCTTTGGATTAGTCTCAGGAGTCTAGACAGTCACATGACCCAGGTAACACAGGGCTGGGTGGATTCATGCTGTGTGGGTTCAATAAATATATATATATAATGTGCAAGGTGAGCCTCTTCCAGTAATTTGTATTTCTTTCTAAATTTTCTAAGCCTTGTATTATTGGGTTTGACTACATGTAAGTGAAGCATATAACAGAACCATAAAAAGACAGAGAAGAGTCTACAATAGTAAACATGGAAGCTTCTAGAACACAAAAAAATTCCAGAGCGGCATCAAATAGAGATTCTGAGGAACAGCGTCTTGTAATCTGTGAGAGGGTGTCCTCAGCAAACCCCCACAGGAGTAAGGTCCTCCACCCCATGAGCCATGCCACAGAATAGCACAAGTGTGTAGGGCGTATTTGCAAGGAGGGCTTTTGCTGGATTACTTACATCAAGTTATGAGGTAACAAATAAACATGCAATACAGAATGCAAGCACCATGTAGTCGTGCCTCAATGTTTATGAAAGAATCCCAAACGACAAGTGATATTTAACACTCAATCCATTTTCCAGGGCCAGCTTCATGGCCTCGTGACCTGTGCAGTCACACTGGCCCCACGCTTGGCTTCTTGCTATGCTGACGACTTCTTGAAATTCCTACTAATGTTAGAACAAGGAGCCTGCGTTTTCATTTCGAACAGCACATTAGACAGCCAGTCTGGTCACATATGAAATAGATAAAAATATGAGATCTATTTGTGTGCAGGTTTACAGAATAGATGAATGCATTATAGTAATCCTCAGTCTCAATAAATTGGGGGACACTGGGAATATAGGCGATAGGAATCTTCACAGTCCTTTTAATATTGCATCATCTTGTTTCTAGTGCCATTCCACTTTCTTACTGAAGTAAATTATCAACATTGGTTTTGTCAGCTATATGCGTTCTTGTTTCATGGATGGAGAAATTAAGGTAGAAAATACAGTTAACCTCTGGCCATTCGGCCTGTTAGCAGCACTACAGATAGATATGGGCTTGGAGGTTTCAGCCATACTAGGTTAATGGTATGTGATTAATAAATAGCAAGAGTTATTATTAATATTATCCTCAAAATAAGAAGAGTAAATTTCACATTAATCTCTCTTAAAAGAAAAAAAGAAATCAGAAGTTAAACAAATTTATAGAAATGTGCACAGTGATTTCCTGGTTCTTTTTTTACATAATCTTGATATAGCTTATTTTCAGCAGTTTTTTGTGTCAAAGTTTTACTTTCTACTAAAAAACCCTAGGATTTAGAGATGAAAAACATAATGGGATGAAGAAAACAATGTTACTTCTCACAGAGGTAAGAACCATCCTGACACCAAGTAAGGCAGCCTAACTCAAATTTAATTTACAGCTCTTCAGGCCCTCCACATCTGAAAAATTTTCCATTTTTGTTACAAAAATACATTTTTTCCCCAAAAATTGCATTCTCCACTTTATGAATTAGCAGAGACAACAGAAATTCCCAGAATATCTCTGCACTAATGACTATAGGAGAAGTTCTAATGATTACAGCACTAAAAACTCTAAACAACACAAAATTAAACTTTATTCATCTCTTGTAATACACGATCCTTGAGAATCTGAAAATTAAATTAAGTTTGAAGGACTAATAATGTGATCCCACAAAATAGATCATTGCCCACTTAATCAGGGAGGCCTTATGTATGCAGAGCTTCTGAAAATTTATCTTACAAAGAAGTCAAAATCACAAGACAGTCATTAATAGCAGCAAAATATTTAACCCTCAGGACTGGCACATGCTATTTTTAGACAGGTTATATAACACAAGAGTGTATAATTTGTGAGCAAATTGTCAGACACTTGTCAATGTCTTTCGAGGCGGCAAAGAGTAGATACATCAGGGAATTGGGTGGGTGTCTGAATTTAGGTTTCCCAAATCTATCATTAAATCAGCCTCACGCACACTTTCTACATTCACATGATTCATATCACAGATAGGATACTTTCATTTGCTTCTCCTTTAATACTTGCTTAATCAGAACTATTTCTTCTCTACTAGACTTTCCAGGTGCTTTCCGAACTCAGCCACCATAATGGCACAGAATATGCAATGCCGTCTCTACGAACATTCTAACGAATGATGAGCCAGGATTAAATTTACGTCTCTGTTCATGCATGATTACAACTGTCATTCTCAAAAGACATTTAAAATATTTATCCCCCACAGGGATTTGAGAATGAATTAAATGGCCACATTTGAAAAATATGAACAACAGAATAAACGGCATTAAAATACTCATTTAGGATCATAGGTACTATTAAATATTCATAATCACTAACTTGGCTATTTGAAGAAGAATTCTCCATGATAAAGGCAAAATTATTAAATTATAGAAAAATTTTGGATTTTCACACGGTGATGAAGAAAATCCATAGCACACACCCACCCATCTTCACACTTGCCCACTCTTCCCCGCCCACAGAAACAGACACACAGAATATATAAAATATTATTTGATAACCAAGATAGTAGCGCTCCAAATTTACTCTTACTTAATGTAAACTATTTCAGCTTCAAAGCAAAACAGGGCATATAGCCAAACAAGCACATATTCTATCCAGGCAGTTTTATAACTCATCTTTTTTTCTTCTCCTAAAATTAAAAGCATAGTCATTTAATTTCATTTTGATTTAGCAGATCATCATCCTGTTGGTTATGTTTAAACTAATTTCCCTGAAAAATCCAGCCTCTGGAAGGAAAAGCTGAACCTACCATCTATTCTACTGCAGGGCAGGGAGATTTCTGCTTGAGAATTAAATTTGATTGTGTCTAAGTCCTATGTGAATTCATTAAAGAAACCGAAAATAAAATTTAAAGGTGAATAATCAACTTTTCCTTACTAGAGTCAGGAGATAACAGTGGAAATGCTTTTGAATATAAAATATGTTACAGGTAGGAACACTGATAAATATAACAAAACCTTCTTAAAAGGTGCTGTTGCCTCTATAAACAATATGCTACTTCCTACCATAATACACATATTGAGAGAAGACCATAAAAATGGTATGAGTGCCAACTATACTAAGCAAAAATAACGAATCACTAATAGGCCAACCCAGCAATAGCGACTGTACAAGGAGCGTCGCATTTCAGAGTTTACCTGTCTTGGGCTCCACCGAGAAGTATGGCTGGCCCTGCAGAATGCTGTAGACCACTCGGGCGCTGTTGCCGTAAGTAGGATCATCAGCGTCCGTCGCTGTCACTTGTACCACGGAGGTCCCTACAGACCAGCCCAAAAACCAATGCATTAAAAACTTCCAAATGCCACCAAACATAAGAACTCACAAAATGCTGACAACTCCACATTGAGTTTGTTTTTAATTTTGCATTTTTCTTGCTTCAAGGCCCATGAAAATTATATATATATATATATATATATATATATATATATATATATATATATATATATATATATATATGCAATAACACAAAGCCGAAAAGGTAATAAATGTTAATTAAGCCCTCAGAAATATTTAAGGGGTATGAAAATAGGTTGGAAAAAATATAGACTTGATGATGCACGTTGGACTTAGATATACTCAGAGTTGGATGGAACTCAAATTTTTGGCATCTGATCCATCAGGGTCAGGTAACAGGTTTTTATCAAGTGTAATCTCTGTATGTCTCAATTACTGTCCAGATGGCAGCGTAACAAATAATAGCATCTTGACACCCAAATCATTGAGGGAATCTCACTATTGTAACTAAGTAGAGCCAGACAGAAACAAACTTCTTTAATTGAAAAAAAGAATGTTGGATGAATACATTTAACTGGATATTAGTTAGCTACCCTATCTCTTCAGTAATAGTTTTATTTATTTTTCATTTGTTTCCACTAATTGATTTAAAGTCAAAACATGAAATACAAATTTAAACCAATCCTCAAAGGAGGAAAAGCATGACAATTTTGATAATTTAATAATTAGTTGTTTTTCTACATTTCATATGATAGAATGTCATATTGTTTCTTCATTTTATCACATATTTACTTATTCCCTGTTTGAAGCTTTTATTGTGCTGTTCTTTTTATTTCCATTTAGAATTAATCTTATAAATATTAGACACTCACATTTGCTTAGTTTATATTGTTGAGCAAATGCTATCTGAACATTTATGTCTTAGCTCATGGAGATGGGAAAAGTTCTCTTTTTAATGTATTCTTCTAAGGTTCAAGTTTGGCTCTAATAATTTCTTGAAAATGCTGTATTTTTTAATGTAACACAACTTTTAGATATATTCCTACATAGATCTCTAAAACAGCTAATGTTGTTGAATACAAACATTGAGAAGTACTTTTCTTTCTATTTTTTGCAATAATGGGACAATGTCAAAGGGCCTTTAAGCAAAACAACTCTCATCATTCTTTTTTAGATATCTCACACTGAGGCTCACTCTACCATTATAATAAATTCAATATAAATATTCATGCACTTAAGTTTCTGGAGAAATTACAAAAAGGCTAGTAGTGGCACGTGGATGGACATTTGTGACGTCAAGAAGGCTCTACATCAAGAAGACCCGTGGATCCAAATGCTAGGCTGGCTAATCCACTGATGACCTGCCTCATATGTTGGCCACAGAGAGATGCATAGATCCATCATCCTACCATCCGGACCAAGAAATATAAAAGATCATCATCACAGGTCTGTATCTGGAAGCATTTTCTTCCTGAACTTCGTAAGCATCATTTGAATCATTTTTTAAAATGAAATGGAAAAGAGAATCATTTTTTAAAATGAAATGCAACACCTAAGCAATTTCCTGAAGATATGGAGACAGCTGTGTAAATGGACATACTAGTTCCTAATTTTCCATAAAATATAATAACGTGTTGAAGAATTGGATTTGGGTACTGGCTACTGACACGTCTCCAGCATTCCCCTCAGCCTAACTGGCGATTGCTATACAAATACTATGTGGTTCTTTGTTGTTGTTGTTGTTGTTTTCCAGGACTTACAATGATTTAATTTTAAATGCAAACCATCAAAATTCAAACATTGCAAAAGCAGCATGTTCTTGACTTACCCACAGGAGACATTTCAGGCACCCCTGCGGTGTACGGGCCATCCAAGAATTTGGGTTCATTGTCGTTGATATCCTGGATCTTGATGACGAACTCGGACTCCGGCTCCACGGGTTTGTTGGTGAGCCTGTCCAGTGCCTGGGCTCGGAGCGTGTAGTAGGCCTGCTCCTCACGATCCAGCCTCTTGGTGGCGTGAATATCCCCCGTGTTCTCGTCAATAATGAAAATGGAACTCGCCCCTTCGCCTGACAAGATGTATTTGATGGAACCATCTCCTTTATCAACATCAGAGTGAAGCTGGTGAAAAATTCATGTGAGATGAGATTAACTTACAGGAGGGTCAGGGATATGGAGATATGTCAAAATAATTCTTAGGTCACGCAGCAGTGCATGAAATTTTATTGTTCTTGGGAAGATAAGCTGATGTGTTGTGCGCACAGCAGAAAGGCTATTAGAATGTGTCAGCTTACACGGGCGAGCAAGACAATTTCATTGCTTCCGGTAAACAGTTTCATCTCCAAAGGAATTTTAAATCATTCCCAAAGTTAGGGACTTGTATTATTTGTGATCTGGTCTGTCCTTGCCAGTTTTGACCATCTTCTTTAAACAGAACAGACATGCAGAAAACACGTATAATTGGTTGATTTGGTCTTACCTCAAGCAAAGGGACTTCCTATAGAACATTTGCAAATTTAGATCTAATGTATGCTTAGAAATCACCACATTCCTTAAGGGTGCCCTTCCCTCTCACATCCACTCTCACTCCTTTTCATAATTATCTGGTATGGATGGATGTATATCACTAAATTGGTCTCCAAATCCTGTCCTATAGTTTCAAATTTGAAGCTGGCAAAAAATTACACCGCTCTCTGTAGTAGGAATTTCAAACCAATATGTGCCCAAGACTTCAACGAAAACTTTTCTTGAAATACCAAGAACTGTATTCAATTTGCATGATTAACCCCAGCACCAGCAGCGGGGGCAGCGGTATGGATTTGCATTTCATATCTGGAACTGTCCCTTCTGTATGTCAGAACATTATGTTGAACAGAGGAACCTTAGGAAACTCAGAAATAATTACACATTTTCCTGAACTTCATCACCTGAGAAATACAGGACTCGATGTGTCATTTTAACAATCTTTCATTCTCTGGAATGGCCATCACTCTGGATTGTGATTAATTTGAATGCAAAAGCCCAATTTACCAAACGACAGGTCTTTTCACTGCCCTACAGAACAACGTCTGCGTTCTTTAAAGGACAAGGGGCTAAAAATATAAAACAGGGGAAACTGCTTCAGAAAGAGTGTGCCCAGTGCGTCGCCAGCCTTTGGTGGGAGCCGTGGAGGACAGCGCATTTTTGCACCAACATTTCTGTAAGCGATGCTTCCACTGCACTCAACTGCCGTGTTTACACCCTGCTTTGGGATACTTACATACTTGACTTATCTCTTAGTTTCAGTAGTTTTTAGTCAGGACTAAATAATACAAAAAGCAAAACAAACAAACAAAAACTGAATTTCTAGCGCAAGTTCTAATTAGATCTGTTCCGTGTGGAATTATCTAATGGATCGCTACGCTGCATGTTTACCAGCATGGGGAGAAGGTGTATTCTTGAAATACAGTGAATTACTTAATTTTCTTAAGTCATCCTCAGGGGAACTATGACATACGTATCTCTCTCATTTAAGATGAAGGAAGTGGAGCATTATCATGGTTTGAATTTCTGAGTGCTTCCTAGGTGCCAGGCACGGTTGTGATGTTCTCTGCACAGGAACGCATCCCAGGCTCACATTGGCTGACTTAACTGTCCCTATTAACAGACGAGGAGACTGAGGCAGAGAAAGGCTCAGTACTGTGCCTGAGGCCACAAGGCCAACTCTCTGTGGCTACACCCAGACTATGAAACCAGGAGGCTAGTGGAAAATCTCATCTCCACTCCTTACAATGTGACCCTCCCTCTGGGAGAGGGGCTGCGGTCCTATGAGTTGGGGGCATCAAAACCTGCTGTACGGAACTCAAGGGAAGATCGGTACATGCAACCCACCCTCCTCCCCTATCGCTCCCCAAATCTTAAAGAAGCTCCCGGTGGTTCCCGTCAGCACATTTTGCGACTTACCAGAGGGTCCTTTCTTGGCATTGCACAACAGCAGCGAATCTACCACCCTCAACAGCATAGAGCAAAAAACCTGAGTCCTGAGACAAAGGCAGATGATGGCTGAAAGGGTTGTTTTCAAGCCGCTAACACAAAATACCCTCCCCTCCCTTAAACACTTCTCACAGCCACTCTGCTAACCCCGCCTCACCCTCACCTGTGTCTCTATGGGTTAGGAGTGTCTGCGGCATGCTACTGCTGACAGTGGTGTGAAACGTTAAGATGGGTGACCACAGAAATAACGTAAGTAATATTCCAGTCATGTTAAATCAGAGGTTTGCTATATCTCTAAATCTCATTAGGGACTCCCCTTTATAGAAATAGCCCTTATGATTCATTGCACTAATTCCTGTCAACTGATTGTTTTCATGGCATCAACAATTAAGTAGGATCAGATTCCTTCTCTTCTAACTCCCACCACACACACACACACACACACACACACACGTGTTTCAGGGGACCTTGAACTTTATTATCTGCCCATCACTGACACTTCTCTCCCAGTGTGGCCCATCACTAGGCTTATAATCGCTGGCAAATTCACAAGCAGAAAATTGCTGGAAGTCTGAGCTCAGTGTCCTGGCAAGGCTCGCATAACCACCTGCAGGTAAAAGTGGGTGACCAACTTTGAAATGTTGTTATGGATACAAAATTATCTTAAGGGATTCAGACATTTAATCTGTGAGACTCTGGGCACTATACTAACATTACCAGGTGGAGAAACCCATCTGTTAGTGAAAATCTACTATCCTTCTGTTCTGGAAAAAGTAGGCTCAGCAAAGAAAAACACGGCCAGTGTAGAAGTATGGAATGGTATTCATAAGTTGGCACGTGTGTCTCTGTAGGCGTGCGCACACACACAAATGCACACACGATCTTTGTGAATGACTACTATAGAGTGGAGACGTTCTACTCTCCACAGTGAAAACCTCCAGCCAGGAAAAAACAAAAACATTCTGAGGTCCCACAACATGGTAAATTAATATAAACAATAAATTAAAAACACAATCAAAAATAAATCTTTGCACTCTATTTGGGGCAGAGGAAACTCTGGATGTTCTGCGTTATTTCACTTATAAATACGCTTGCAAACACCTTTGATGCATCTAAACAACCACAAAACCTCAACTCATTCATCGCTAGACAAAACTCACCTTTTTACTGCCCGGGTTCCTAAATCCTTTTCAAAATATTTGTTGTGACTCCAAAGTAAACATTTAAATTATTATCATCACCATCATCATCGCAAATGAGCACACACAGTGAGAAGCACAGACCCCTCAGCTGAGTCGCTAGTTCATAATGCAGAGGGAAGAGCAGTGGCGACAGAATCATTACGTGACTCCTATACATCAGGGTGCCAGCACTGTGTGTGGCAGGAATGTAAGAAATACCAAACGGTGCTGGGCTCTTCATATACACGGGCTGGTAGCACAAAGCACACTTTACAGGCGCCCTAAAATAGAATATGTTTAATAATTCACTATGGCCCCATCCTCCCCTGCTGGATAGCATACCCACCCATTATCTCTAATAAACCAAGCCTTTCTTTTCAGTCTGTCTGAACAATCATCCTCGTTTGGAATCTTCAAATCTTTCCCTTGGGCTATGATAAAACTCTCCAGTTTTTCTCCATCTTTAATAAATCACATCATCTAGGCTGTCATCATGCATGTCAGGCATTATCTTCCTAAAATGTACATTGAATTATACCACACACCTCATCAGGCATACGAACCTGCTTCCCACAGTCCATGGAGTTAACCCCGAATCGTAAGCATGGGGCTCCACGTGGCCGTATGCTATCTCCCCGGCCTCTCTTTCCCACATCTCAGAGTACCCTCCGTGCTCCCAGGGCTGGACTGCCCACCACGGCCTGGGCATTGCAAGGATGTCCATCCTTTTCAAGACACGCCCTCATCATCCTGCCCACCAACCGACCCCAACACAGCTCAGGGCAAGTTCCCTATTACTGAAGCCATAACGATCCTTTTACTTTCTTCCACAGCATGTTGTGTGAATTCCTATGACAGAATGCATTTAATTCTGCTTTATATTGAAAATCAAATTTCATTGTTTTCATATCCAACCCCTTCTTTAATGTACAAACTCCTTCAGAGCTGGGGTTTTTATCACTGTATTCCACATTCTCAGTAAACAAATTGTTGAATTTAATTTAGCAGTGTATAATCCACTTTGTACAACAGTCATGCTTGTTTTATTTCAGTTTCTACCCTTTGAAGTTTTAACAGCATTAGGCGAAAATAAAATAAACAAAACATCCTGTATCTCCTCCGGTTTGTTGTCCCTAAGCCCCTGAGCTGTGTAGATAGAACCGATACCGTGTTTTTTTGTACCCACAGTAATGCAGAGCACACTATTTTATATCTATGCATTTACATGCTTGTGCTGCCCAGGAGACAGAACCCTGTAGGGGCAGACATGTTTTCTTATCCCTGTCTCCCTAGGTCTTACACAGTAGTACACACAGATGGACACACATGCGTGCACATGCACATTCAAATGCACACACGCTCCAGGAGGGTTTTACAGACACTTGGATGTGCTTGCATGGCAGAATCTCCATGTACAGGATTCATTTTTTTATCTACCATTTTTTTCTTTAAGATTGTAAAGTCCAAAACTAAAAAAAAATCAATGCACTACATTTCTGACAATTTTCTTATATGTATTTAATCAACTAGGGCCTGATATCAGACTACCTGGTCTAGTACTTTTAATCTACTTGCTTAAAAAAAAGTCTGAAAATGGAGAATATTCCTCAATTTAGCAAAGACTGAGTTTAAAATAATCAATTAAATATATTGATGCACTTTTCTTCTGTCTATGAATATCTTAAACTCTACTTGTCAGGTGATCTGAGTGATGATGTGCTCAATACTCTCTGACTCTTAAGTCTCCTCATCTATAAAATAGAGATACAAACATCTACACTTGAACTTGTCCAAACAACTGTGGCAACTATTGGAGATAATACAGTAGAATGTGACTCATAAAAGTAAATGATATAACGTGGTGATTGTACTCATTAATGTGTTTGCCTTTGAAAACGCTACATTTTCATGTCACAAAAAAAAGAGAACAAATCTAGCCATAAGGTGCAACTATTGGGAAGGAAATAACATTTATCATGAACGATTTGACACTAAAAAAATTAAAGCTAAGTAAAAAAGCTTCTGTGATCCACACTGACCTATGTATGATGAAAATGGAAAGTTACAGTTTTACATTCAATTTTTCCTTGTAATGAACATTTGAATGAGAAAAATGCAAAATGCATTATTATATAAAAGATTATACTGCTACTATATCTGTGTACAAAAATGGAGTAATGATGTCTGAGTAAAACATATGCATAAGCTCCTTTGAGCAGCATGTTAATAAATCTGAGAATGATTTATACTGAATATTATAAGAGCAAAGGATTACTAAGGCGAGTTTTCTACTATGGGTTTATGATTATAGATGCCTGATTTTTTAAAGTTTAAAAATGTATTGCAGATTATCAGAACTGTGCAGTTTATTCTTACTAAACTTCTACAAGGTTAAACTTACAAGGATGGAGGGCAGATTTAAACAATAATCGGCAGACAGTAAGCTGCTTGAGTATATCATTACGTGCAAGTTTTCTTTTCTCATTATGCTTTTCAATATTTTCCACATGCCACCGGATACCATGTAATTATCAAGCTGTTGAAGAAATATTACACATTAAAACAAGGGTAGGAGTCATTTTTTTTCTGGTTGAAGTATTTCTAATTTATAATTATCATTGTGGTCCAGGGTAATGGAACACAATTTACTTACGCAACCTCTTTGATGAAGATGCATAGTTTAAGAAGAATAGGTATTAATTATTATGCATAGAGTAAAACAGAAAAGGAAAACAATTTAGGAAGTGCTTAGGCAAGGTTAAAATTGACAAGAAAGTCACCTATTTTTTTTTTCTTTTTAACTAGCAATGAATAAAAAGAAAGTATGGACTACTCATATTGGTTTTATTCTCAGAAAAAGTTCGCACTAATTCAACGGCCATAAACATTAATTTGGGGTCTCAGTTCATTTATGTTGCAGCAGAGTGTTAGGTCAAAGCAAAAAAACCAGAGGTATCTCTACTCTGCTCCTTATGTATGGTGCAGCCTCTTTTAGCTCTGAAGTTCCGGTTTACCCATCTGTTACAGATCAGCATCTCTAAAATGTACACTTGGCCTTGATCACTGGAGTGAGGATAAAAGGAAGTCATGCATTTGGAAGTATTTTGTGACATGTAACTGTGTACCCATATGTCTAAGGTCACACAGAGCGGTACGACAGAATTACCAGCATTCCTTGGGGGGGAAGCCATGCTTTTCTTAGAAAAGGTTCTACATCTGTGCCTTATGGTTGGATACGCACACCCCATTAAGTTAGGCACATCTTTTCCACCAGGGAGCCAGCAATAACAACTCAGGAAAGGGTTCTCTGTTCCACACGGCCGCACGCACCTCCCTCAAGAAAACTCCACCGCGCTCAGCTCCTCTTTCTGGAAGCTGTCTCCAGGCCACACCCCAAACTTGCAAACAACTGAAGCAGCCTTGAGTCAAAGCTTTCCTTCCTGATCAAACCGCCTCCGGGGCCAGTGGCGCTGTGCATACATCATGCTCTCTAGTTCGGGAATCCTGTGTAGTATCTCGCTCACTTAGTTCTAACTCCAAGCAGAGAACCAGAGGCAGTTCCAAAGCAACCCCCCGTAAAGGGTCATCTTTTCTCTTGGGAACACAACTTTTAATCTTGCTGTTTAAATGGAACTTGAGCAGAAACATGTACGTCACCAGAGGCTAGAGCAGTGCTACTCCAAGTATGGTCCTAATACTGCGTGCCATCTCTCCAGGTCCAGGGAAACACGGAAATTGAGAGGGAGGGCTCAGCCACTTTCATAGTCGTTATACAGAGGAAATTCATATGTGTGTCGAACCCATTAAGAATAATGAAAAAATCGGCATTGGATTTTTTTCTTTTATCTAAGTACTTCATTTTTTATGTAGTTACACAGTTGTTAGGAGATCGCCACAGAGTATGTCCTGTGTTCTTAAAAGCAAATAAGCTTGCAAATAAACAACAATGACAAAAGCATGGCCGTTCAGCATACATCAGTTGAGAAGTACGGGTCAGTGATAGAACCCAAGAGGAAAGCTCTTTTGAGTGCTTCCAGGCAGCAATTAGCCTAAAACTCTTTTCCTGCCCTACCTTGAGGAAGCTACCTGCCCCCACGGAGGCCCGGGGCAATCTGCAGAGGCCAAGCTTCAGACTGGTATGGGTGTTTCGTGCTGTAGAGAAGAAACTCAGAGAAATGGTGCAGAGGACAACGGCAAAATATTTCCCAAAGTCTTCTGCATTGCATTGCCTTGCCTTGTGCATTCAAAAACAGAAGTAGTTAATAGTTACACCATGGAAATAAGGTTTTAGAGTCTACATTTGGGTGAACAAATGTCAACACTTGCCAAAACTGGCACAGAGACCCACTTTGCCAGAGGTAATCCTTCTTTTGGGACCATGTCATATCCAGCGACTAGCTGATAGGCGCTCCCAAAGCCCTCCTCCTCCTCTAACTCAGGACAACTCTGAAGAGCCTTCCAGCTCCAGAGCTCCGCAAAGGCTGGCCAAAGTCTGGGATGCAGCTGCACTGTAGCTCAGTTCCTTCCTGCCCAATCCTCCTCCCACTCTCCCTCCCTCACAAGTGTTGATTCCAAGAATGTGCTCCAATGAACTCCCTGTGGGCAAATCCCTGTCTCAGAGTCTGTTCCCTGTGGGCCTGACCTGCAACTCACACCCAGGCAGCTCACTCAGGAAGTCCTGAGTGGCCGAGCTTGGCTGTCTGTGCACACCTGTCCTCGGGCATCCTGGGATGCCTCCTGCAGAGGCACAGGCTGGGGGGACGGCACAGTCACAGAATTGGTGAGACGTGTACCTGGACATCAAAAGCAGCAGCAGCTGAGGAAGACGCTGCAGGGTGGCAAACTTCATCAAAGACATAACCCGGGGCACAGTGCTGCTGGTTTCTTTCAGCCTATACCTGAGGTACTCTTATTTTTTCCCAGGCTCCCAAATGCTTTAATTTCTAGAATCTTCACACAGCGAATGAAAGAGTCACAAGAGTGAGGACGATTCACTGTGGTGTTTTCTTTGGGGAAGAGAAAGAAGTAAAGTGGCCTTAATTCAGTGAGCCCAGGGGCCATATCTGTATGTGTTTCTCCTCACAAAACATCCCGCCACCTAACTTTCCATGCCCAGGGCGAGTGTACTATGTTCTATGTTCAGTCAAGTGCTATGATGCCCAGACCTACTACAGAACACTTCAAACAGCATATGTGTCCATGGGCCCAGGCTTTATTATTATTACTATTTTCAAAGCTCTCCAGGTCATACCATTATACACCCAATGTAAGAACCACTGGCCTAAAAGAAGAAAGGAATAGAAAAGCAGCTCAGGGAAATGTCCTATTTTACTGATATCATGTTGGATGACAGAGGGGGAAAAAAACGGTTTATCGACTAGATAAAAAAGAGCATGTCTGCAGAGCTTAGGCAATCATTTGCTGCAAAGGTACAAATTCTGAAAACATGCCTCAAAAAATGTTCTGGCATAAACTTAAAAAAACACAAAAGCTTCCTAAATGAAAACAAGAACCCATTTCACACGACAGGACCCTCCACAGGCAATGGAGCTGTCGCACCTAAAATATAGTAGGTATAAGAAACAAGAATACCACATTCTGGCTCAGGTGACCTAAGCAGAAACCGAGACCTGTTTCCTGCTCCAAAGCAAAATATTTAGAAATAAATGAGGAGGACCAAGTCCCTCCTGAGCCATCTTGGCGCCCACTGCAACCACAGCGACGTCAATGTCCTGGCTTCCTGCTCCTAACAACCTTGACCACAGTGTTTAATGTCCTAAGGATAAAGGAGCTTGAGATTATCAGGCTAAGTCAAATAAGTCAGACAGAAAAAGTCGAGAACCATATGACTTCACTCATCTGTGAGACAAAAAATGGAAAGCAACAACAACAAAAATGAAAAGCAACAAAGGAATAGACAAAGAAACAAACAAAAACTCATAGACACACACAACAGTTTAGTGGTTACCAGAGGGGAAGGGGGGAGGGGGTGGCAGAGGAAGGTAAAGGGGGTCAAATATATGGTGATGGAAGGAGAACTGACTCTGGGTGGTGGGCACACAATGTGATATATAGATGATGTATTACAGAAATGCACACCTGAAACCTACATAATTTTATTAACCAATGTCACCCCAAGAAATATAATTTAAAAAGTTCCCATAACCAAATGTAATAATACTAGTAAAGCTATTGGAAGTAAAAGGCGAAAAAGAGAAAGAGAAAGAGGTGAAAGGGATGGGCAAAAACAAAATCCATAACTAGTTGATACAAGGGTGACACATCCTCCAACAGCTCTCATCAAAGAGGATTCTGGAAAGGCACCCCTGGGTTTCCCGGCAGAGCCTGGCCTGGGCTGTCTGTCTAAATTTACAGTTGGCCTGGTACAGACAGGAGGATTCCAATAGCACCATCTAGAGAGAGGTGACAGCTTCCCAGTGCTAACCGACAGGCAAGGGAGGATGAGTAACACCATGGCATAAGACTGATCTTTGCAAAACTCTCTTTGGCTTTTAAACAGATGAAATTCTGTCCAATATTAAAATTGTAGTACATTCTCTGAGGATTTTCTTAACAGCCACATTTATGTCACAGTATGACTCTCTGTCCCTTCTTTTCAAAGGGACATCGCATATTAGCACTGTGTTTCCCATTTAATCCACACACTGAGGCTCAAGACGAATGAAACAAGCTTTCTGGCAGCACCATCACAATCGCTCTTAGAATAATACCAATTCCCATCTGTATTAAGCAGCATGACATAGGACAAAACTAGGAGACCCGCGGCTGGGGCTAGAGATGCTGCTCTAGTGTTGGACAACCCAAGGCGGTTAGGAGTTTCTTGGCCTTCAGTTTGTTCATTTACGAAATGGATCGAACAAGGGGGGTATTAAAGGCTCCTTTTATCCTGACGACTCTCTATGTATCCCCTCCAAATAAGCTGGGGTGAACTGTAAATATCCATCCAGATTCTTAGTATATACTGGCCATTCCGGGAATTGTGCAAGACACTGGGGCTGAGTGTTAGGGCAATCCTAATGCTTTACACAATTTTATAAAATCACGTATAGGAATTGTGTGGTTATGCCACCTTGCAAAGGTCAGGAGTGTTGTAGGATTTGTTCAGATGTTTCATCCTTAAAAAACCCCATAGATTTACTTTGTAAGGTTCTATTCTCTAACTTCAAAGTGCCTGTGTTTGTAGTGGCTTGTGAAAATAGGGATTAAGACATTTATTTCAGGGCACTTGGGAGGGAGGACCTGTTTTCCTCATGTGTATCAGCTAGTAATTTGTTTAAATAATTCAACAGCAGTACTTAGCTTTTCACTTAAAAACGTATGTCAGCAACGTACACAAACTATCTTTCAAGGGTACATCAAAATAATATGCCACCTAAACACAACTGTAAGGCCAAGTTCACTTAGTTAAAAGGAAATATTATTAACGGTACTTACGTATAATTTATCTGCTATCTTATACACACATTCAGTTAGTATCACAAATGTACACACTAGGAAAACTCATTTGCGCTCTCTCTGCCTGAGATTTACAATGTTATACGTGTTTTATCCTGCCACATTAGAGATACATGGCTTCGATTATTATTCCATTTCAGTCTGAACGACCCCAAACTCCTTGCAGCAATACTGGGATGATAATGATTTGCTGGTAGAAGCCTGCTGCCCAGGAATGTTAAGCCGCAGCAACACCCCTGGAGGCACTATTTCCGGTGGGTCCCGCCCCACCCTTGCTTTGTTGCTTCTATTAACTAAAACTTCCTTTAGTGTGGCCCAAAGAAAAAAAGTAATAAATACCAAGAGTGCCAACTAAATCTTTCTTTTACATTATTTGTGATTAAATTAAAACATAACAACATTCCCATAATGAAATAGGCACATGGTATCATGTGTCAAATATGAAACAATTCATAATTACTGAGGAATTGATTCAGGGCTGCAATACTATGTGAAAAGGGACCATTTTAATCATGATGAAGCTATGACAAAATTTTCCCACAGGCTTGATCCAATCTAACTCAAATCCCATCACTCCTGCTAAAAAAATGTAGGTCCTCTATTCCTTTCTGTAACCTTCTGTGCTATATATCTGCAGTTCTGATTTTTAGCCACCCGATATTGTTTTATTAATATAATTCTCTTTTTCAAATAGCTACTAGTAAGAGCTAACATGTATAGCATGTAATTATGTGCCAGGCACTGTGGTTAAGGGGGCTTTAATTCTCCTAACACACTTCTGTGGTAGGCATTATAGGGCTCATTTCATTCCCCAGGAAAATATGATTTAACAGGATTAAGTACTTTGACCAAGGTTACACACCAATGTCACACACTTGAATCTAGGTCTCGCCACTAAGGAAGTCTATATTCAACCCATCCTTACCAATACCACGCTGCCTCCACCCATTTTCTCCTGTGAGACATGAACGGCCTAGAAGATCCTGGATTCTTGCATTCCCCCATATGAAAAATCCAACCATAAATGAAGCAAAACATGAATTTACGGCTACTGAGTTTGGGAGTTTTTGTTCCAGATCCCTCCTGTCTCCTTTTCCATCCCCTAGCCCGATCAACTGTCAGTTCCTAACGTTCCACCTTAATGGACTTGCCAACTCTGTCATTTTTGTCCCCGCTTCACCAAATCCTGCCCTGAATCAGGATTTCATTATTTCTCACATATATGAACAGCATAGCAATGTACACTTTCCTGAAAACGTGTAGACTCTTAACTGGCCTCCTTTCCTTTAACAGCTCAAATACATAGTACTATACAACTGTCACATGCATCTTATCAAAGCACAATGGCTTTATTGCTCCCCAGCTCAAGGTCATGGATTGCTCCTACAACTTTCCATATTAAAGCTCAGCTTAGCCCTGGATGTCTTCAATGGTATGAGAGCAATGAATGTAACATGCACTATAACCATAAATCCTGCCACAAAAGAAAAAGAAACCTGTATATGATCATTTGAAGATGTCATTAGTTGTACCGGGCGTCGTAATTTCTGAGGGTGAAATGTGGGGGGGAAAATGCGTCGTATAACTGATAGGCAGCGCTCTTTATTTTTGGTTCTTATCTGCTATCTCCTTTTTCTAATTCTCCCATATTCTTCCACATTCCTTCTTCTGCCCTTGAATGCAATAGGCTCTGCAATGCAAGAACATATAGCCTGAGGCTTTCTACAATCAAAGCCATCAGAGTTCCATACCCAAATTATCCATATTTTGCATCTGTCAAATATGAAAATCGAGACAGCCAAATAAAAATGAACAGAGCCCATGAAACACCGATTATTACGTGTTGCTCAAAGAAACATGATGACAACGGCTTCAATAAATGACAGCATTTTGTTTAGCGTTTTCTCCAGAACATTTTTTAACATGGTTTTATTCTTAGTTTCTTTACAAAATCAAGTCTCCATTGCAATCACACTGAGTGATGGTACACTTCGGTGATCAGGTGTGATGAGACGCTCTATGCCATTGATACTTATCACCATTAACAAAAAATCTTATCTAATTGTTGGAGCTCCAACCCACAGGCTGGGCTGTAATAATACTGTTATACAGGCTTCGGATGTGGTGAAAAGTGTTTGTTTTGTAATGAAACGGAAACAAGTATAGTCAGTGGCATTTCTCTTATGTGATCTCTGCAGAAGAAAGGTCTCATAAACGTTCCGGGATAGAGATTGACACGCTCGCCCCTTCCTTACAGACACTCAAGTTATAAAAGATAATTACTAAATCCCTCAGCACAAGTGAAGCAGAGAGAAACCAGTAGCTGGATGCTCCAAGGAGGAAGCGGAAAAGAAAAGCCATGAAACCCTTCACGGCAGGGTCCCAGGGTGGGACGGCCAAGGCCAGGACATCAAGTGAGAGTTCGGTAAGTCGGGGGCTGCATGGCACGCCCCATGGCCTCGCTTACATTTAATGATAATTTTTTTTGTTAATGTTGCAAAATGCTTGGTGAAATTGGATTTTTTAATGAAAATTAGTAAAGAACTGAGTTTTGATGCGGGCCAGACAGAACCAGTCTGCACTGATACCGGGTAACAATGAAAAAAGTGAAGGGTGTTTTCTGCTAGTCGGCTGCTAGCAGAGCACAGAGCTGTATCATTACAATGCAAGTCTGCAGCCATGGGAGAGAGGTGAGAGAAAACCATGGAAAGGCATATTATTCTAGAATACAGAATTATGCATGTGCTTATTAACTGAAGAACATACACATACACTCCCATCTGCATTCTTTCTTTTTTAATATAAGGCAAAATATATACATATAAAATATAAAATAACACACAGCTCTAGTGTGGAACAGTGCCTGCTGTTTCATCCAGAAGCTCCTGTGAGGTGGATGACAACAGTTTTTTTTCAAGATTTAGGTACTTGATTATTGACACTTATACTCAACAGACATTGACCTTCTTTTGAGCCTTAGAAGACACATCAATTCACTCCTCTGGAGGGCAGACATCAGAAACCC
>NW_017731992.1:185504-186860 GCF_001890085.2 Hipposideros armiger | reverse complement strand
GTTTATAGAAATGAACCAGTGATAATCGTGTTTCTCCCAACTTCAAAGAGTTTTTGTAAGACTCAAGTGAGATCATGTGAAAAACATGGCTTACAAAGTACAAAATACTACATAAAGGGTAGTTTTTATGATGTTAGTCTTATTTGATTAAGAACACGATGCTGAGCGGACAGAGTCTCAAACCAAACTATTTTAGTAATTTGTACGCATAAATGTATACAAAAGGCTGACTAGTTAGATGTATAATGCTTAACTATTGCATACAAATATACATATAAATATATGCAATGTGTATGTATATATATACATACATACACATATACACTTATAGATGTTTTATGTTTCAAATCGAGATGATAATCACAGACTAAAACACAGAGGTATCATTTCTAATTTTTAGATTAAATCCTTCTTGAAACATTGTACAGATTTAGAGCATAGTTGCTTCACCAGGAAGAACATTAATAAAATCTTTAAACATTTTTTTATGTTTCTGGAAGCCCTTTTGTAAATAGATTTTCTTCTATTCAAGGTGTCTAAAAATGAACATATACAGTGACTCATAGTATGCACTTTGTGATTTAGTGGGTATATTTGGACCTAATCAATTACCTTTTATAAACAGTCCATAACAATAGCTTTTTTACAGAGTATTAAGGTTTAATGCAATATTTTTTTAAAAAGTATTTGACTACCTGGGAAAACAGGTAAAGAGAATAAAGAAGGAGTGAATATAAAAACCAGTGTATTGTAGAGTAGTTGTGTTTACCCTTCACCCCCAGTGGGCCCTGTTAATGACCAAGCTTAAAAGTCAATTCTTCTTCATCAAGTCATCAAATCCTACATACTTCATCTTCAGCCTGGTTCAATAAGTTGTTTTTCTCATCTATCTCCTGTATCCAGGGATCTGAGGGTTTCGTTAATAAATATCTTTACGTGAATATCCCTCAGGCAATTTCAAGTTCAACATTAGCAAATTGCAACTTAATCTGATCGTGCCTGTCTTGAGCCAGAAACACTGGATTTATCATCATTGCACAGCACTTGCTATGTGGAAGGTCCCTGTGCTGATGCTGTCCACACCACAGTGAATGAGACAGGCAAACCCTCTCTCTCCTCCTGCATACGCCCCCGACATTCGCAACTCCACATTTAAGTGTGAAGCACCTCATAACTACTCCGCTGTCCAAATAACGGCCATTCACCTTGTGCGTGCTATCCTCATTCCCGCTACACGTTTTGGTCCCACCACCTCTCACCCGGAATACTCCGCCATCACTGAGCTGACCTTCTGCCTCCAGTATGGCCTCTTCCAACTGAAAACCCTTTGACACTAGCAGAGTTGGTGTTTCTTAA
>NW_017731992.1:174461-179674 GCF_001890085.2 Hipposideros armiger | reverse complement strand
GTAAAAAAAAGTTATCATATGTACATTTGCATATATTTGCATGAAATTTACATGCATGGTCAGATTATAGTCATTCTATTTTAGAGACAAATTTAAATGGTGTTAACCTGATTTCTTATTTAAATCAATGTTTCTCTTTTCAATTATTCTTTTAACATCTGCTGTGGGTGACATAGAATTCAGTCCATCTGAAATGTACCACCAAACGAAAACTTGAACACGACCAATCAAAGTAAAGGTCACTAGGCAACACAATCAAATCTTTGAGGGTTCAGTGTCAATTCTCTGATAAAATGGCAATGGTGCAGCCACAAGACAGCATTAAATCTGAGGTGGGCAGATGTTCCTTTTAAAGCATTGAAAGTGGCTGTCAGCTCTCCCCAATTCTCTCACCATCTTGGGCAGTTACGTAATGTATTTTACAGCTCTACTGACTTCCAAACGTATTGCTGAGGACAGAATGTGACTCACATGGAGGCCATGATGACTAGTGCAAATGAATTCGTGTCAGAGATTTGGGGAGAAAATTCCTCTTCTTGGCTTCTCTGCCAAAAAGCCAGGACTAGAAGCAAGGCAATTCAGGATGCAGGGTCTGAGAATGAATTCACTTTCAGACGAGTGCCAACTAACCTGACCTTGCGTTTCCCTGACATGACAGCAAGAACCTCCTGAAGGGCCAGGCACCTGAGGCACAGAACAGAAAGCTGCTCATGCTCAGTCGTGCCAATTCTGATGGGGGGAAAAAAGAAAAAAGAAGGGTGATGTGCATCCCCGGGAATAAAAATAAACCAGTTTTCTCTGTCCAGGTTTTCCAAGTTTGGTTTTGTAACTCAGCTCATCACGTTTACATAATTCTGTATTATTGGGTTATCAGAAAAGTCATGACGTATTTTTTCTGTGTTTTTCATTGCAAAAATGTGTCATTACTTTTTCCAACAACCCTATTGTTCAGGGTAATGTGCTTTTGAATCAGCATGGCACCAGTCTTGAAAAAAAAATATGATGATAGACACTTAGGTATACTTATTAATAGCATTTTCTTATAGATCAGCATAAAGTAAATACAAAAGGAAAGTCACTGACTCCCTGAAATATACAGATTAAAATCGCCAAATGGCTGAAGACACCTATCAATGAGATACGATCAACGCTGAAACAAATGAGTAAAGAATTTAGTCTCTCTCTGCAGACATCGTTACAAAACCAACAAAAGGGTCACTTGCAAGATTCTTATGTACACTTATTTTTAATATAAGAATATGCTACTCTTATATACCATACTTTTATACACCTTTTTGTAAGTTGAGTAATAGTTATACTTTGGTGGTGTGTGGGAGCAGGGTATAAATTCTTATTGGAATTCTCGCTTCATTTATGGCAGTGGATAAAGGAGAAAGATTATCCCAAGTTACAGTGTCAATGAGTAGAGAAGCATTTGGGGAGCCCAGGTATGTATTTTCTGCACTCCACTAGATGCTCCATTTGGATGAATAAAACAGACATTTATCCATTTCAGTGGACAAATTTGAAGTTTTTCTTTACACCTATAGGATTGCCTCACTATAGAGATCATATAATAAGCCCTCTATGAGTTTTTGGGTGGGTTTAGCATTCATTTTATCGAGAAACGTTGAACATTTTCAGGCTCAAATGTGCAGGCTTTGTCCCCACATCCATGTAGCTTTCATTTGGATGTATTCACCTGACATGATTATTTTTCTACATGAATACTTATCTTAGCTACAGATTCATTTCTTCAGCTTTATGCAGAATTGTTACTCATGAACCCCTTCGCCCTTTGTATCACACAGCCTATGGATGGTTTATTTCAGCATCCTGCACTGCATTTTATTTAATTTATAAAAAGGGAGGGTGTGTGAAATAACCTTTGGCCTACCTTCTCCTTCTGTTTTTTCTTTAATTATCCTCTAGATCCCCTGCCTCCCTGAACTGATTCCTTTGCAATGGCAATTACTAAAAGCTCAGCAATATTACCTAATATGAACTCTCTGTGGCTCTCCTTCTGCGAATAAGGCTATTAGAATTGCAAAATACTTGCTTTCTTTTTATTTATCTGTCCGATGACACACACAAAAAAAACTGTTTATACAAATATTCTAATTATATCAAGATGTTCAGTACCTTTTTTCCCCCTCAAAATGTCAAAATTTCACCACTCCAAAAATGTTCTGCAAGCAGTATTAATCCTCAACACTTAAGCTGGAGATGTTTAAATGTTACCATATTTTGGAACTGAAATGAATTCATCAAACTCAGTTTCTGAGTTCAGGACTTAATGGAGTATCAGATGGGTAAACCCCCGCAATAGGCTTGAGCCAAACTTCAGACTAAATGAAGCTCTGACCGAAGGCACAGTCGTAAAAGAAAGAAAGAAAGAAAATTAACTGAGAGATTAACAAGCAATCCCATTTATCTAGTTCCATTAGGCATGGCTTTTCTTCAGTAGAATCCTAATGGCACGGGAACCTCATGCCTCCTGGGAAACTCTCAAAGATGTCATTAGTGTCCTAGATTTAGAAAGTATCTGAGAATAAAACAAGTGTGTGTGTGTGTGTGTGTGTGTGTGTGTGTGTGTGTGTGTGTGTGTGCTGCCCTTTCTTCAAATACATGGGATGAAAAGCTGTCCTATGTAATTTTAAATCTGAATATATTAATTCTGAATATATAAAATTTAAAACAGCAGCCAAACCCTGAAAGAGTTTTTATGGTATATATCAAAGCGTGATGCCATCAATAATTACCGAAAGAGATTTTCCAAATATTACCCATCAATAATTACAAGAAAGAAGGGTATAGGTGTTGTAAATGCTGTTCCTACCCTAATATTCGTAAAGATATCTAAATAATTGCTCTTCCCATTAAAAATAACTTTTATTTAAGGTTGAACACTTTATATATTTCATAGCACTTTAGTGGATGTTACCTATTGGAGGTTCTGACTCCAACTTTGCACGGTGTAGGGACATCTGGCAGGACCGCCCCATTGTGATGGATGAGAGAACAAGAAACAGTAATTTAAAGGACTTGTCTGTGGTCACAAAGTGTGCCAATGTGGCAAATCTTGCTTGGGTTTATCCTTGTTTTCTCCTTAGACTCTACATTGTTTTAAAAATATGCTAAAAATGAAAACACCTGACTCAGATGAATTATAAAAAGTANGAATGCTGATGAAGAATTTATTGCTAATGTATTTTCTACAAAAAAGTATTCTGAGTTAGAGAATGTGGTTCTTAAATGACCAGCATTTGCCTCAATAATGACACAATGAATTTCATGTTATCACTATAACCAGACACATTTTTACTAAATTGTACTGAACACAGTATATAATCTTCTCTACCAGATTGTCAGCATATTTTTAGGAAATGATCCAGTTTTCATGCTGTCTCTGTAGAGAGCTATATGTTATATGTATCCCTTTGGTCTGAGAATTACCCAGCATAAATATGTGTACTGTATACTTAAATGATAATATATGATGCATGTGCTTATTTTGTATATATATGGTTCTCTAATTAGTTTCATTAAAATTATGTTGGATACAATATATCGGACTCAGTCAAATCATAGTTTAAATCATATTGCTTTGTAAGTGGATTGTTGCAATAAATTAACCAAATTCCAGTTAACTGAAGATCAACACAAAAGCCATTAAATTTTATAGTTGCTAAAAATGTCATAAAAGGACACACGATCAATTTCTTCCTCATCTGTATTCTTCCACCTGTCTATCTACTGAATACCTTATTCCAGAGAAGACTTAGGATGGCTTATAAGGACACTAAATAGGAGACAACATACCTGAATAGCAAGGGTGACAACAAACATGGCAACACAGAAAAATTTAATCATGAGAGGGAGTCAAAAGACGCTACCCAAAGTTCTTGACATCTGTTGTTATTGAACAACAAATCAGGTTCTATGCATTCTGGGAGGTAGTGGGCAATATCTTTACAACAGACACAGGGATGTGTTACCTATGACTTATTTCCTTAAAATACGCTTGATCTGCAGTCCATTGTCATTGCATCAAGGAACATTCACCATCTGGATTTATATCGCTTTTCAGAATTTTCCACTATCACTATTCTTCCTCTGCAATTACCTTACTGTTTATTTATCTTCATCATTACCAATTCACTTTTCCTCTGATTTATTTGCAGGAATCCGTTGCCTAAAAATTAACTGTTCGAATGTTCATGCATTGTGTGCCAAAACATGACTCATGCATATCCTCTTTGCTAAGGTAGATACAGCTAATTGTGCTCATTCCTGGATTCCGCATTTGTGATTCTGACTACTTGCTAACATTTATGTGGGTGGTCATTTGTGGACATAAGCGGAGCAGCATAAAATTTGAGTCTCCCAGTTTGCCTGTTGCCAACTAAAGGTTGAGCAAGGTTTCAGCTCTCATACTGTAAACACGTTCCCGTTTTGCAGTCTGGGTAGTGCCATGGTTTTTTGAATTTTGGTGCTTTTTGTTGGTGCTTTTGTTGATGAAAATGCCCCCCAAGTGTTTCGGTCCACTATTCCTAGGCACAAGACATCTGTGATGTGCCTTAGGGAAAAACAAGTGGGTGTTCATTGAACCTTGCTAAGGCGTTAAACCTTGTTAAGGCACGAGTTATCAGGCCACAGGCCGCAGTTCGATGTTAACGATCTACTGTAAATATGTACATATTAAACAAGGTGTTATTAAACAGAAACACATAAAACAAAGTTAGGTGTTGATCAGTTCACAGAAACGTTATGATGAGAGGCTCACAAGGACCTAACCCTGTATTTCCCACAGGTTTGGTATATTTGTTACCAGATTTTCCCATGTATAAGATGCACCCTTTTTCGAAAAATTTGGGATCTAAAAACTGGGTGCGTCTTACACAGGGGTTGTAGATTTTTTGACAGTGATGAGGAGTTGTATGAATTTTATGATGAATAAAACTTGAGTTCAATTTTATGTAATACATTTTTTTCAAATTTTGGGCCCCAAATTAAGGTGTGTCTTATACATGGGGAAATACGGTAATTGGGTGGATGGGGTGGGGGACGACTTTACAGAACATAATGGTCATAAATACAAGAATCAATTGTGCATGCATAACCACCCTTCCAACAGAAAGTTCTGCTCCACTTTAACACATTTGTCATCCTTTAATTCCATTTCTACCTGCAAGTAAATATCAACCAATACG
>NW_017731992.1:155687-171582 GCF_001890085.2 Hipposideros armiger | reverse complement strand
CCTTTCTTCAAATACATGGGATGAAAAGCTGTCCTATGTAATTTTAAATCTGAATATATTAATTCTGAATATATAAAATTTAAAACAGCAGCCAAACCCTGAAAGAGTTTTTATGGTATATATCAAAGCGTGATGCCATCAATAATTACCGAAAGAGATTTTCCAAATATTACCCATCAATAATTACAAGAAAGAAGGGTATAGGTGTTGTAAATGCTGTTCCTACCCTAATATTCGTAAAGATATCTAAATAATTGCTCTTCCCATTAAAAATAACTTTTATTTAAGGTTGAACACTTTATATATTTCATAGCACTTTAGTGGATGTTACCTATTGGAGGTTCTGACTCCAACTTTGCACGGTGTAGGGACATCTGGCAGGACCGCCCCATTGTGATGGATGAGAGAACAAGAAACAGTAATTTAAAGGACTTGTCTGTGGTCACAAAGTGTGCCAATGTGGCAAATCTTGCTTGGGTTTATCCTTGTTTTCTCCTTAGACTCTACATTGTTTTAAAAATATGCTAAAAATGAAAACACCTGACTCAGATGAATTATAAAAAGTACCAACTGAAGGCAGAAAATACGTATCACCATTATTAACAGTAACAGCTAACACTTAATGAATGGAATCTCTATATCAAACATGAAATCCTTCACATATATTATCTTATTTAGTTCTAAGGACCTTATTACATAAGTGCTACTTTTTAAACCCATTTTACAGATTAAGATGATAGAAAGCTGAGTAATTTCCAAGCAAATGGTGGTTCTGAGATTCACACCCAGATATCCCTGGTTTATGAACTTGCATTATAGAATTTAACAACTATAATAGCTCAACTTTCTCTAATTGTACTGGAATAATCTACCGATTCATTGCCACATTAGGTAACATATCCAAAGATGATCATGTAACATCCAAATTGCCATGTAAGCTCCAATTCCTTATGAGAAAACAAAACAAAAAGCTTTCCTCTTACTTTTCTTAAGCCCTCACTTGTGGATCAATTCCCACATTTCCTTCTATCCTCAACATGTTTCTTCTCAGGAAACCAACTGAAATATCCCTGCTATCATTCACACTGAACATTCCAGACAGCTCCAAAATACCCTAAATGCCTTTTATCTTTATTTCCTTCTGCTGGTTTTAAGGTAGATTTTAAAATTGGGCCATCACAGGGATTCCAGGAACGGTAAAGTTGATGATCCCAGCCATTAGGCTGAGATATCTATCATTTAAATCCAGGCCTTTCTGCCGCGGGGATCCCACCTCTTTCCAATAGACTAAATGGTATCCAAGAGATGGCGGAAGAAACGGTAGTGGCTTTAGACACTCCCAAGGAAACCGTGCCCACTTAGATGCATCACACTCGGTAATGTGGAAAAGGCAGTGTCCTGGCCCCACAGCGGTACGATGTATCAACAATGCAATGAGCTGTCTTTCTTCCTGGAGGAGAGGGCCTTTATTTATGAAAAAGGCTGTTTTAACTTGGAAAACCAAAGGAGAGTACTGAGAGACCTGGAGAGAAGGGTCAGAGAAAGCTAACAGAGGCCTGTGCAGGAATTTTTCAGAGTTCGCTATGGAAGAAGAGATACTAGTCTCCTCATTTAACTAGTCTCCTCGTTTCTTTCTGGGGAAAACAATGTTTGGAGAGATCAATTTTGGTTTTCCTAGTTAATATTCAATTTTATTATAGCTTCCTTTCAGCATATTCACTAGTTATTTTATGATCATCTAGATTGAATCTCAAGCCCTAATTTTTTTCTTACATTCTTTTCCTCAGGACCTAATAATGCTAAAACAATAATATAATAATAGGGAATGCAATCATGGTTTGTATTAATGACAGAATTCATATCAAGAGAAATAAAACCTTTATTTTTCTTGTTTTTGAATTGACTGGATCAGTCATAAAACATTGACGTTTAATCCCACTCATCATATTTCAGGACATTGAAAACTAAGCACAGCCAAGTCTGAGGACAGTGCTGGACGTGGCCAACAAAATGCCTGACATGTAAAGTTACTTCATCTTTTCAAGCATTCATTTTAAATGGGGCAGGGAGTACAACATAGCTGCCTTCAAATATTGTGATAGCTAAAGATAATTCAAGTTCCTAAAATTCAGAGTTGTCCTGAAACCCACTATCCCCCTCACAACAACACTCACAGATTTTGTGAGTTGTCCACTTATGGAGGACATCCAAGCACTCGGCTTGGATGGCACGCCATTCCTTTCCTCACTAAATTCACTCACTTTTGGAAATACACTCTCCCTTTTACACTTTATTTTATGCTTTCATATTAACTCTTTCTTTTTATGCTTACAACAGCCTCGGGAGGTTATTATTGTTGTTGCTATTTTATAAGAAAATGAAAGAAGAAAATAAGTTACTTGTTCCAAGTCACACCATTGAAGAGTGGCGGAGCCAGTACCCAAGCCCAGCTCTTGTGACTCTAAAATGTGAGTTTCCAACACAAGTCCAGCCCTAAGAAGTAGAGGCGAGGCTGTCTGCTCACCCATCAAGGGCACTGGATGAAGAATTCCTGGATTCAGAAAGAGGCTAGTGGAAAAAAATAATGCATGACTCTCTTTTGGATGCAACTATGTGCATTAATATTTAGCTTTCAATATAAGGACACAATTTGAAAAAAAAAAACATTATATGTGATAATGAGTATCTCTCACAACCAAAATTACATTTTTTGCTAAACTCCAAGAGAGGCCATTGCTTGGAAAAATACTAAGAACTATCGCATGACTGCTGAAAGCCTCTGGAAGAGCTTCAAGTCCTTCCTCTTTAAGCTTCTACTTCTCCCCACACATCCCCCTTAGCCCTGGGTAGAAAGTTAAAAATGAAATACCGTGCAAAACTAGATTTTATCAGTGTGCCTGGCGTTTACAGAGAAATCAAACTTACACATAAATGAGAAGTTATAGACAGTGTGAAGACAGAGACACTCAGAAAACAATATACTATATATTCCAAGATATTAATCATTTCAATAGTAGCACCCTATGTTTTTTATAATAAATTCCATTGTGAAATCTTACTTGGGTCTGAAACAGGATGCCCTTTCTCCTCTGACCTTAACCCTGAATTCTCATTCATTCCTATATATTTTCCATCATCAATTGTACTCCTGTCTCCAACGAATGATCTAATCAATGGGAAAGGCAGTCTTGTTTCAGATCATTACACACCACAACTGCTCTCCCAAAATCACTGACGACACAGCTATTGTGCCATAGGTAAAAGTACATTTGCGGGTGTTATAATGGTCAACCGAAAAGATAACTTATCCTTTGTCATAAAGCTTACATTTTTAATTTCAATCTCAGATTGTACACTATCTCATCATTCAATGCTAATCTTTATAAAAAGGACTTTTCCAAAATTGCGTATCTGCTCCGCAATTTAAGTTACTTTTCTTTTAGACATGGCTCCGTCTTTCTTCATGCACTCCATGTATGATTTCAACATTAGACATAAGCTCTCACTGTGTGCTACGGCCATGTGATAATCCTGATCTATTCCATTCGTCACCATTTTAGCTGCTCATGGCTTCCCTTTTCTTGGATAGAATTAAACTGAATCCCAAGGACAACAGCTGACCAGTACCCATTTCTCCTGAATAAGCAAAATCAGCGAACCACCTTAACTCAGCTCTGTTATCATTCAATTAAGGAAATTATATAAACAGTGTGAGGGATAGAGTAGATGTGAGATACAGAGCTGAGTTTCTCGGATATGTTACGGGAGAGAAAATGCCGACTTTCATTTCTTTCTCATTTCAAAGAACCAAGTGGAGAATGTATAATCGTTTACTCTCTACACATACAAGACCCTTAGGTGACTCATGAATCAGAAGACTCTAATTTAAGCATGGTTTGACTAATTTCACTAGTGATCATCACAAATCTCTTAAACTCACATCTGTTGAGCATTATGTATGTGTTGTCCAAATCTTGATTGTGTGTTTTTGGTTAAATACCTTAAAACATGTCAGCATTTTAACTGATAAGAGAAGTAAACATTCTAAGGGAAGCATTCTTATCAGATAATCGTGCACTGTTTACACACACAACTTGCTGGAATGATGTTAATCATTTTGGTTCTTGTAATTACCATTCCTGTAACACAGCCCCATCTTGAGAAATCGCTCCTCTGCATTTATCTCACAGAAGACAAGGATGCTGGCTTAACTAGAAATGTGGACGGCCTCACTACACCGCCTTGCTTCCCCTCCATCCCCACACATTTGGGGCTTTCTCTCTTGTGTGTGTGATGGACAGAAGCTGCTTCCCAGGTTCTTGGTCTGAGAAGACCCAATGCCGGTCGAGTCCAACATGAATATTTTGCTGGCAATTTCCTTTTCTCTAGCTATTATTTACTGGAGCGTCTTCAGTCAGACCTTCCCTTTTACTGAAATGTTAAGCTATGAGGTACAAACGGAAGCTGAGCTGACTTCTGAGCCTATCTCAACCCAAGCCAACATCCATGGGTCCACACCAGCTCCCTGGAACATGGCGCGGCTGTATAGAGCCGACTAGTTACAAATGTCCCTTTATTGTTTTAATACCCCTTTTGGAATAGACTAATGGTCTTCACACTTCTTTTAAAGTATACTTGCATCAGTTAAAATTCCTTAAATGTACTGTATATTTCATATACCAAAAAACTAGAATTCTTACATTAAAGGCTGAGATGCTTTAAGAAGTGAGCGAAAGTCCTAAATATTTTCTTTCCAGAGTCTCAATAGTTTGTTCTTTTGCACACCCTATCCTAGAAATTTCTGCTCTAAGATTCATTTCTAATATTTCTCTGTCCTGGCTAAATACCACTTTAATCTCTCAATTATTACCAATGCTTATTATTCTAACTATATTCAGTTTCAAAATTTGTTAAACTTTAGGAAGTAACATGTAATGATATGAGAGCCCTGAAGTATAGTTATTTTTCTTGAACACATGCCATTTTAAATGTAAAATTTTCTAAACATATATTCAAAAGACATATATTAAAAGGGCTTGATAATAACTCAACTAAACCTGATACTTTGCAGGAAAACAAAATATTTTCATGGTCATAAAACATCTGATATTTGTTTCAGAAATTTACTTTCCAAAATTAATATAAACATCCAGATTTGCTTTCTAATTCTTTCTAATTATAGCTCTAATGATTGTTCTCTAACTCTATTTGCTTTACTTTCGAATGTGTCTATAACCTCATCTCTAATATAAGAATGCCTCCTTTCAGGCCAGCCGAGGGCTTGTTGGTTAAGAGTTGGCTTGGGACGCCAGCTGAGCAGTAGGGTGGCTGGTTTGGATCCCACATGAGGGCCAGTGACACTGAGCCCTCTACAGCTAAGATGCCAAACAACAGCTCAGCCTGGAGCTGGGCTGCTGCGAGTTGCCAGTAACGGGTTGCAGTGGGCTGCTGTAAGCTACCGTGAGCAGCCAGCAGCCTGTGTGCCGGTGTGAGATGCCAAGAGCCGCCGTAAGCGGCCATCCAATGGCTGGCAACCAATCTGCCTCACCTGGGGAAGAGTGCAATGATAACACCAACATGGGCCAGTGAACTGACGTCCTCCACAACTAGACTGAAGAACAAAAGGACAGCAACTGTCTGTTCTGATTCCCCAGTGCTGTTCCCCTGCCCCAATTCCCCAATAAAACCTTAAAAAAAAAAAAAAAAAGAATGCCTCCTTCTTTCTAACTCACAAGGCTCTTCTGAAGCTGTGGTCAGCATTGACCATGAAACAGAAATGTTACAGGAGCTAAACACTATTATCAGGAGGAATTACTAAATCTTTTCAAACATCAAAGATAATTCTATTCATTGTTTAGACTCCAAATCTCTTGTGAATATATTAAAACATAACACATTGGATTGGATTGTCTTGAGCCACTTTTTGAACCTTACCTGACTGTATATCTATTATTTTCCAAAACCACGTTTTATTTATAATTACAAGTGTTAAATATTTGTGGCACACCTTACAGTGTAAAACAGTTTTTATTTTGTGAAATAATGGGGGAGAAAGCTCTGGTTTTAACTCCAGATCGGTAGACAGCTTCTTGGAATCCTGGACTATAGAGAATATTATTGCATGGTTCAGAAAAAAAAAAAAATTCATTTCCCTGAGAAATCCTAAATCAATGTGCTTTTTGAGAAATAAGATCAAGTATAGCATAAACTTATAGACGTGACCTGACAGTATTATAGATTTAAATCTGACGCACATTTCAGGTGAACCCTTTCCTCATCCTAAAACTGGACATTGGACCTTAATGAATCATCCAATGCATCCCTCTTGAACCAACGGTACTATTTATTCCAACCCATAAAGATAGCTTAGATAATTGTATACCTCCTCCAAGATTTCAAAACTTCCAGATACATGTTTTTGTTTTTTGTTTTGGTTTTTGTATGTTTGTTTTTATGGAGGAATCTAGCAGACACCCCTGAATCTGGCAGACACCCCTTAACCAAGTGATCAAAGTCTACAGCACTAGGAATGAGTTGCGTCAACGTCCCATACCTCCTCACAAGATGCCCAAGCTACGTCATCTAAAATGGATAGTTAGGAGAAAACATGAAACTAATCCCAAATGTGAGTTGTGCCACCAAATTACTGGTCAACAATGACAATGTAAAACTGCCTGACAGAAAAAGCAGCAGACAAGACAAAGTCAAAATGTAATTTTAGGTTGGCTCCTACCAGAAAACAAAAACAAAAACAAAACAAAAAAACAAACAAATAAAACGCTTTGTTGTAACAATTGGGAAATTTTTAGTACGATCTGTTGATGGGTAATCGGTATTACACCAATGTTAATTTTCTGGTTTAAATATTAGATGTAGTCATGTAAGATTGACATTTGGAGAAGCTGGATTCTGAAATAATACTTTGCAACTATTTGCAAGGCTGCAATTATTTTCAAAATAAAATGCTTTAAAATTTTACCTATTTGATTTCCATTTTACCAATGAGAGGACAGATTTATTGTTTTAGAGCGTTGTTCAAAACATCTAGAAATTTACGAGTATAACCTAGGGTTTGTATTTACTGATCTTTCTACTACATAAAGCTTTCCCCAATATACTCTTAGAAGACTCTGTCCTACTTTCTAAAAGGATACTTTTTTTCTTTGCTTTGATGTGGAAATTGTACAAAAGGATTATGAAACCACAAATGTGTGCCATGTTACCTCATGTGTTTGTCCACAGATCCATGAATGAATTTCTCGCTTTGGCACCCCACAGCTGTAGATTAGCTGTAGAATTCACCGTGTTCCCTTGCCATCTGGTTACCTGCACAGCTTATCAACCCGACTGTGAATTTTAAGAAGAGTTTACTTTTTTAAACTTTCCTATCTAGCACAGCACCTATCACAGAGTAGGTATTGATAAGTATTTGAAGAAGAAAGGGCGTAAGGACGAAGAAGAGAACAAGAACAGCATGCCAGAGAGAACTTTTGGGGTACAATGTTGAGCATATTTACATAAACGACTGTTTCTCTCCAGTGATCATGATCAGTTTGACATACAATCAGTATAAATCATGCAAACTCATGCAGATTAGGATGAAATTTCTCCCAGTATTGTAGATCTCTATACATGCTTGAACCAGCAGAGGTTCAGTGGCTGTCCTGCTCTTTATCTAATTCTGTCATTACCTTGGTGAGTTACAGAGACTGCAGCAGATCCTGTGACTCTGTATCAAGGAGCACTGCATACAGGGCTTTTCAAACAATTATAGTTCACTTACTATAGAAAGGCCCAATAGCATCATTTTAGTTTATCTCGTCTTGCACTTAAAAACTCAACATAAATACAATGCAAAACATAACTAGTATACTTTTTAAAAAAAAATTTGCTTTCTCCATCATCAAATTGTTGCAAGTGTGCATTAAACACACAGAAAAAAGCATTAAAAACAGCATTTTTAAATGATTTTGATCAACACGGACAATCAGAAAATTTAGAGCCAATCTAGACTATCTAGTTTGACTACAATGAGGTTTATAACTGTAGGCCCCGCCTCCTTCCACTCTGAGTTCTATGGTTTCATCTGATAAAGCTTTTGGTGATCATAACATTCATTTCTCACCTAAGATAACCTGGAAGACATACTGAACTATATTAAACTGAATTAATGGTAGGTTTCTGCATTTTAGTGGCAAAATCAGACACTGTGTATTTCACTGTGGTAGAAAAGAAATAAAACAAAAACTTTGAAGTGTTGATTTTATGTGGAGAAAATGTATTTAATATTTTATAGCTACACTGGGGTATTATAAGGGCTAAGAATAACTGCCAGAAAGCGTTTCTAAGAATCTGAACATCCCATAGAGCTGGTCCAGGTCCAAATTCCCTTTGAAGTCATCAGGAGTTCCACGTTCCTATCAGAAAACGGTCTTTACAACTCACTCAGGTTCCAAAGATGTTAAAAAAAAAATGGGGTTACTACACATGCATAGGAAAAACAAGCTCCGACGGCTGTCTTCTAAGATTGGAGCCAACTTTAGGGAATTTCTATAGGGAGAGGACACTTTTGTAGTTTGTACTTGTTTCCCCTCCAAAATCTACAAAACGTCAATTGTGCCATGATGAATATGTGCTTCCCTAAGTCATAAATATTTGGGATTCATTATTTTCTGTTTGTGTATCTCATATACATTTGCCTAGTTAAGGAATCTAATTCCTAACTCATTTTTTTTTTTGAACACGCCTCTTTTCCAGGTGAAAATTCCTTTTCTGGAACACTGCACCTGGCTTTACTGATCAGGAGACAGAGAATCTCGTGGTGAGAGATACTGCAGAGGTGTAATCAACTGCATCGAAAATGCTCACCGACACTTTCAAGCAAGCTGAAATTTAAACCAGGCTGAATCTCACACTGAATTCCCATGTACTTGGTTTTGACCAGGGTAATAGGAATAAATTCTCCCTGAATGAGTGGGGAAGAAAGGGGAGTAGCAGAAAAGACAAGAGTGATGTTAACAGCTGAAGAAGCAGACTGTGGAGGAGGCACGGAGCACACATTTCGGGGAAAGTCATGGTCTAGAGCGCGGCAATTGGCTGGCAGCCCATGATGGGGAGGCAAGATGGAAAACACTTAACGCCGGAACACAGGCTCGGTGGTTTCAGAGACAAAATTTTTTGTCAGACTGTTGGGGGATGTTACATGAGGAATGTCAAGGGGAGGGAAAGACTGGACGAGGCAAGTGCAGTGTGATGCAATGAGGGGCTGTAAGCTGTCAGTTCTTACATTCTGCCAACAGCCAGTTCGGGCTGATATAAAGTCACAGGGAGACAAGGAAGGTCTCTCCACTTCATCCTCACTCTAAAAAGGACAAGGAAACAGGGCTGACGGTGATTAGGAAATACTCCTAAGGAGAGGCACACAGTTATTCTTCACAGCAGAGCTCCAGGCAGCACTCCATACAGCTAATAACACTCCATGGCATACTTGAAAGTTGCTAAGCGAGTAGCTCTCAGCACAAGAAAAATTATTTTTATAACTATGTGTGGTGATGAATGTTAACTAGACTTATTGTGATCATTGTTGCAATAGATACAGATACTGAATCATTATATGGTGCACCGAAAACTAATGTTAGATGTCAATTATACCTCAGTTAAAAAACTCCATCAGAGTAAGATCTAATGATTCTTTCCTTAAGCCTCTGCCTTTAGAGTCAGCAGTTGATCAACGCACATCACGAGAGATGGTGGGACGCTAATGATAAAGGTCAGATGTGAATGCAGCCCAGGAACTCTGTGCCCTGGATGTCTCTGGGCGAAGATTCTAGAATCACTCCTGAGCCCCTTCAACAGACTGTCCTACTTTGGTCTTCAGTTATCATGTTAAACAAACCCAATGAATTAGCTAAAATAATAATTTCACAAGTCATCTTGTGACTTATCTTCAGTGTTTTAATGACCAAATTTTATTTACTGCACGGTCATGTAAGTTATCTTGTTGGCCACCAGCTATGACCACGGTCTCCAAGTTCAAAGTCTAAAAATATTCACAGACATAATTTCTCAGACATTTGAAACCTGTGTTTAAGGACGGAATCATTCACCCACTAAACTGTATTTTGCCACAGTCTGATCATAAACAAATATAAAGACATGATGTATTTCTAAGCACATAAAACATAGACCATTCCTCTAACTGCAATAAGTTTAAGTACTTAGTTCACAAAATAATGCCTGTTTCATCTGAAAGGTCACAAATATAACATTTGAGGCAAAACACAATGGATTAGCCATAATTCTGTTAATTTATAATATGCAGTGAAGTAGATAAATATAATAATGTCTAGATTAATTGAATGTATGTTCCAAATATTCTGATCTCATTTACTCCCAGTAAGAGAGTTCAACTGCAGATAGCATTATTCCCATTTTAGAGATGGGGAAGCAATTTGCCCAAAGTTAGTAGGAAGTGGTAGCAATAAAACTGAAGTCAATTTGACACACACTGTACGTGTGATCAAATCAAGCCATCAAGTTCATCGAGGTCATCATTTATATTTTCCAAATTACCTAAGCAGCCAGATTTTGTTAGAAAGACTAAGAGTATGGTCATCTAACTAGTATAGGTTAAATATCTCTGTAAAAAGTACCCATTCGCTTCCTTCTTCCTTCCCACAATTACCTGCCTATCCATTCTTCCACATCTTTCTTCATCTCTAATTTTGTGTCCTGTTTTATAAAAACTTCTAGTCATAGCTATTACATCCCTCAACTTAGAAAAAAACGAAAATGTATCTATTCCACACACCCAAGTGAATGCACCGAGGACAACTTTGTTCTCATACCTGTTTCCTCAGCCCACCAACTAAGACTCATTTCGTCATCTCACGCGTACAATCCAAAGTACTCCTTACAATCGGTTCCTGCCACCTTTCCCCAAGCAAATCCAAATTGCTCCCCTAAGGCCTTTCTTTTCTCTCTCGTGTCTATGAATTCTCTTTCCATCTCGAGTTATTTAACTGCCTTGTTGTTGTTTTTTCTGTATTTTACTCATTTAAGATTGGTTTTTTTTAACCCACTTCTCTTCTGAACATTCTACCATGAGCGTCCATACTGAACTCCCAGTATACAGCATGCAAGACATAAACACGAATTTGCTTCCTGTCATATAAAATCTGCTACAGTGATTGCTTCCAATTAATTGAAAGGTAAGCACAAAATATTTCTTGTTACCTACTCAGGACCCTCACAATCTCTCTTAGAAAAATCACATCAGCATTGCCCAGTGGCTTTCTATACTTTTGGAATTTAAGTAGCCTTAGAGACATGTATTTTCATAACTTTAAATGGACAGATGGAGATTCGATACATATAAACATTCTTAATTATTATGTGAAGATTGTAAAATTTAAAAGGGTATTTTTAAATGTTTCAAATTACATTTATCTCAAAATGTCAATGTCACTCAGCAACTCCATTTAAAACCAAATTAATGTGAATATTTTAGTTGTCTTTAGAAAATTTTTCATTCTCACAAAAGTGTGATTTTAACTAATAACTTCTGACTTTTTCTGAATTAGTTGAACCTCATAAACCTTTGCATTTAAAAACGTTTGATGAATTTGTTAAATGTTCACTAAAAAATGAAAAAAATTAAGAGGTAGATTTTTAGTCACTAACATTGTGTAATGGTTGTTGCTCTCACTTTAAAAGAAAACAAGAGAAATTTAGTACATGTACAGTATATGTGACTGTACTATTTATAAAAGTAGAATGGTTATGAAAAATATATATGTACACAAACGCTTGTGTGCTTACGTATCTTTTCTTAGTGCAGAAAATGCTGACTGGGCTAAAAAAAATCCTAATCCACATCCCTAGAAACCTTGAATTTATTCACATCCTTTTGTTTGCAATAAATGTCTGTCACTATTTGTAAATTATACAGGCATTGAATTAAAATAATGTAATAAATATTACCTTGACTTATGCAGACACCCATCAAAAAAAATAGATTTTTTCACCCTTACTTAAGGTGTGTTCAAATGTAAACATAACCCATGAAGTAAACAGCAAAAATTCTTCCTCAATCATTCAAAGTTGAAAAGTCACTCACGGATAAATTCAACAGTTTTATCAGGAATAGACACATAAAGCTGACAAAGTAAAAAAAGATGCAGATGTACAGATTTCTTGCCAATGCACTCTATTTAGAAAACATTCACCAGTGCTCATCACCAAACCGAGAAAATCAGGAAATCCTTACAAATCTGAAAATATCAAACCTACAGTAGACGAGGGACTGGAACAATATGAGGCTATTAAGGGACAGGCCACACTCTCCTGACGCGCCCTTCAGTTTACAAGGTGCTCACATGAAAAATTCTGCCCAAATATGCAGAAAGAAAGACATTGTGGAGAAAACAAGCTCAATTTGGCTGTCATTTGGCCACCAAACAAATGTACACACGATTCTCACCAGTGGTATGATATCACTTTTGACTTCTGTTTACACTCATTTTTAACCAAAAAGAAATTTTAAAAAACCAAATAAAAAGAATCCATCTAAACGAGACCACTGCTGGGAAAAGTAGGTTTGAATGGTTCATAATTTAAAGGCAATAAGCTCAGTAATTTCATGTTGCAGTTTTTAAACTGCAACCGTCAGGAAAGGCTATATAAGCATAAAATTAGTACAGACACCATTTACATAGCACCCCCCCAAAAGAAACTAAAACGTCACCTGACAATAAGAACCCATGATTCTTCATGGATTAATGAATATACTTGCTCTAATTTTGGACACAATACTTTTACTAGTGTGCCACCATCATGCTAAACTAGGTATCGGTAGAATCCTCATCTAGTTCTAGAAATAAGGCATCACTCCCTAAGTTACGGCTTCAGTTCTATGGATAATACTTGTATTATGATCTCAGAGTGGCTAACCAATGCCAAAAACTTCAGAAACGATTTCACAGGAGTGAGAGTTTCATGGTTCCCACCCCCAAAGCAAAAATGAGCCATTCTCCATCCAACCACAGAAATTCACAATAATTGCTAATGCCTTGGCAAGGCCCGCTCCCCTACCTTTCCTACATAGAGGGGGTCTGAGCCCATGTACTCCTCCAGCACAAAGAACTGGTTCCACACCCAGCTGCGCTTGGTCCGGGACCTCCCCGACTGGAAATAGGGCTTTGATCTCGACCTTGAGAGTTCCGCTTGGCTCATCCCAGAAAAACACAGGAAAAGAGCGATTAGCTGCAGAAGATGGCAGAACTCCACTTTGCCCAACCTCATCTTTTTTTTCTTCTTTCTTTTTCCTCTGTAAGAAAAAAACCTTGACAACAGAAGCGGCACAGTTCCAGTTGGCTTAGCAGCTCTTGCCTCCGGCAGGGTGTCAGCTAGGAGTCCAGAGATAATAATTTGTAGAGTATTCGACTGGAAGAGGTCAGCACTGCTGAACAGCCTTCGCCAAAGAATGGTGTAAGGGGCTCCTATCAGAACAGAGAGAAGAGCTAGTGTCAGACACCAAAACGCATAACTTTTAGCCTGCATTTGCTAACTTCAGATTGGTTTCCCCAAGATATCCTTACTTGTAGAATCATTAAAATAGAAATTATAACTTAGAAATGTGCAGTATCCATTGCCATATCTGTAAGCTGCATAAATACTGCTGATGGAGAACTACTCTCATTCCATAACACAGCCTTAACATTCTGTTTCTTCTAGGGCATTCTATTTGAACACATGGTTGAGTGAGCATAAATGGAACGACAGCGGCTAACAAATTATTTTAATGCTAGCCTTTATTTTGTTTTTATATATTAGTCCGTTTCACTCCTGGGTATTAGAACATGAAAGCAAAGGTGCTCAAAACGGGGGTTTTAACCCAACAACTAAGACAGAACGCTGGTTTAAATCTCTTCTGTGAAACTGTAAAGAGAAATAAAGAAGTAAGAGGCACTGGGAGTCTTGAGTCACAGAACACCAGCTGTTTTGAGGTGTTCTGATTTTATTGTGATCAGCTGAGAAGCTCAGGCATTTCCATTTTCCGTCCTTCACACGTGTTGTCATGGACGCCATGTGGCAAGTTGGGTTCTGCGATTGTGCTGTAGCTATTTGCGACTCCACAGATATTTACTGAACACCTCCCGGCATGGCTTATGCATAGTAGGGCCTTCCCCACAAACTTTTATGGGATTGGATTTTACTGGCCATCAGAGGATGAGGAAACAATCCTATTTGTGAGCCCCGTTCACTGCTGGCGTGCACCGGGAAGGTGCTTCGGCAGCACAGAAAACACCTTTTATTCTAATTGTCTACTTATTTTAGGTACCAAATTCTGATTATGCAAGAGAGATAAAATCAGTTATACAACGAACTTCCAAACACCCCAACCAAACCACAGAGGAATGAGAATTTACGACAAACTCATACCACTATGCTGCACTTTGGTTTATGAATTCATTTGACTATAAATAAATCAACAGTAGGATAATTAAGGTGAAAGATAAAATTTTGTACTTTTTTTTTTTTTTGAAGGAGAGGAGAAAAATACAGTTTTAAGAACAGGAAGCCAAAAGATAGCTCCCTATCAAAGCAGATACTACACGATCTTGATATTAGAAGCTTTTCTATCTTTCTACCTGTCCCTCCTCTAACAGGAGTGTCTGTTACTCAGATGATTTCTGACAGTCAAATTGCTATGGAAAATGCTATATATTGTAGAAGGTAAAATTTATTTAATATGCTAAAATAGCCCACATAGCAGGAGGTAACAGTTTGCACTGACTTCGAGCTCCATTCAAATGAAGGTATTCATGTTACAAATCTCTCTATAAAGTTTTGAAATTCCAGAGGACACTGCAGAATACTTGGGTGTACTTGATCTATTCTGAGAAGCACCAGAATGGGTAAATTATTTGGGCATACTAACTGCAGTCTGTGCATTGGACACTTTGTCCCCAGATCCGGATCTCCCATCTAAGGAGCAAAATTGAATTTGGTCCATTGAGAAATCACTCTGGGGGGGGGGGAGGCTAATTGTTCTAGACTTTTCTAGGCTTAGAATTGAATTGTAAACAAGAAGTAACTTAGGGTCATGTATTGATGTCCCAGTGTAGGCCCCTCTATGAGGTTGAAAGTCCATTGGAGGGAGGTCAGAGCTAACCCACCTAATGGAGTGAGAGGTTACCTGGAGTTACAGAAGTAGGTGCTTAAATTAAATTGGAGCACTAGTGTATGTATGGGATTGTCTCTGATGAGCCAGGAGTCACCAAGGGTCCCCGTGGTGAGTGGCCTATGGTAGGAGCAGCTGTCAGCACGGTGACAGGCACGTCACGTGGCTACCTTCCTGCTAGAGGCAAACCAGGCTCCTGGGGACAGGAAGGCTGGGTTAGATTTTTGGTGACAAGACTTACAAGAGTAGCACCTGAAACCCAAGGCCAAAGGACATTTCCAGATTCCCCCTCTCCTTCCTCAAGAGAGAATGAATTTTCTCATAACAACAAGGACACAGGCTTGAAACCCTGGAACGCACTTTTTAAAAATGTGATATCACTCAATTATATGATTTAGGCTACTTTCTGGGTTATGTGAATTTGATAACATTATTTCAGTGTGAAAATGCATCTAACTTCTTAAAAGCTAAGTGGCAAACAAACTTCTGAATTCAAAATTCGGGGAGTTACAGCTAAACACAGGTAAAGACTGAGTATGGACATCCGATACAGACTCAAATCTGAGTTTGTCATGTCTGTGCTATGCAACCTTCGACAAGTTATTTAAATTCTAAAAAGGTGGGTTGCAGAGGAAAAGCCTCAAGCCGCTCCCTTATAAAACGAAAATAAGAATAATTGCATTTACTTCATAGGATTAAAGAAGCCAATCA
>NW_017731992.1:147193-151117 GCF_001890085.2 Hipposideros armiger | reverse complement strand
TTGGCCTATTGGGAGGAAACTGTCATTTCTAAGGCGGCTTTAAAGCTGAATGCATTCTGACAAGCAACATGTTTTTAATGAATACTTATGAAGGGCAAACAATATACATGCTTAAAAGTGGAGATGATACCACTCCACAGCAGTGGCTAGCGGGCACGGTGAAGATAGTTCCATGGCTTTAAGAACCTTCCATTTACTACTACTTTTGTATAGTCTAGGAAAAGCAGCATGTTCTTTTTCGGGATATTAAATGGTATCACTTCAAGTCAATGACAAGACTGCTTCCTGATTCATCCAAGGTCTTCTTTAAAGACCTTCATTTGCCCTTGCTTTCCCCAGGACAGCTGTCACCTATCACCACAGAGGTCCCTCACTGTGATGTATCTCTGTACACAAACTCAGGGTAGTTTGTGTTATAACAAGGATAATATTTCTTCAGTGTTACTTTTACTGATCCTTAAAATAAGATCCACTGAATACATTTGGGGGACAAGAAGGGAAAAAGATGTATTGGGTTGTCAGAAAAGTCATGACGTATTTTTCCTATGTTTCTCGTTGCCCTCTCATTCATGAATGAGCAGAGAATGCCACAACAGAGAGAAAAGAGCCCAGGACCAGTAGCGTTTTAAGAGCTGTGTCCACACTCTTTCCGACCATAACATCCAAGCTCAGTGATTAGAGGCAAGATCTATGGGATAAAGAGAACGTCTCTTCAGTACCGAAGCAGCTCATCGCTGGGTTCTCCTGAGGGTCCCTGTTATTGAAAAGAACATAAAGAAGCCCCCAAACCCACTGCTCCTCCTGTCTGAAGATTCCTCAAGTGGTAGAAACACAGCGAACAGCATACCTGAACTGGAACAGACATTAGCAAAACCCAAGGCAGTAGCATCTCCTTTATTAAGGACAAAGCTGAAATCTATAGAATCCTAGTGAAAAGCCCAACGTCACACAGCTGGTCACTGATAGGGCTGAGCATGGCTGAATGCGACGGACAACTGAAAGTGCCTGTAAAATATTTCTCACTCTCATAATGAAGATCTTTTTTTTTTAATTGATTATCTTTGGGATTTACTGTCTTCTCCAAAATCCGAGAAGAGTTGATCTTACATTGTTATATGACCATNTTTAAATGACTCTTCTTGGCTCTTAAAGATTTTGTGTCCTTAACACAACAAGATTATGGATTTGTCAAGCCAGCTAAAACATGTAAAATCAGTTACAAAGCATGACGTGGGCTATTTACAGGCATTGAGGTAATACTGATGAAGGAAAGCTTCCTGAGAACGCTGTAGTTTCCTCTTTAAATGAGGGGTTTTAAAAGCACAAACCTTGATGAACAGGGATGTCTGTCCTACCTTTGTATCATATAGGACAGAAGTCGACAGAAGTAGACACGTGATTGGCATTCAGAAAATATTTATGGAATTAACTTCATTTTTTGTATGGAAAATTAACCATATACTAAGTCAGAATACAGACTCTTTGGCACCGCTACCGTGTTTTATGAGTCACAGTCATTTTGAAAACAATCCCGTTATATTTCTCCACAGTATCTGAAGTATTTGCCAGACTCTCGAGCCAACTGTTCTTTACCTTTCTTGAAGGTCTGTAAGAGTGTACAGGATACTTGCACTGGCTTATGTACATTACTAGAGAATGAAACTATCTTGTATGAAGCAGATAAACGCCTCCATAATACCCTCTGTGGAGTGCACTTGTAAAACTGGGAACTCATGTATGGATGACTGTGGTCTGAGTGGGTCTGTTTCATAATGAGCTCATCAATATATTTGGTAGTTGCTAACTCAGGAACATACACCCTATATAACAGGGGAAAAGTTGTCTGGTCACTGGCCAGGCGACCCCTTTATCAGTCTTCCCCAAATTCTTCCCTTCCTTTTCAATCAATTCTGGTTTGCAAGGTAAAGCCCAGTACAGCAGTTCAACCCAACTCAGCCTGTCCTGTGTTGGGATATTACGAAAGAAACAAAGGGTCCTGAGCCATTAGGAAAAACCTCCAGTGCTCATCAAACAGAAGTAACCGAAACTTGAACTTGAGATTTCCTATTGTATACCCTCTCCAAACAGACACCCTATCTTCCCACGTATCTTAACACATACAAAGGAACCCCAGTGACATTTTTAGACATAAATGAACGTGAGCACACCATCACCGTTGTTGACTTTGTACGGAATGTGTTAAATATTGCCTCACGAATCTCTGCCTCACAGCAAAACCCTGCACCCTTTCTTCTTCAACTTCCAATGTTGTTTCTCTTCTCCCTTTCTTCTCCTCCTCGCCTATCTGAATTTCATATGCAGGCATCAACAAGGGCAGGTAGGTCACAGCAGGAACAAGCAAAGACCTCTGCACCCAAGCTGCATCGTGTGTCATCTTGTCCTCTGTGGGAAAGCGTGGCAGAGCGGCCCTCTGGAGGGCCGGGTAGCTGACCTGGTCACCATCAATAGCTCAGAAAAAAAAAAAAAGATAATGCAGAGAAATGATGTATGGTGCACAGTTTAGGTAACTCCTGCATATCTGTGCCAGCTTCTGGACAGTTACAGATGGGTAGCCTTCTAACTTTGAGGAGGAAAACAACAGGAATAGTTTCTCTCTGAGGAGGAAAGAACTGCGTAGGGGCCAACCACAGATGTTTGAAAGAGTAGTGGTGGCTACTGGACTAACAATCTAAAATTTAAAAAATTATCCAATATTGAAAATGTGGTGTTTTGCTAATATGTTAAAGCTAAAACTTGTATTTATAAAAATTTATAATATTTACATTTTTCTCAAACTTAAAATACATGAAAAATCACTGCATGTAATAACTGTGATCAACACGACACACCTTAATCACGAGAATACAAACCTTGCAAAGGAAATTTCAAATGGATTGAAGCAAAAAGGAAAAAGGGGGGTGGGATTTGGCCAAGGAGTATTTACTAAGTCAGCATCACTTATTCGACCTACATCACTTTATCATGCTACCTTTTATTCGAATTATTTCTGTTCAACTAAGTGGCAAAAAGTCTTTCCACATAGACAGTTTATTATTCATTTAACCTTAATAGCTGATATTATTTTACCAAAATGAATGCATTATTATAACATTTTCTGGGATTTTCTGCTCCACTTAACAACTCTGGGAAACCACTTTTAAAAATCAGTTCAAGTAACTATCACACTCTTAATCAAAGGTTTCATTCAGACCTAAAAACAATGACTAAAAATCCCTGAGTAACACAGGCAAAGCAAACATTCCAGAGCCTGTTCCATCTAAACGAAAGGGAACATGCTAAGAACATGATGTATGACATAAAATGTATCGTACTCAGCCACTGCCATTCACATGTAATCACAAGACTAGATGTGAACACCTGCCTAGTGAACAAATAATTTATATATGCTAAACTGGTTTTTTAAAGGCACAGCACTATATGCCTTCTAGAAATAACTCAAGGTACGAAATATGGCTATCGCCTAGACTAAAACATATTACTATTTTAGGTTTTGGGGCACTTCAGTTTAAACTGGAATATGTTTCTGCAGTCCAGTATAAGTAACCAATGGTTTATCTCAGTGCAAGGTTTTATACCATCACAGTTTCTCTAAATGATGGGCAAGGAACAGCTGCTCATGCTTTTGAATCTTGAGTTTCAATCAAAAGTGGGTCTTCTGAAAGTGTTTTCAAATGTACTTGGTGTATATTCCAACACTAATACACAGTTTATTATCTATTGGTAGTGCGGACTTAAAGTTGCACCTCCCTTTTAAAGATAATTAGGAGGAACGTGATGGCACCAGAGTAAATTCAATAATTTGCATTGTCTAGAAAAACAATGGAAAAAATGACACTTGAGGACGGCCATTGTTCTTGAAAGTAATCCATGAAAATAATAAAAAAATCCATAATGGATGATTGG
>NW_017731992.1:142018-145438 GCF_001890085.2 Hipposideros armiger | reverse complement strand
AAGTTTAATGCTGAAGAAACAGCCTTCTTTTGTACATAAAAGGTACAATTTTTTACATTTTAATTAGGTAAGCTGAGGACTCTCTTTGATATGTGACTTCTCACGTAAAGAAACTGATCGAATCCATTAACTCCCTGGGTCAGATTGAACATCACGACCACAGACCACAACCTCCTACCATTAACTGGCCTAAATATTCAGACAGGGGCCCTGGAAATGAATCACATAGCTTGTATTGTGCATCTGGTTATCAGACATGGAATGAAAACTTCTTTAAGTGGATAAGAGAGTCAATTTCAACTAAACACAAATAACCTCTGTTATAGGTGAAAACAATGAAAAAAAGAGGAACAATGGTTTCTAATTAACTAGAAGCAGCCTGTGTCAATTAAAAAGAAAAGTTACAAAGCACAGTCCTTCCGATCTATTTATATAATAACAAAGTGGTACAATTATATTTAAAGGGTTTTCCTTCATACTTTTTACAAGCTATCTTAGCTGTAACAATTTTAACTTTGAATTTACCCTTGCACATATATGGAGCCAGGTAGGGCTTAACATGACTTCAATAAAAGGCATCGTGTTTCAATAAACACTTTGCAAAACAGCTGAAAAGAAATTCTACCAGAATGAAAGTCTGAAGCATAATCTGAAACGCATGTATGGACAGATGTCTGCATATTCATTTGCACTGATCATTTTGTCACTGAGGAGCGTTGCAGGAGGAGGAGGGGCATATGTTAGCAGGGGTATCTCTCTGCAGAACCAATAAATTCCCAGAGGAGGCACTAGAGTACTGCTGGTTACAGTTAGATCTGCTCTGCTCAGCGAAGCCGAGATGGTCACACACAGGACTCTTGATCACATGGCTTCTTTCCATGTCCTCAGCTCCCCTTGTAAAAGCAACTGATCCCCTTCATGCCAAGGAGAAAAGCTTCTGTCAGTCAGTTTTCCATCATCTAACATGTGTTAGTTATTTTCGAAGTTTCGGAAACTCCCAACTTACTCTAATAGGGCTTTTTGAAGCCTTCCAAGCAAGTTAAAAAAAAAAAAAAAGAACAAAAACAAAAATAACCATTTTGGTGTGCGAGAGAAACATGTGACATACAAACTACTAATGCAATAAATGCAAACCCTTATGAAATCCAGGAAGGTTGACATCACCGAAGCATAAAGAATGACAACACTGAACCATACACCGGTTCAGTACGTTCGAAAAAGGTTCTTAAAAGATCTGGCAAAAAGTATGTGCACACAGAGATGTATTCACTTCCTTGTGTCTGTATACATTCTGAGAAGTTTATTATCAGCTTTGCTCTCAAAAAACACCTAAAATGCAGTGATAAGGAGCAAAGACAACATGCCTGAGAAGACACAGTGGGCTGAGTTGTAGATCCAGGAAAGCTGAACGCTGGCCAACCCAGTAGGCTCCCACCCCTCTCTTTCTCATTGGACGCTAAAAAGACTAGAGTCGATGCAAGGGTAAACTGCAGTAATATACATGCTTTACAATTACTCTTTTCTAAGAAAGGGGAAAGCACTGTGCTATTAAATCACTAAAAGTAGACTTAAAGAGTTGTGAGTCTGTCAGCTGATTGTTAACACAAATCTCCTGACCTATTGCAGCCCTTAATTACAATAATATGTCACGTTGCAAGTGCACAATGCCCTTTTATTAAAGCTGCAGACCTTAATCGCTTTTAGCAGGGTGCTGGGCTGCACTGCTGATTACTGTTCCCTTATATTTTTCTTCCCACAGACAGACTTGCAGCTAGCTGGACCAGATAAGACCATTAACGTTGGATGCTGCCTAATTGCTTTTGCCACTCCACTCCATATTAAACACTAACCTATAAGTAAGATTTCCACCAAGTTGCCGGTTTGACTACTTGTCTCGATTCTTTTGCATTTTACTTCACCCTGTTCTGTTCCAAGTGGCCCTGACAATAATGAACGGGGTGCTTAATGCATTTTCCCTTTACATGGGTAACAAGAGCCTGGGTAAACCTCAAGTCTAACTAGTTCTTTGGGAAAGAAGTCATTTTTGGTGAGTTACTGAAAGCTTCCAAGGCAATTACTTTCTTCCTTAGCTCTTCCCCTCCTACCAACTTGCCTTCATAAAGACACACAGCTATTTAGATGTTGCTGGCACTACACGGAGGAAAACTTTCCTTTATAAAAAAAAAAAAATTAAAAATGCTGTTACTTACTGATCCTAAACACTTTTAAAATATACGTTTTTGTGATGTTAATCTGACTTTTAAAATACATATCTGTCACTTGGCAGACGCCATATATTCACATGTCACTTACATTTTTCTATCTTTCCCCCCACAAAGTTCTGTTTATGTACTTCTGCATTTAAAATGAAATGATCGGGTCACCTGTCTGGTTACAGGGATTATGAAGGGCAACTCCTACTTAAAGATCTTTCACTTTATAAACGATCTAAGGAGGAGGACCCATTTCTTGAAAAACAAAAGGCGTTTTAAGTATATTCATGCTTCCACTCGCAGATCCTCAAAGCTCTGAGACACCCAATCCTTGATGCTTTCTTCAGAGGTTCCCATTTGCCCACAGCGGGGTGAACTCCGTGCCAATCTTCTTCACTCACCTGGACAACATCTAAGAAATCCGTAGGCTTAACGATCTAAAACGTATAGCCAATACAGACAATAGGCCCTTTCTGATGAATCCATGCCGAGAGGTCGAACACCAGCAAGCAGCCGTGTGCCATGTGCAACCACGAAGTGCACCCCGCATTCCGAGCAGCCGGGCGCCCTTTCCCCAGCGCACCCCTAAGGAACAGCCGGGCGGAAGGGACGCAGGACGCCCTGCAGATCAGCGGTAGCAGCAGAATACTAATTACAGCAAAAAGCAAAGCACGCTCAGACGAGTTCCCCCTTCCCGGCAGGTAAAGGAGTCTGGCGCGGATGGTAAAGGACTCCGACACGCGCAGACGCACACCCCCTTCCAGTCTCAGACCGCTGCAGAGCCCGGCGGCCCCGCCAGCGCGGAGTTTGGCCCCCACCCCTCCCAGGTCAAGGTGAGGGCCGCGGGAGCTCCCCTCTGAGGACAGCGGTCCGGGCCGCGTTTACCGCTCCGCCTGGAGAGCTTTGGGGTCTGCGCTCTCCCCGAACTCCCGAACTCGCGTCGCACCTGGTGTCGGCCAGCACCAGCTCTCCGGGCCGAGCGCCCACAGCCGTCCTGCCCGGCAGAGCAACGTCCCACGGCCACGCAGCAGTAACTTGGGGACGCCAGAGAAACTCCACGCGGATCCCCCCGCCCGCTGTCCGCTCTCTGCCGAGTCCAGCTTCCAAATGCGCACGGCGAGGGCGCGCGTCTGCCCAGCGGCGCTGTCCCCAGCCCCCCGGCAGCCAGACCCACTCACCTGGGGCCTTGCTGCCCTCCCCGCGGCGT
>NW_017731992.1:21698-141798 GCF_001890085.2 Hipposideros armiger | reverse complement strand
CGGGGCGCGGGCGCCGGGCCCTGCCCCGGCCGCCGGCGCCCCGGGCCCGTGCCCCCCGGGCTCCGAGGGGCCCCGCTGGCTCCCCCGGGCGGCTCGGACACCAGGTCCGAAGCAGCGGGAGCGCGCGTCCAGACAGAGGGCGAGAGCCGGAGACGAGGAGGGAGGGTGCCGGGGCCCGGCCCGGGCGGGCGGGAGCGGATCAGGTGAGGACGGTCGGCGGCGGGCGCCTGCAGCCACGGGCGTGCGCGGCCGGCCCTGGGAATCACTGCGACTTGGCCACTTCCCGGAGACCCAGTGAGGGCTGTTGGAGAGGCAGCCGCTCCGCCGCCACGCGCGCACACACACGCGCGCACACACGCGCGCCCCTCCTCCAGCGCCCTCCTGACAGATCCGTGCAGATGGAGTCCTTCGCAGGAAAATCTTGAGGAGCGGGGAGGGTGGGCGGGGCCGCAGCCCGTCCATCTCGGGGCGAGGTATTTGCATCTGAAAGCGCGGAGCGCGAGGAGAGTTTCGAGACTGTTTGAAAGCGCCCTCCTCCCCCGCCCCCGCCCCAAGCGGTCCCGGAAGCCGCGATCCATGGAGCTCCTGAGGCAGGAAGGCAAAGTCATAAAACTACACAGAACTTACAGTTTCCTTGCGTGATAGTTTTGCCCTTTCGGTCTCCTCCGACTGCCCTAGTTCCACTTTCTTTACTTGCAGAAAATGTCCTCCCCTGCTGGTCTCTCTAATGCAAAACTTCCGAGGTGTATGATTTACGCGCGGGCTGGGACGGAAGACCCTCCGGAGGTGGGGAAGGGGGTCCGCGCAGGTATTTAGGACGCGCCGCAGCGGGGGGCGTGGAGCACGCTTTGCTTGCCTCTCCCTGCCCCGGGGCTTGATTTCACCTGATGGCTGCGCGTTCCGTCCTAGAGGTTAAGGAGGTAAATAGATCGCGGCCAGGTGTGTTCCTTAACGTTTTCCTCGTTCTGCCGAAGGAGCTCGCCCTGCTTCCCGTAGCCATCCTGAACAGTCGATCCTCAGCTAATGGTTACGTGGGCACAGGCTTGTTCGGTCAGCACCTGTGTTTTCCGGTTCACTCAAGCACACTTGCTTCCCCCCAATCCATCACCTCCCGCCCATTTAGCGTGCATTTCTCCTCTCATCCAGTTAGTATTTAAAACTGAATTCTATGCTAATAATGCTAACAGCAAACGTTTTTGTTTTTTTTTTTAAGCTTCTGTTAAGTTCCAGGTACTAGGCTAACCTGTGTGCTTAACACAGGGCTTTGTTTAAAAAGTTATATGGCCAAACCCAAACCTACCCAGCTCCACCTGTGTGGATGGCCATTTCATGGTCCATTTCCACTCAACTGCCAATCATCACCCAAACTCAGGGTGTTTAAAACAGACCTCCTTGTCTCTTCTTAGATATCACCGTGGATTTCCCACCATGCACTTCTCTGTCTGGGGCACCATCATTCTTCAGAATCTAGACATTTAAACCTTAGCTTCATCATCGATGCCATTCGTGTGTGTGTGTGTGTGTGTGTGTGTGTGAAAATCCTCATTTTTTTCCCTAATATCATACACTCTATAACTTCACATTTGTCTTGCTTTGTCTAATGAAATTCCTTCTGGGATGGGACCCGTTTTTACAATTGTTCTGGACTAAAAGTTTCAGAAAGGCAACAAGTAATATTCAGTGTGATAAAGACTAAGTGGTGCCCACAGTGAACACCCATTAAACAAGGGAGTAAATATTTGTATCCCAGTCAGCAATAACCTAACTCCAAGCACACCAACCTATCTGTCACCTGCTTGCTGATGGCCTGGGTCTTTCACCTGTAAGAGATAGCACTGTGGTCAGGAATCAGGTACCGTACCATATTCGTTAAACCAGCTTGTTTTAATGAAAGGATATCACATAAGAAAGGAAAAAAATAAAAAAAATTACAGACCACCATCTATTGAAAGTTATTTTGGTTGTACTTTTCCTCAAATTTCCCACAATTTTTCTTTTTCTTAATAAAGGTTCATCTGTACAAAGGCTCATCATGTTTGGGCTTCCATCTTGAATGAGATGTTTTCATGCTAACTGCCTCCCTTTACAAAAAAAAAAAAAAATTCCTAAATCATATCCTTGACACGGATTCTAGAAGAGGTCAAATGCATTCAGTTAACCAGAATATTAGTTCTGGTCTGACATTCACAAGCTTCATCCTAGAGGCAGGTCTAGGTTCCTCTTCACCTAGGGGGCACAAAGTAGAAGTCAAGGTTAAAACAAGGGATGACCAGACAGTAATGGAGGAACTTATCCTTATCTGAGGAGGTCACAGATGGTCTCTCTCTAAGGAACATGGCACTTAAGCTGAGATATGATGATGAGAATGAATTTGATGTGTGAAGCTCTGAAGGAAAAAAGGATCTGGGTAGAATAAAGAAATGTTTGCAGAAGGAAAGACATGGGTGTAACTGAGAAACACAGAATACCGCACAAGGGGGAGCGTCAAGATGGATTAGGCTGTAGTGGTGGACAAGGGACAAATCTTGCAGAGCCTTCTAGGTCTGGAAGGTGTTTGTATTTAATTCCCAGGAGACGGCCCAACATGAGGAACAACAAATAAAAAAGAGCTCCACAGGTCACGTCTAGGGACAAGCCACATTTTATTAGATCCTTTCTCCTCTCCGCCTCCTTTTCCTACAACTTTTGGTTAATTAAAAAACCTAGTTTACTGACAAACACAAATAAAAAAAATTACTACGTAAATCCTAAGGTGCTGCCAAATGTTTAAGATTCCATGAAATACAAATGTAAGCCATAACAGCATATGCTTACTTATGATATTTCATGTGTTTCCATATAATTTTTAAAGCTCTCTCTTAATATTTTCCTTCTTATATGTAACAATCTTATTTGGACTCCCTCAGTTGAAAGTTTTATTTCATCAGTGTCATGTAATGCTGCACCCAAGATGAGGCTTGAGGGTTTGGTAGCTAAGGGCAGGAGAGAGCTAAATCACTGAGAACTAAGCAGTTCCAGAAATTCTGAGGAGCTATGGGTAGGAGCACATTGACGTGGCAGAAAGTAAGACGTGCTTACATACTGAGTGTAAGGCAAGTTTTCAAAACGCTGAACCATTATGGTTTCTTGTGAATGTCTCTCCCAATCTAAAATAGTAAATACTAGAAATATCTTTTCATTATGCAATGCTTAGCATTTTCCTGAGGATGCTTATGTTCTCCAATTTATTTACCTAATTAGGTATGCTTCCATTATGTGGTAAAGAAAGGACTTAGCAGCGGTTCTCAACCTTCCTAATGCCGTGACCCCTTAATACAGTTCCTCATGTTGTGGTGACCCCCAACCGTAAAATTATTTTCGTTGCTACTCTATAACTGTAATTTTGCTACTGTTATGAATCGTAATGTAAATATCTTTTTGTTTTCCGATGGTCTTAGGCGACCCCTGCGAAAGGATCGTTCGACCCCCAAAGGGGTCGCGACCCACAGGTTGAGAACCGCTGACTTAGAGAGCTTTCTAGTTGTATATAAGAGGTCAGATAATTAAGTTCGTGAACTCATCCTAGAAAAAGTGCTACATACCTCATTGTTGAATATCACTACGGTCACCTTCGAAGTACACTCCCCTTGGGAAGCTATGCGCCAAAGCCAGCGCCTACTCTACCCTTCAAAGCAATTTTGGAACTCTTTTTCTATAATGGTCATCAGAGCTGTTGTCGTATTACCCTTGATGTCCTGAATGTCATCAAAATGTCTTTCTTTCAATATTTGCTTGAAGAAGTCATTGGAGGCCAGATCAGGTGAGTAGGGTGGGTATTCCAATACAGTTATTTGTTTACTGGCTAAAAACTCCCTCACAGCCAGTGCCATGTGAGCTGGTGCATTGTGGTGATGCAAAAGCCATGAATTGTTGGCAAAAAGTTCAGATCGTCTAACTTTTTTCACGCAGCCTTTTCAGCACTTCCAAATAGTAAACTTGGTTAACTGTTTGTCCAGTTGGTGCAAATTCATAATGAATAATCCCTCTGATAGCAAAAAAGGTTAGCAGCATCATTAGCAACAAGTTCACGAACTTAATTGTCGGACCACATAGTCACTAACTTAGTAAATGTTAACTGAACCCTGCTGTGTGATACTTAAACTAGGGGATGGGAACATGGAGATGAATAAGATGAAGTTCTAGTCTTCAGGCACCTTCTAATCTGTTGTGACAAAAAGGAGGTGAATACGTCTCTGTACACCGTGATCAGCATTGTGACGAGGTACACACAAAATGTCACCTGTGGGAGCGCATAAGAGAGGCCACATGATGAAGTCTTGGAAGGGAAGAGGGAATGTCTGCGAGGCCCCATGAGGACAAGGGGTACCACAGGCGTTTTCTGAAGGGGAATTACCGTGATTACAGTAGAACAAGGAACAGCCTGGCAGCATTTGACGTCAGCCTTGGACTGCAGGTGAAGAATGTTTAGGAAATGCCTGCAGAAACCCACAGGTGAAATGTATTGGCCTGGATTCTAGTTGTGGCTGTAATATATGAGAGTTCCTTGGATGTAATCAGAAAATATAAGTAAATTTAAACATTTCTCGACAACAGTTATCAAGAGGGGAGGATAAATGAATACTAAAAGAAGACAGATATGTGTACATTAGCATCATGGAATCACCCCAGCCGTCTCACTGGTGACTGTCCCTCACAAAATGCTAGACTGGAAAACTCCAAAGTCTCATTGCCTAGATGTTCTCAAAGGCTCCTGATTTTTTTGCAAAAAATCAGTCTGTCCAAAACTGAATACCTACTTGGAGATTATACTTCTTGGTTAAAGGGCCCTGCAGATATTCACAGAATAAAGGAGTGCTGACACAGCACAGAATTATTTAGGAAATGCTAGGATGCCTCACAGGATCTAAGGAATTCTCTCCTTAAAAGTCATTCTGGCTCAGGAGGGGAGCACCGGGCCATTCGGGAGCCTCAGCCCTTAAGGACAAGGACAATCAGCACTCAGCAGCCTGGGATGAGGGACATGGAACTCCCTGGGGGAAGATTTCTTCCAGACTTCCAGCTTGTGCTGCCCAAGATGCCATGTGGGCTCTGAGATTTCAAGTCGCTTATTCCTTTACCTAGAAAAAAACAAACAACAACAAAACAAAAACCTCACAGAAAGGAAAGGACCCACGTGGGGCTAGAAAGCCAATGTGAAGAATCCACCTTTCCCCTCACCTAAGCAAAGGAAGCCATTGTGACTCTCAGTTCCGATTTCCAAGAGACAGCCAGGCCTTCTCAGGGCTTGAGAGTATCTGAGACTGTGTGGGTCATCAGTTACCATTTTTTAAAAGAAATATAATTTTCTGTTGCTACAGATCAAATTTCTCAGCAAGTTTTTTTTTTTTTTCTGAAGAGCAAACTCAAACTGATAAACGCGTGAGTTGGATTGGGTATTGAATGCCAAAGCAAGAAGCTTACTTATTTAAACAGCAGATGATACGAGGATGTGCCATTGTATCTCTGAGTTCACACTAGATGGAACATAAATTAGTTCCCCAAAAGCAGCTGAAATAAAAAATGTCAGAAATAACATAGCATAGAGGGACCTGTGCTGTCTTTTGCATTATAGTTGTTTCGTAAAAGCCTCCTAAACACGTCAGGAAAACAATAATGTCAATTTCGGCTAAACATTGCTCTATCACTCTGCGATAAGCCATAGAATCTTTTGGAAAAAAAGTGGATTTTCACAAGCAACTCATTTCAAAACTATTTATTGAGTGTGTGCCGTGTCCCGGGTTTAATGGCACCCGCTGCAGAGGGAGCTACAGAGGGAAGTCAGGCCAAGGCCTCAGGGAATATTCCAGGCACATCCACAACTATAAAAGGGGAGAGAGAGGACGCTGAACTCAGTAAGAGAACAGCAAGCAGTGAGGTACGGCATTTGAAGGAGAAAGATAACAGTAGTTTATGGTCCAAACACCATAAACCAATATGACATTTCACTTGGGTGTTGGACATGAACTGTATATATAGACACGAAGAGACAGCCGACTATCAGAGAACTTTAAACAACCTCCAAAGAACAAATGGACTTAATAGGGTTTTTTTTTCCTCAGATATAATTAGATTCTTATAAATAACCCTCTATTCCCCATCGACAGTAAGGGGGCTCCCTAAGCATGCATTCACTTGTTCCGCGTATATTTAGGGTACTCTCACCTGTGCCCACTGCACTCTTCTCAGTGACCTGAGTGCCCGCTGCGTGCAGATGCAGAGCGGGCTTGCTCTGGGTCTGCAGGTTTTATGGCTGGTGCCGAGGGTTCTGTTTAGTGCCTTTGTAACATATATAAAACGTGCGTGCAGGAATGATCCTGTGTCTGGCAGCCGCATGGAGCCAAGAGCACAGTTCTCTAGAGTATGTGACTTTCAGGCCAAACTCATATTCAGGAGGAAAAATCCAGGAGGGAACAATATGAGAGGATACTATATACCTCACGAAGACAGATGACATGAAATGAGCCAGTTTCTTCAAAGGTGAATTTTTAGGAGGGTAAGCATGCTTAATAAAATACTGGAGAACAGCCACCCCAGAAGATACTTATGGCTAAGAAGAGCAGGAGTCTTTTTATGGACTTGAACTACTTCAGGCACAAAGGTGAAATCTGACACACTCATTATCTTCCCAACGGTTAAGTGGTTCCGCTTTCCACTTTTAGGTCTGAATGGCTTAAAAAAAAACCCAAAACCTGCATCTCTCCTTCTAAATCTAACAAAATGGTCACTCCAGACCCCAAATTAAGGGAGGGTCCCTCACTACAAATAATTTAAAACTTAACAATTCAGACAAATATAATACATTAGTACCAACATAAACAAACAGACCTCATGAACAAAATAAGGCACAGTATTTCCTAATGCATTTGTCTATTTTGAGAATAAGTTGCGGTGGAAATGAATACTCATTATGCCATGTTTATTTAGTTAGGGCTTTTTACATTTATGCTGACAAAATAAATGTTATAGTAAATAACAAAGGTTTCCTTCCAAATCATGATCTAAAAGAGTTAATGAGCCTCAGTAAGCAACTACGTTACCACCAGTCACGAGGACAACTGGGCTCAACGCCTTATGTGTGAAATGACCTACATACAGCAACTCTGAAGATGCTTACGCATAGTCCCTATTTTATCAATGATGAAACTGAATGCAGAAAAATAAAAGGATTGGTTCATACTCTCATGACATAGGTATGGGAATAAGAATCAAAACCCAGGAATGAAAGCATGCTGGTTGGTCTATAGTGCAATATCCAATGTGGGGTTCCTAGAAACACGAGAGATTCAGACATTGTAATTATTTGAAAGTTTGCATTTCAAATACCAAGAAGGGCTTTTTTGTTTACATTTCAGAGTTTTTCTAAGTGATGGAAAAAGAAATTGGCTGTAGCCTTTCTCATTTTTAAGTTGGTATCTCTTATAGCTTGGACAGTAATGAATTCATAATTATTAAAATGAAATGTATTTTCATAAATAATTCTGTAGACATTGCTCTCCACCACACCTTAAAATTTTATTGAAGTGCCAATGTAAATTATAATTCTCATTAGGAGAATATGAATTGAATGAGTTAGTTGCTTTGGGGTAAAATGCTTATATTTTGGAGACTATACAGTCAAATGAATAGCTCATAGCAAGAATGCCATTTGGTATTAGAATCCATATTGATTGATAACTCACTTCCTTTGTCATTTGAAATATCATATGAAAGACCACCCCCAAATTAAATAATTTAAAAAACTAAATGTTTATTTTAAACATAGTTATGAATAAAACTAGCTCTATTACTTGTTAGTAAATTATTAGGTACTCTTTAAACATTTAAATATTCCTCTATGGATTAAGACAAAGTACGTCTTTCTGAATTTCAGAAAAATGGCTCCCTTACTGACCTTGCAAATTTGCTAGTTTGTGTCTCATATTTGAGTGAATACAAAAAGGAGCGAAACAATGTTTTAGGTGTTTAATTTATTGAACCGAGGTGTGCAGCTCAGGGCTCCTGTGGTTACACACAACCAGCAGACACGTTTGACCCAGTGTTTTTTTCACTTTTTATTTTTGTCTTCCAGAGTTTGTTACTGGGAGGGCATACATGCAAGTCTGTGTTTCTGAGTTCTTTTCTAACACACTGAAAACCTGACCACACCTAGGCTGCATTTTCATATTATATAGTATGGCTGAACTTGAGGATTTTCTAGTCCCTTGAGATGGGGCATGTGCACTCCAGTTTACCTTAGACAGCTTACTCCTTAGTTTAACTGTCGGATCTTTGTAGGTATATAAATTTAGGATTCCTAGTATCGAAGGAAGGTGAAATGTCTTAGCCTGTTCTCGGTTCCATAAGACAATACCTTAGACTGGGGGCTTTAACCAACAGACATTTATTGCTCAGTTCTGGGGATCAGAAGTCTGAAGTCAGGGTGTAAGCATGGTAGAGTTCTGGTGAGAACTGTCTTCCTGGCTTGTAGACAGCAGTGTTCTCTCAGTGTCCTCACGTGGCCAGATGAGAGGTCTGTTGTCTCCATCCCCTTCTATGGGCACCAATTCCATCACCCTTCTGACCTCATCCAAATCCAATTATAGCTCAAAGGCCCCACCTGCAAACACCATCACACTGGGGATTTGGGCCTCAACATATGAATTCGGGGGGAACCCAAACACTCAGCTCCTAGCATAACCTATACAAGTAGGCAAATTAAAATTCTAAAGATTTTTTTTTTGTTCATTTAACCAATAGGCATAATTAGGCACACAACTTCCATTGCTGTGTGCAGAAGTTGCCTGTATGGTATATCTGAAGTGATTGGAAAGCTCAGGACTAGCCCACCTACATTATCACGCTGCATGTGACCCACGGGACACATCTGCTCTATTGCATGTGAGTTTGCATATGACTTTTGATCCTTTTAATTTCTCATTTTATTTATGCTATCGTGGTTTTCCATGCTTGGCACACCTATGGATTTAAACGGGATCTTAGCATTTAGATACATCCATTAGAAGCAAGACTATCAAAACATGAATCATCGCATTTCATGAAGACGAGTTATGAAGCCCTCTAGTAATGCCAGCTGCCCCAGTCCTAATGGGGCAATCCAGATGGTGACTAACACCCACTTTGTAAGAATTCCTTTCTTTGAATAACATCGCTTTTTCAATTACGCCCACCATATTCTTCCATATTTATAATGCACGATCTTTACATTCCTAAATTCTGCTTATTTTATATTGAATTTGTTTTATTATTTTTGCTGTTGATTTAAAAATAGGAAAACTTGATTGCCATTAATGGGACTATGAATACAATATTGTACTTCCATATTTTTAATTGTGCATATGTAAATGGATTGGAAGTATAATTATGCAGTTACACTAAAAGGAATGTTTTTAAAGTCTTTGAGGCATTAACATTTTCATTTTGGAATAAAATACATTATTACCCATTTTAACCAGTAAGTGTAAAGGGCATTTAAAAATGATTATGAAATATATCATGCATGAATATACTATGTTGGTACAGGAATCAAAGGACCCATTATAGTTTTTAAAGAAATGTATAAATCCAGCTATTTTCAGAAATATGTATTTATTATAAATAGGACATGGATCATACTTATAATCTATACAAATCTATCATTCTCTTAATAGACATAAATCTATGTCTTTACATTTTTCTTTCTATACATTATTTCAAAATTATGTGAAGGATTCCAAAAACATATATCAGGTCAATAAAAGTATAGATATTGGCATTGGCTTTTATTTGTTTCATTGTGTTTTGCTTGTTTTAAGAAACAAAAGCCTGCAGGTGATATACCTATATCAGCAGCATCATATTTTATTTATATGGAAAATTGTCATGGTTGGAGTGAACAAAATTGCTCATGAAAAATATCTTGTGAAAAACAAAAAAAAAGAAAACCCAGGTAACTGTTCCTACATACATTATCTAAATTTAATGGTTATTGCCACCCAATGTTAGGTAATTGGAGTAAGATGAACAGATCAAATTCAAGGGAAAACATAATCAGTGTGAAATTTTTACCAATAAATAAATAAATAACAATTGCTCTCTAAACTGTCTGGACTTAGTATAAAAGTTAACTTAAGAAAACTCAAAAATAACGGATGTGAAAGAATGCACAGCATAAATTCCTTCACACTTCCTATTAACTGAGTTCAAGACTGAGGTATGGAGAATTAATGCAAGGAGGGGGAACATGTAACTTTGCTACATTAAGTCCATTAAGTGCTCATTAGAAACAAATTTTTTTTTTCTGGCAGTTTCATCAGAAAAAGAAAAAAAGCCTCCTTCATGCCCATTCTGACAGAAGGCACAAAGGCCTCCTCTGCATGTGGGGAAACATGTCCACACGCCTTTCAGTTGAGGGCTTTTATTTCACCCCCCTGTCAACAGAAACTCAGCCCCTTTTGAAACGTATTGTCCTCAGCTAAGACCCTTGTGAAAGGCAACAGATGTTGCTAAGATTATGCTAGCCTGTCTCGCTCTCCTGTTTCATTTTTAAAGGAAGGAAAAAGGAACGAGAGGATAAAAAAAAAGAGCCCCAGCCCGGCTTTAAATCACTGGACCATTTTGCACTTGAGCGGATCTGTTTGCACATGCTCTGCGGCCAGGCAGGAAGGACCCCGCCTTGCCCGTCCAGCTTGTGGCCAGGCCTAATGTGCTGTTCAGCGGGCCTCACGCCTTCCACACGGAGCAGCTGCCTCTGATTGCCAGAACAAATCGAGGTGATTCAAGCCACCAGCAGGGCTGAAGTATAACTTCCATTCACCGGGAAGGGAGGAAAAAATTCAGAACAGACCAACTAGCGTTGCCCACAATACACCATAGGATTAGATTTGATACACTAGATATTAAGACATGTTCATTTTGAAAAGCAGGCCATGATGACATAAAAAACTACAAGATAGTTATACGAAGGACAATAAGGAAAACCAGTACTTGGGCATTTATTAAGTTACACCTAATTGTCAACTGCCCTATAGTTCTACGCCCTCCCAACACCTGAGGAATTTGCAATGTCATTTAGATAGACAAAAGATAATCTTTGGGCGCACATGACACAGAAGGCTGAGGACATTTATAAAGAAAAAGACACCCATTAAGTAGGAAGTGATTTTAAACAAAGTGATGGTTAGGAAAAGTTTGATACATTGTATACTGATTTAAGCATAGAATTATATGAGCAGTTTAAAACTAGTAAGATAGATTTATTCCAAAAATAAAGAAGAAAAAGTAAAACATTTAAATGCTAACAGAAATTAATTACAACTGACTTAAAGGACACTATCATTTTTAATCAGGGCTTATGAAATAGTTAAAGAAATTTTAAAGGACATACTTCAAAGATCTCATATTTACTATTAAAATAAAATGTCCCTAATACATTTGTTGAGATAAAAACATTAGGCAAACATTATCTAAGGAAGGCTGTGATTCTTTCTTTCCTTTGATGGAATTATATTCTTTAAATTAGTAGCATCAATTTCTCCTTTTTCAATTCCCCAGATTTATTATTGTGTTAAAGTTCAGGATAATTATTCCATGAGCTCCATTCAATCCCAAATCTCCCATTTATATGTAGTGGTGAGCTTTTTATGTTAGAACTTTTGCCTCAGAATATTTTTCTTCTTATCCCCACTAGAACCGTCGTTATTGAGGATGGGTAATATTCCTCGTTCATATTCAAAGACTTCAGTAGAGAATCCTGCATAGGATATGCACTCAGTCAGTAAATGAGTTATGTTTAAATATTAATTTAAACCACCTTGGTCTATAATATCATCACGAAAAATAAAATGCAAATATATGAAAGACACTGCACATGTTCCCAACTGTCATTACGCATACAGGACATGTTTCCACAGTGGTAGTCACCTCCTAAATTATGAGGGACAAATTATTTTGTCAGGTGAGAAACCATTAGCCTTTGTTTCACTTAAGTGAACACTGACCTTTAAGTGAATTCCATGGTCATTTAAATAAGGATTGGCTCTACTCTTTCAGAAAAGATCACCTAAATTCTGAGCAGTATTTAATACTGGGCTCTTTCTTTCTTCATGTGGCGTCTGTATTTTGTTCCTATGTGTAGCTCTTTTCATGATAGGCTATCTATGTATTCTTCCACATGCTTCTTGCTTGAGAGATCTTCAAATTGTACTATGCCAAGAAGTGATGTCCATAAGGTCTAGATTTCACATGAACTTTGGAATTTAGCCACAGGTTCTTCTGATGTGAGTTAGATGCCAATGGAAATATTTCTTCAACAGTCTCAGAGACACAGAGGAAGAACTGAGGGTTGTTAGTTGGGAGGGAGTGAGGATGAAGGAGAAGGGGAAGGGATGAGACAATACAAATTAGTAATTGTAATATGGCCTCAGGGATAGAAAAAGACAGTCCGAGGAATATAATCTATAATGTTGTAAGTATTTCTTAGGGGGCCAGATGGACTCATGTCCTTTTGGGGAGTCCACTTCATAGTCGATGTAGAGGCCTGACCACCGCATTGTATTTCTGAAACTGATGTTGAATAATACTGTATATCAACTATAACTATATATACATATAGTCTCGGGACATGGAGTAGAGAGCGGGAACGGATTCAATGGAATTGTAATAGATAAGCATGATATCGGGGGTGGGAGGGCAATAGATGGGGGAGAGGGGTTGTTACCTGGTGAGGGTGAAAAAGGGTAACTATTGTATTGTTCTGTACACCTGACACTAACAATAAAAAAAAATTATAAAACAAAAAAAGAAATACTTGAAGAATGGGAAATGATGTTTCTGTTTTGGAAGTTCATTACCTTGCTGATACTGGTGCTAATAGCGCCATACCACATATAAAACAGTGTATTGATCTGTTAGCATTGGGTCCAGAGGGTGTCTGGTAGCACAATGACATTTACAGTGAAATTAGCAGGGAGGAAGTTAGTTCCTGAGTATAAATTGTCATGGAAAATAAACAAGACATTTGGCATGGGGGAAATGGAGCCACTGATATATTTTGAAAAAAAAAAAAAGGTTTATCAAATGCATCTCTCAAACCACTGGGAGCAATATAAACTACAAATAGAACAGTTTTTCAAAAAATCAGGTGACCCATAGCTAGTAAAATATGACAGAGCAGTGTATTAAACATTCATAAGTGATTTTCGTTTTTTCAGAATAACATTCAAAGACTAGTAACACTTTTAACCTGTGTAACTGTAGGCAACAGGAAGAGAAAACGATCCAGAAGATAATTAGGCATTCATATGAGGAAGGATAGCACTTGCAGTTACAGTACACGAGCCAGGATACAATTACAGCAGCAGTCAATCTTCCTGCTTTCTGCAGGAGCTGCTCACCAGGTGGGGTAGGAAGACATTCCCCCCATGGGATAATATTGTGAAATTAAGTGTGTTATGGGAGGTTTATTCCTCTCAGGGAAACATCTGGCATCGGCCACCAGACGAGAATGGACTCTGTCTGTTCAGGATGCAAACAACTCCATTTTTACTTTCAAAATGATCGCATCTACCCATTGAGGTCCTACAGTCTTGCTTCTGTGTCATGACTCACTCTTCAATTCGTAAAGACTTTTGAATTTTTATTGAACATCCAAAGGAACAAGTGGGGGATTTATTTGAAAATAGGTCCCAATTATTACTGATTGTTTTTTCTGTCTTTATTGACTATGTAATAACACAGGTAAAAGATGAAAACTATCCACAGTGACAGGTCAAGGCTGGCAGCTGCCCATCAATATCGGTCTTTGTTTTGTTTTGCGGGCGTTTGAGCAGAGGACACTTTTCAGCCCACCTTGAACTGCACAAGGTCAGGGACCCAAGTTCCCGCCAGAGGAATGGGAACAGCACTGACACGTGGACCATCCACCTCACTGGCTTAACCTCACTTGGACATGTCTGTGCTTTCCCTTCCCATCGTCTGACGACCATGTCCAGAGCGACCTTGGAGGCTGCGCGGTAAATATGGCAGAGCCATTGTCAGCCTGGGTCATCGGATGGTTCTGCTGCTCAGAACCTGCTTGTCTTCCCTGAAACATTATCTGAAAGCCAAGTGACCTTCTATCTTTTGGGTCCATGCCTTTTGGGTTCTCTCCATTATCACAGTTTTCCTACCTTCACGCACTAACAATGTTTATTTCCACAAGTTCTGTCTCCTTTCCATGGGAATTCAGAGTCTCTAAATACCTGTAAACCTAGTATAATTATTTACTTTTTAAATTTAATATTGAAAAATGTAATATATATATATATATATAAAATGTAATATATACATATATATGTATATATATACACATATATACATATATATATATATATATATAATAGAATTTATGGAATTTAAATGCATCCTGCCAATTTGTTTTAGTGCCACCTTTTCAAAGTCCTTCCGCCTCCAGTTTGCTACTTCTAGATTGAGGGGATATCATTAAACTGTCTAGGGTTGGGGTTGAGTATCTCTCTGTTGAAAGTCAATAAGAATGGGAGGCATTTACTTCAGAGAAACTGTAGCATCTCTAGTAGAAGCCAAGAAACCTTGTATGCAGCTTCTTTCTTGCCTGCGATCTCGATGGTTCACATTGTTGGAGTGAGGCACAGTGAGCTTCTCTTCGTAGTAGCTCTTAATAATATATTTCCTACAATCATTGATATGCTACGATAACAGCCTTCAACCTGGAACTGATTTTAAGCAACAGGAACTGGCAGTGGAGTTTAAAATTGTTTTCCTGTCCCTATTCACCCACATGTGCATGTTTTAACTTTAATTAATTCCACTTTAAGAAATTTAAAAGGCACTATTTAATTCCGCATGATGTATAGCAGCTGTCTTCATCTGCAAAGTGGACTCAAAGGAATCTTTTTCATCAAATGAAGTCTGCACCCAGACATCTCACTTTGCATACCGTGGGATCCTCAGCGTGCCTGTTCTCAGTGACAAACCCCAACCAATCAGGAGAAACAGAGAAATCCAGGAGAGTAATGACAGAGTAGGAATTTGCAAATCTGATGATATGCATATATATTACATACATATGTATATATCATATTTGTAAATTGTATAGTGTTATACAGATGGTGCCAAAAAATGTGTACACATTTTAAGAAAAGAAAAACCTGTATTAAAGTTATGCTGATGGTAACCACTTTGAGCACCTCTTGTAATTACAGAAGTAAAATGTGACTTATATTCATCTTTTGTTGACAGTATATATTGAGTATTATAATTTTAATACAGTTATTTTCCTTTCTTAAAATGTGTATACAGGGGTGGCTGGTTTGCTCAGTTGGTTAGAGTGCAGTACTCATAACTCAGTTGGTTAGAGTGCAGTACTTATAACTCAGTTGGTTAGAGTGCAGTACTCATAACTCAGTTGGTTAGAGTGCAGTACTCATAACTCAGTTGGTTAGAGTGCAGTACTCGATCCCCACATGGGCCACTGAGCTGTGCTCTCCACAACTAGACTGAAACAACTACTTGACTTGGAGCTGATGGGTCCTGGAAAAATACACTGTTCCTCAATAAAAAAAAAAAATGTGTATACATTTTTTAACACCCTTTGTATGTAATACATATTAGTATTTTGTTATGCGTATACTATATATTATATTATTTTATAAAATATATTTTCCTCTACTAGGGCCTTGGGTGAGCCCCTGTGATACTCACATAGTCAAGTATTTCTGCTCTTCTCAGAATACCAATAGGAGTCATCCTCGTACAATTGCACAAGTCTGTAAGAATTTTGGAAAGGGTAAAATGAGTTATAAAATACTCTCATTAGGGCCGGCCAAGTGGCACGTTAGTTAGGAGTTGGCTTGGGATGCCAGCTCTGAGCACTAGGGCCCCAGTTCAGATCCCACATGAGGGCCAGTGACACTGCGCCCTCTACAGCTAAGATGGTGAACAACAGCTTGACATGGAGCTGGGCTGCCTTGGGCTGCAGTGGCACTGGCTGGCAGTGGATGTGAGCTGCCATGAGCCGCCGTGAGCAGCCGTCCAATGGCCAGTGAGCAACTGCCTCACCCGGGAAGAGCGCAATGATAATACCAACATTGAAGTGATGTCCTCCACAGCTAGACTGAAGAACAAAAGGACAGCAGCTTGTCTGTTCCCCTTCCCCGATTCCCCAACGCTGATCCTCTACCCCAATTCTCCAATAAAATCTGTTTTAAAAAATACTCTCATTCAAACTAAATGAATTCCAGAAAATCCAAATAGTACAGAAAATTATAAATAAACAGTAAATGTTTCTCCTCCCTTTTGATTACTATCCCCTCTCCCCAAAGAACCACTTTTAACATCATGACAATTTTTTATAGGCCTGCACTTCATTTTCTCTCCTTAGGAAATCTGTGTCCTCAGCTAAGACACAGTGAACCCCAGTGAGACACAGTAAGCACCGCTGAGGCCAGCAGGCCTGGAGGTCATCCTGAGGATGAAAGCTTGTCTGTGCAATGGCATGCTACATGTGGAAAGCCCAAGGGAGCTGTTCCCAGAAGTTCTGAGAGGGGTCTGAGTCTAAATAACAGAGAAAAAGCTGTACCTTTCGGTACTGGTTCATTCCAGATTCAGACAAGAATCATAATGAAAATGTCAAGTTCAATCTCAAGATTGGTCCAGCAACCTGAGTTCTAAGTAGGGCAACCATATACCCTGGTTTTCCTAGAACCATCCTCTTTCACAACTCTGTTCCTATTCCACTCTCACATTTGCTAAGTGCTCCATTTCACCCCAAATGTGATCTGGTGGTGAACTCTGACTTATAAGCTCACTTATGGGACAGCACTGGGTCCCACATGCTACCATGTAGGTTATCTATTTCTGACCTCCCCCCACCCACCGCCAACAGTGGCAATTATTGAATTTAATTTAGAAAAGTTATGCAATCAATGAGACGTTGGGAGTCTTAAAGGAAGACATTTCTATTATATCTGTCTCCCAAGAAGCTTCACAGGGCGACAGCCTCAAATCCATCCTGCCTCGAGTGTTGGCTCTAAGTCTTGGTGGCTTAGAAAGCTGATGGATCAATACACCAGGAGCAAGTGCAGTCACACGCTATCCAAGCTCAGGAAGAATGATGCACACCAGTTTATCAATTGATAATGAGGAATCTAATTGGAGAGGCAACCAGACACTCCACCTGCAGGCATGCCAAACGGGAAGTTGCCCTATGGCCAGGCTGTTACTTGGCAAGCATTAAGTCAGAATGTCAGTTATGTGATTTAAAAGTGGAAAGGCATCCAGCTAAAATACACTCGTGCATGTCTACCCAAATAGCTTATTATTTAATACTGTACCTCTATTTCCAACCTCTCATTCGTATGAACACTTTACTTCTCTAGATATGCTCATCAGCATGGTGTTTTCCTGAGCCCTGTTTTATCTGGGAGCTGTTGTCTTCCCTTTAAAATGGCCTCACTGACGTCACTCAATCCATCCAATCCCATAGTGGGGTCTGTCCAGTTCTGAAGTCCTTCTTTCTCCACTAACCCCACCCAGAGCAGTGCTAGAACCCTGAGCAGGAACGTTTCCCAGTGGTTTGAGATGAAGCAATGGTTGGTCATATCTTATAGAGAATCCCAGTGATGGCCACTTATATTTATAGCATATTAGAATTAGGCTGTCACATAGAAACAAGCCTTGGTATCTGAGTGAGGGGCACCAGAAATGCTTCTGAAAAATCAAACAAAAAAAGGAAACTATTAACATTCAGCAAAAGGCTTTACAAGAGATGGTTATCCTCAGAGTATAAGAGGAAGTGGCTTCTTAAGATTGATTTGGAGAATGTGCATCATTATACGTATCTGCTCTATTGTCATCATCTTCACTTGGTTCCTCTGCATAGTATCGTATGTCATGTCCTGTCACACTTTAAGTAGTGTGAACAGCGGTGCTTTATCGTCAGACAATGTACACAACACATTTTTTAAATTACAGCATTAGTCCAAGAACTTTTGTTGTGTTTGATAATAACGTCTACATATGACAATGATGGCTCTGTGATTAAATTACCTCTTAAAAAAAATCATAACAGAACCTCCTTTATATTTTAAATGGGGGGGTGGTTATAAAATCAAGGGAAGTCTTTTGCATTCTATTTTTTTAAATCTATTTCCTCAGAAGCTTCCTTTTTCCACCTGAATTAATTGCAAGTAAGACAAGGAAGAACAAAGTGGTAGGCTAATACTATTGCTGCCTTTCTAAATAATATGAATCAATAACATGCATCGAGTGCTTACCTTGTGCCAGGCCATTACCGCCAGCTCTGAAGATGAAGGTCAGGTGTAGGTGCCGTGACAGCAGGTAGGAGAACTTCTGGGATGTCCTCCTTCTCTGGGGATACTATTGGCTTCTCTCCTTACTAGCAATAAGTTCCAGGTAAGCATTACAATATAATTAAGCTCTAGGGTCATAAGTTTTTAGATGGAGTAAGTCCTTTACATCGTATAATTCAACCCTCTCGTTTTACAAGGGGGGAAGATTAGTCCTCAAGAAGTTAAGTGACTCCCAAGATCTTTCAAGTTGTTTGTGCCAGAGCCGGGCCTGGAACCCATGGCTGCTGCCTCGAGGCCCCGAGCCGTTTTTCACATACTGCACTGGCCCCTTAACTGCAGGCAGGTTAGCTCCTCTGGAACTCTGGGGCACACAAAGCCTGTGTAAACCACCTTTATTTCCTCAAATAGATTTTCTTCCTGTGGTTCCTCTCCAGGCACATTTCTTCCAGTAACCTGTGGCACAAGGATAAATATAAAAAGCCGTGAGTTATCATCGGAATTGGCCTCTAGGTGTATATCTTTCTTTTCCCTGTATACCTATGTTCTTTACTTTCAGTCAGTTCTCCTAGCCAGCTGGTTTGATGAGAAAGAGAGAGAGAGAGAGAGAGAGAGAGAGAGAGAGAGAGAGAGACAGAGAGAGAGAGAGAGGGAGGAAACTGGACTCGTTTTCTGCCTTAGGCTCTGAACTTTATTAGGCATGTAATTATTGCTATTTTAAGTATCCATTTATTCATCTGTACAAGGGTGATAATAGCTGTATCTCCTATGTCTCCTGGAAGAATAAAATGATAGTATGAAAGCACTTGGTAAACTGTAGGGCACTGAACAATATAAAATATCTATGTTTCCTTACTTTCTATGTCATAGTCATAACCAACAACTCTGGGAACGCCTTTCAATGATTCCATCTCTGGGTAATGTTGGGAAAGCGGCATTTCCGTAGCCTGTGGCTTTCCCACCTGCTAAATAAATAAATCTTATTACAGAGCTATGGGGGCTAGACTTAAGGGGTATGGGTATCATAGTATAAGACACAGCACGTAGTTTAATAAATGGGATGATGATGATTACTTCCCTAAGGCCTCATTTATTTTCTGGTTTTCCCCACGCATGCCTCAATACCCGTAGTATTTCCATGATACATGTGGATGGGTCATTTTGTTTCTGTTTTAGAATTGCATCATCTGGACTCATGAAGTTGTTACCGGACAATCCCGTAAGATTACTTAGTGGCCATAAATGAGGCAGAGGAAGGACGGTGCTAAGATGTTGCTTTCAGATCCATTCAGCTGCAATAGAATAGTGGAAACACTGACTACCCGTCTGATGGCTGGATGCAACTGTCACCTACTTTCCAATGCTTTCTATCAAACACATAAACAAAATGAGATACCTATGGAAAAGCTAACATCCTGCTTGCTTACTGTGTGTTATTGATAAATCCCTACACAATAAAAAAAGGAATTAAAAAAAAGGAAGCAAAAGGACTTGCATCTGAAATACTTCATCTTAAAGCCGACATTGTTGACAATAAGCAAATGAAAAGGAAAATTGAAAAGGAAAGAAAAATATTATTCAGCATTGATTTATTTTTCCAAATCGGATACTGCCGTGTCCCTGCACCCCGCTCCTCTCATTTACAGAGAGTAAGTCTTGCCTCTCTGACAAAAAGAAAAACGCAAAATTAAAAACTCTAGAAACATCACTTCAATGTACTAACTCCTGTTTAGCCCTGATATGTGTGTGGTACTATCATTTTCTGTTGTTATTCTCACGCACATTACCAACATGAAAAAGGAGCCTTCCCTTATATGGGAAACTATATTTCAGGCAATTTTTCACATTGTCTATAGATCACAAAAGTCTGAGGGGTGAAACTTTGTACTCTCCTGGACTTTCAGGCATCGATCCTTTATATGGGCTACTACATATTATTATATCCTACCTGAATCTAACATTTGTATAATGTACTCATTTAAATTCTTCATAGATACAAGCACTTTCCCCAAGCTAAAGAAAATCAGGCTAGGCGCAAATCTTGCAAGAAATCTGGAGGCAGAAAATGGATCATCTGTTTTTAAACATTAGCGCTCACTAGTTCCCTCCTTAAACGCCCCAGTGAAGGGCTCATTCCTGCACGTTCTCTTTAAGTGATTATAGATACTAAACGGCCACAATCATGTTTCTGCATATGAATGTGGTGTTTGATGAGCATAACGACAACAATCACAAAGCAACAGAAGGAAGGAGAGAAATGCAGTAAACTATCATTTTTTAAATTGCCACATTGAAGCAAAATTATAACGTACACACTCAGAAAGACCAAAAAAAAATGCCCAGCAAATAAGATGTATTGGAGAGAAAACGTTATTACAAACGACAGTAATAACTCGGTATTCTACTTTGTATTATACAAATTAACGGTTGTGCTTGGCCCTTAGACTGTGGTGTGTGTTGTGTGTGTGCACACATGTGTGTGACGCATATGCTCTTTAACATTTAGTATAGAGATATGTGCAATAAATAAAAACGTTATAGAGGAGGTGTGCTGGATAACGCACATTCTGACCTTAACTTAGAATCTAAATTGGAGCCTTTCAATTTGTTTAAGAAAAAAAAAATGAACCTGGGCAAACATTTTTATCTCCATTACACTTGTCAATTAAGTCTGTGTCTTCTTACAAAGTACGCACTTTTGCCCCACCCAGTGGCCACCTCATAAATAGCCACTGTTCCCATGACAGAGAGTTCTTTGCCGAGGTAGGTTTGGTGCAAGACACAGAAGGACAGAGCTGTCCCTGTGGCGGACATTTGTACAGGAGGCCGTCATTCCATCCATGATTCTGCCATCTGCACTGAGCTGGGGGCAAAGTCACCAGAGGGACTGCAGCTTCGGGACCACCACCAGATAGATGCTTCCTCATGCAAGGAGACCTGCAACGTCAGCTATGCACCCATCCACACTATCACAGGGACAGGGGTGGGGACATATATCTAGGGTAGGGACAGTGGATTGATGACAGAAAGAGGAAAGAGATCAGGCAATCAAGTGGCAAAGAGTACAGATCTGGGAGTGTTCACTCTATGCTAATTAGACAAATTTGGACAATTCATGAAACTCCTGTTTCCATATCTTTAAAACATGGAAGGTTATATTTGTGTGGCTTATACATTACTGTAGGGAGAGAAATGATAAAAAAATTAAATATAGTAAAGTAACTGGGAAAAAGTATTTCTAAAAAAATTGCAAGAAAAGATTTTGTATCTGTATTCTGTGGTCCATATATTATTTTTTTCTCTCTGTGTCTCTCACATGCATGCATGCATGCACAAACTCAGAGACCTAATTTTACCATCAATACTAAACCAGAAGAAAATAAAATAATAAATAAAATGCATTGACAGAATTATCCTGTCAGGAGTTGGAGGAAGGTGTAATAAGCCTTACTAAGATATCTAGCTGTGTGACTAGAAACAGCATTGTTTTTTTATTGTGAGAGTTAGTGTTTTTATTTTATTTTCTTGATTCCATCGTATTATCTCAATTTAGGAAATTATGTCTAAAAAAATTAAATGGTTTCAATCAAATATTTTTTTCAGGTTCCAAATAATACTAACATTGGAATAAAATTAGCAATGCTACTTTTTTTTTTTAAGATTTTTATTGGGGAATTGGGGGAAGGGGAACAGACAAGTTGCTGTCCTTTTGTTCTTCAGTCTAGTTGTGGAGGACGTTGCTTCACTGGCCCAATTTTTGGCTTGCACTCTTCCCGGGAGAGGCAGATCAGTCGCTGGCTTCTGGACAGCTGCTCACGCTGGCTACTGGCTACACACGGTAGCCCATGGCAACTCACTGCCGCAGGGGCTGCAGCCTATGCCATTGCTGGTGACTCCCGGCAGCCCAGCTCCAGGTTGAGCTGTTGTTCAGCATCTTAGCTGTGGAGGGCAGTGTCACTGGCCCTCATATGTGGGATCCGAACCGGGGCCCTCTGGCGTCCCAAGCCAGCTCTTAACCATCGCGCCACTCGGCCGGCCCAGCAATGCTACTTTCAAAAGCACATAAGCAAACTTTAAAAAAAAAGAAGAAACTTGCTTTTGCTTTTTAACTGTCTATAGTTGTAACAGTCCACAATAGTAAAAGCTCAGAGGTCTGTAAGATGTCAAATTTTTCACCAGTGCAAATAAATACAATTTTCTCACTTGCTATGCTTCCAAATCTTCTCAGAACATGGACACTTCTTTTATTTCCAAATGTTACAAGATACGGTATACCTTTTTAAACATAATTTCAAACAGTCCTTCATCTACTCATTCAATTAATCATCCATGGTTTCTTTTAAAGAGTGATTCATTGTACTCTTGACTTGTGGCTTGGTCCTAATGATTGGACATTTCCCATGCCCCATAAGGGCTGGCAGTGTAATGAGTGGGAACAGTCACTAAAATTGATTATGATGGAGGTAAAGATAGAGAGAGGCTAAGATTTTGTGGGAAAACACAAGAGAAGTTTCTATCCTGAAATAGGTATATTTGTGGTTGTTTCATAACAAATATGTCACTCATATTAAGTCCCAGAGAGTGGGAATAGCCCTAGGTATGACACATCTGTCAGAAATCATGAAGTCTTTTTGGTAACTTGGTTTCCAGATCGATGTGTGGTTTCAAAATGTGGCTAAAAGATATGTGGGGTCTGAGACTTTTTCAGGGGTCAGCTAAATCCTCCCTTTCTGACTACATATCCATGTGAGATTGGATTTTCTTTATATTCTTCAAACAAAGCAACATATCTGAACAAATAGGGTGCAGAAGCAAATTTGAGAATCTCTGTGTCTTTGACTAAGCCAGAAGGCAAATAGATTTGCAACAATGTAAAACAATGACAATTTATTTTTCAGAAATATCACTTCACACAAAATATTTATATTAACATGAATGGGACTTTGTTGTTTTTAATTAGATAATAAAAACAAATTTTAAATTTTTGTTTGAATTTATAATATGGTAACTATCAGCAGGTATAGTTACCATATTATTCAACAATACGTGTTAACAAAAGCTCTTTAGGTTCTCAGTAATTTTAAAATATGAAATGTTTCCTGCCCTCAGGAGCCCATTATGTAATATAAATTTTTCTAATCAGTTATGCAACTTTATATTTTTAATGCTTTTAAAAGTCATAATGCAAAAAAGCCAGACTTTCATAGAAGACAATTTTTGTTTCTGCTTCATTTGAAATATTACATTAGAGAAAATAATTTATTAATTGCTTGTCAGTATATTTCTATAAATCAAAGATTTCTAATATTGCTGCATCACATTTCTGATTGCCAGATTTCTTGTTGTTGTTTGCTTATTTTATATTTTGTTGGGTTGGGGGATTTTTAATTTTTTATTGGGGCAAAATATATGTAACTCAAAATTTGCCATTTTAACCATTTTAAGTGTACAATTCAGTAGCATTCTGAATCACAAATGTGTGCAAATATCACCTCTATTTCCAAAGCTCTATCAACAACCCGAAGAGCAGTTTTGTAACTATTATGCTCCAGGTCCCACTCTCCCCCCCGGCACGCGGTAACCTCTAATGAATGTTCAGTCTCTGAGTTTGCCTAGATATTTTATATAGGTGGAATCATACAATATGCGTCTTTTTGTATCTGGCTTATTTCAATTTGCATATTGTTTCCAGATTCATTCATGTTGTAGCATGTATCAAAATGTCACCACTTCTAAGGCTCAGTAGATATTCCATTGTGTGTCGATGTCACATTTTGCTTATCCAGTATCTGTTGGTGGATACTTAGGTTGTTTCACCTTTGGTTACTGTGAATAATCATGCAATAAACGTTGTACAAGTAACTGTTTGAGACCCTGTTTCTAATCCTTCTGGGTATATACCTCGCAGTGGAATTGCCAGGTCGTATGGTAATTCTGTCTTCAGCTTTCTGAGGAACTACCGGATTGTTTTCCACAGCAGCTGTACCATTTTTCATTCACACCAGCAGTGTTCAAGATTCTGTCTTCGTCTTCGTCTTTTGAAAGTTTGATTGTAATATTTCTTGGGTTGAGTCTCTTTTAGTTCATCGTACTTGAATTTCTTTGAGCTTCCTGGATATTTATATTATTTGTCTTTCATCAAATCTGAGGGGTTCTCAGCTCTCATTTCTTCCACTCTCCCCTCTGCCCCATTTTCTGTTTTCCTTCTGGGACTTCCACATGTGCATCTTAGTTGGCTTCAGGGGTGTCACAATTCCCTTAAGCTCCGCTCACTTTTCTTCAATTTTTTTCTCCCCTTTCTGCCTTCAGATTTTATGATCTCCATTGGCCTAACTTCAAGTTCTCTGGGTCTTTCTCCTGCCTCCTCAAATCTGCCACTGAATTCCTCCAGTAAACTTTTCCTTTCACTTATTGTATTTTAAGCATCAGAATTTCTTTTTGGTTTTTGTTAGGCAAAATCTTTTGCGGTACTTGACCTGTTGACCTGACCGATGCCCTCTTAAGAAGCAAATTGCTCTCAGTGACCACCAGTTCACCCTGGGAGGAGTGGGCTCATATCACCTGGAAGGAATGTTCTTACATAGATAAGTAGACTCATAAAGTTGTTTACTGCTTTGGAATATACAGCTCTTAACAAGCAAGTGCCACTTCACTACAAGCTAGCTGTATTTCTGGATGTTATATATATATAGCAAGTCCTCATCTAATTTCAGGTGCATAGATCCAACATCTTCCTGACACCCAAGACTCGGCTTTTGTCCATAAGTTCTCTTAATAAACTCTGTTTAATTCTGGAGTTGTCAGCCTCTTTCTTCAGTTTCAAAGCCCCGTCCTCCTTTGAAGGTCGGCTCCAGTACACCTCAGCAAATTCTGCCAGAAGGTTTTACCTCTTTAATGATATTTCTAATTTGTTTATACATAATTTTCATGATGTTTTCCATGTCTTGCATTGGTTCTTTGAGCATCTTTAAGACTGTTGCTTTAGAGTCTTTGTCTAGAAGATCTGCCATCAGGTCTTTTCCAGGGACAGACTCTGGGTTTGTTTTTTTCTTCTTTAAATGAGCCACACTTTCTTATTTCTTTGTATGTCTTCAAATTTTTGGTTTAATACTGGATATTTGAATCTAATAATGTGGTAACTCTGTAAATCACATTCTCCCCCTTCCTAGGATTTGTTGGGTTTTACTTGTTGTTATTTCTTAATTGTGTTTGTTTGATTATTGTAGACTGCCTCTGTGCCAAGGATCAGCCTGAGGTGTAAACATCAGGGCTTCTCTGGTCTTTCTGAGCCCATGTCTTTCTCTGGTCATGAGTGATCATTTTTTAATTTTCCCAGTATATGCAGTTGTATTTAAATGTCCTGTTCTTTAATGTCTGCATTTCAAAAGGGGGAAAGGAGCAAAATGAAAAGAAAAATTAAAAAGGAGAGTGAGCCCTTTAAATCCCCCGGAAGTCACTTAAGCAGGAAGGGGAGAAGTTTGCAACAATGGGGTGGGGGGAGGTGAAAAAAATGTCCATCTCTTTATTAATACCTCTGTGATTAGAAGTAGCAACCACCAATCAGAGCACAGGCCCACCATTTTTTTTTTTTTTAAGCTGAGCCATCCTGCTACCTGTTGGCAGCTCAGTGGCTGCTCAGCTCGGGCTGGACTCGAACCGCTGTTGCTCAGAGCTCAAACTCTTGAGTGAGCTCTTAACCAACTGAGCCACTCGGCCGGCCCAAAGCCCACCATATTTTTAAGACAGGTTCATTTTTTTTGCCTACCTTGGATCCTGCAAAATGTCTTCAAGCTGCTCCACAAACATGTGCACAGTTGCCTGCCAGGGTGCTAAGGGTTTGGGGGTTGGATAGCTGTAACAGTGCTGATAGCTGAAATTGACCAAAGCTAACTGTAATTTCCCCCTCAAAGCCTTCCCCTGGAAACTGCAAGCCTTTGATAGACTCAAGATTTCCAAAGTAGTTACACCAGACAGATTCTGTCAATGCAATTGTTGTCTAGGGGGAGACGGGGTTTCCCAGTGCTTTCTACTTTGCCATCTTCCCAGAATCCTCCTTATACACATGTTTTTAATTGTCACAGCTTTTTGATGAGCTAACACTTTATCAATACATAATACCCTTCGTTGTCTCCTGTAACTCTATTTCACTTACTATCTATTTTGTCTGATATTGGTGTAGGCACCTGGCTTTCTTTTGGTTACTATTTTCATATATGTTTTTTTTCCATTCCTTCAGTTTTAATTTATTTGTGTCTTTGGATCTAAGATAAGCCTCTTGTAGACAGCATATACTTGATTATTTAATTATTATTATTTTTTAGTGAATTCTACCAACTCCTGCCTTCTGATTGGAAAGTTTAACCTATTTTCACTAGAGCAATTATTGATAAGGAAGGACTTACTTTTGCTACAATATTTTGCTATTTGTTTTCTGTGTGTCTTAAACTTCTTGGTTTGTTTGTTTGTTTTGGTCCCTCATTTCCTCTAGTAATGTCCTCATTGTGTTTGGTTGAATATTTACTGAACTCTTTTGATTCCCCTTTCATTTTTTTAGGTGTATTTTAAATATTTTAAAAATATTTTATTTGTAATTTTTATGGAGATTACATTTAACATTCTAAATTTATAACACTTCAATTCAAACAGACGCCAACTGAACTTCCATAGCACATGAAATCCATACACTTCTGTTCCCGGCCCTCCTTGTATTATTGTTACAATGTATATCTTTATATATGATGTGTTAAGTAACATAGGTTTATCACTACCTTATGCATTTATCTTTTAAATCCTGTAGATTTATAAAAAAACTCTTATTTCTTACTTTCACTGGGAATGGAGTGTCTTATAATTTCTGTAATCTAATTTTTACAACATGTCTCTGTACTTTGAGAAGAAATCAGCGATTCAGGATTTCTTACTGTGGACTAAATTTATAATGCTAATTGCCTTGTCACTTTTTTTTTAAATACAATCAGGTCTTAAAACTGAATTTGTCCTGAAGTGTTCTCTTCTCAGTATATTGTCTATTAAATATAATTTTATACCCACTTTCAATACTACCTTATTATACACAGACAAGTGAGTTGAGTTATAAAAGCACCATGGAAATCTAAATATTATCAAATAATTTTCCATTTAAGAGACAAGTACCTTTAACTTATTTTTGCAAGCTGTTAAATTAATATAAGATTAAAATGAGAATAGTTCTATTATGACACCATTGATAATTATATAACTGACTTTCTATGTGAGTGTTTAATGCCTTAGTTTCTCCATATGCAAATTAGCAATTATGATGCATGCCTATTTAAAAGGGAAGATACCATCTCAATATTTTATTCTAAAATTTTATGATATATATACATATATATATACTTATATATGTGTGTGTGTATATATATATATATATATATATATATATATATATAAACTTTAATGAGATTCAAACACTATCGTGTTTCTTTTATAAAAGAAATTTAGAAACCAAAAAAAGAAAGTTAAGTGTCTGATGTCACTTGTATTATATATACCCTTTTCTGTTGGTTTTTAACACTAAAGGCACATTCGAAAAGGTTTTAAAGGCTAAGACCATGTTTAAATCAGGTAGGCTCTCCCAAGCTCTGTGACAATAAAGCATTTTGCTCTTATGTAGCGCCTTCATCTGCTAGCTTCTTCTTTTCCAAGTCTACAGTTTTCAATCTTACAGTTATTCCTTTCAGTTTGTCAATAAATGTAGGCTTCTACTAAAATACAACTCAATTAATTTGGAGTTTTGGGGGTCGGGGTGTCTCTTCTGCTACTTCTAGAATCGATTAGTCTTATTAGCTATTTGCCATTTGTAGAGGTACATAAAAAGATCCCGATTGAATAAACGTGTACCATCAAGAGTCAATACCTTACTGTGGTGTCTGGCAGCATACTAGGCACCTAATGGTATTTACACTTCTTAACTGTTTGTAAAATACACACACACACACACACACACACACACACACACACACACACACACCCCAAAATGAAATTAGTATTGCAAAACCTTGGCACATTTCTCCCCCAAATCCCAAAATTTAGATTTCTATATGCAAAAGTAGTGACAGATATTCAACCTTTAAAAAGTGATAATACTATTAATAATATTATTAAGAGTCATGAAAGGAAACTCACCTATTGAAATAAAACAATGAGTTTGACCCAGCAGAGGGGATGAGAACATGGGTGCTCAGCCCCTGAGGGAAGCAGCGCAGGCACTAGTCCTGTGGGGGTGACCCTGGCAGAAGCACTTAGGCTCACCGCCAGCTCTCTGCAGCGCGCTTGGTCCTGGGCATGATGCAGTGTGCGGGGCATGGCTCCTCCAGTCCTTCTGCACTGACTCTCTCTCTGCAGACACTCTGAACTTAATGTGCTCTTCTAATTGGTAATTTATTCCAACTCTTACTTTTCAATGCTGAGTATGAGTATAGGAATTGACCCAAAAGTATCAGATTCAGATCATTTCCAAAGAAAGTACTGTGTACTTTACATGAAATGTATTATTAATATTGATAATATTTATCAGGCAATAACAACTACTGGAACAAACGTAAACGTAATGGTCCATAAATCCCCAGTAGAGGTGCAGATGGCGATTGTGCTAAGCTTCCTGTTCTTTATCGCTTGCAGTTATGGTTACAATTTGTCAATTCATTTGGATTTCCAATCTTAATCCTCATGTAAAACATATTTAAATATAAAGGTTTAGTGTATTGATCTGTTAAGACATCCCATGACTCCATTTCAGTTGCTTAACTTCTCTAGAATTCAATTTCCGTTTCTATAATTTGAGATATTCTATCTCCTGTATAATTTGACAAGGTTACTTAATCTTCACTTTTGCACTGAGAGCCATGTAGGCCCAATGTGTAACATCCATGTAATGGGATCGTATGAAGGGGCTTTAAAAAGGGAGGCATGGCTTTATTCCTCTTCAGAAACATGACCGCAACATATTGGGTTGTTGAAAAAGCCATGACGTAGTTTTTCTACGCTTTTTGTTGCAAAAATGCATCATGACTTTTCTGACAACCCAATATTTAGTGGAGGAGACATAGCGCTACCTCGTATGTATGGAGATTAACCTACGTTAACATCATCCAATATGGTGGCTCCCAGTCACACATGGCTCCATGAAGATAGCTCAAGGTGACAGGTGCTCTAAGTATGAAATACACCAATTTTGAAGACAATATGAAAAAGTGGAATGAAGGAAGAAGAAAAAAGATGGGTAAACATAATCTCCAATTCTAGCTTCATCTCACGAGATGCTGGATCTCCCACTCTGTCTCTCGTCAGGGAGAAAAAAAGGGCTCCGGAAGATCGCTGAGGATCGATACGAAGCCAATCCCAGTGCTGATACTACCTAATTTTGCATGTGGTTTAAGTAACACATACGTGTTTTTCTTGATTCAGAAGGACAAGCACCACATCCTGTACCCTTAAACCAGTGATGGAGCTCCTGCTCAGCTCACACCACGGCACCCCACACCACCCAGTCTGTCTGTAATAATGTCTCGGGCCCTTCCTATCTCTTTTGGGGAAAGAAGTTCTGTATCTCCATGTCAGTACCCCAGCTCTCACTGACCAGGTGTCTCTACACTTCCACCCACCGTGGGTCTGATGCTCACACTGCTCCCTCAATCACTCTGTCATGTTACCGTTCATGAATATGAATGAATGACATTCGCGCCTACCAGTCTGTTGTCTGAATCCCAGCACACTCTCTCTGCTCCTTTCTCCCCAATGTCAGTGCTGTTTAAGGAAGAGAGACAATACCAGTTGAAGAAAACACACAGAGTTGTTGGGACAAACCGTTTTTTTTTATCTTAATAGAAATGAATATTAGCCTGTTTTTTCTCAATCTTATTCAATATTATTAGACTCCGCTATGTGCTAGGCATTGTGCCAGTGGGACCAGCCATCTGTTTTTGTTTGTTTTTTTTATTCTTTTATTTTTAAATGTTTTAATGCACACATTTTAATTTTATTAATGTACTTACATGTCATACTGTACTTCTTCACTACATTAAATCTTCAACAAGCTTATTTTAACACCTTTCTTTGTGGACATTAGATTACTTCTGTTTTTCATTACAAACCATTCTATAATCATTAGCCTTATTACTACCATTGTGCATGTATCCTTTCACATCACATTGTTGCCAAGATGACATCCTAGCAGTTTAACCACTGAGTTGAAAGCTCTAAACTTCAGGGCATATTGCCAAAAAATTGTTCACAAATGTTACGCCCATTTATACATTTACTAGATATGAAATAGAACACCTATATCACTGAACATTTTGCAGTCTTGAATATTCACATTAAATCATGGTATTTCATTTTAAAATCTTCATTTATTTATTTTAATTGTGGTAAGAATGCTTACCATGAGATCGACCCTCTGGAAAGCTTTTTAAGTGCACACTTAACTATAGAAACAATGTTGTACAGCTCTCGGGCACTCACTCATCTGATTCACAGCTGAAACTATATCCATGTTGAACAGTAACTCCAATACCACCCCCACCCCTCCCCCCCAGCTCCTGACAACTGTGAATCTACTCTCTTTCTATGATTTCAGCTTTTTCAGATTCCACATAGAAATGACATCATACAGTATTTGTCTTTGTCTGGCTTATTTCACTTAGCACAATACCCTCCAGTTTCATCCATGCTGTCATAAATGGCAGAATTTCCCTCTTTTTTAGGATGAATAATATTTCATTTAGACAGAGATCTAGATACAGATAGATAGATATCATATTTGCTTTCTTTATTCACTGGTCGACAGACATTTCAGTTATTTCCATGTCTTGGCTGTTGTGAGCAATCTACAGTGAACATGAGGGTGAAGACATCTCTACAAGATCCTGGTTTCAGTTCTTTAATAAGTGCCCAGAAGTGGGATGGCTGGAACTATGGTAGTTCTATTTTTACTTTGTTGAGGGACTGCCATGCAATTTTCCATAGCAGTTGCATTAGTTTGCCTCACCAACAGCAGTGTACAAGGGTTCCCTTTTCTCCACAACCTCACTAACACTTACCTTTTGACTTTTTGATAGTAGTCATTCTGACAGGTATCAGGAGATATCTCGTGGTTTTGATTTGCATTTCCCTGATGATCAGTGATATTGAGCATCTTTTCATCTACCTGTTGACCACCTGCATGTCTTCTTTGGAGATAGTCAAGTCCTTTGTCCATTTTTAGTAAGTTCATTTGTTTTTTGTTTGTTTTTGCTATTGAGTTCAATGAGTTCCTTATACATTTTGGATGTTAACCCCTTATCAGATAGACGGTTTGCAAACATTTTCTCACATTCTGTAGGTTACATTTTCACTCTGTCAACTGTTTTGTTTGCTTTTTGTTGTGCAGAAGATTTTTAGTTTGATACAGTCCCACTTGTCTATTTTTGCTTTTGTTGCTTGTGCTTTTAAATTATCATATCCAATAAATCATTGCCAGGACCAAAGTCATGGAACTTCTCCCCTATGTTTTCTTAAGGGAGTTTTATAGTTTCAGAGTGTATGTTTAAGTTTTTAAACAACCTTGAGTTTGTTCTTGTATATGGTGTAAGACAATGGTCCATATTCATTCTTTTGCATGTGTATATCCAGTTTTCTCAACATCATTTGGCGGGGAGCCTGTCCTTTCTCCATGCGTCCTTGTCAAAGATAGTTGACTATATACCTGTGGGTTTATTTCTAGTCTCTATTCTACTACATGGGTCAACTTCTGTTTTTACGTCAGTACATTTCAAATCTTGAAAACATTTAAATTGTTTAAAGCATTCTAAATCCACCACTTTTGGCAGGACTTCAGTCCATTTTTTCATTAAGATAGACATAATGATTGTGTATAATGTGGGAGATTATCAGGGCAATTTATTGAATTATTAAAAGTTTCCTATGTTCCAGAACGAAGTGGTGCCAAATTAGTAGATTATTGATTTCCCTCCTTATTTTTAGCCATTTGTGGACTATATGAAAAATCCATAAAACCAAGGCAACTTTTATAAATTCTGTGGAATTAAGCAAATTTAACAATATATTTGAGTGAAATGCTGTAGCCTTTTATATGCTACATTATCTATTTTTGAAGCTACTTCCTTTTAGCATCTATCATAAAACTCTCCTTGCTCCTATTAATGAATCTTTTCCCTTTAGAAGGTTACATTTGAAGGAGTGTAAAATGTCTTCAACTGATGTGTGAAACCAGTCCAAAAGGGAGATTGCCTCTGAAGCAAATAAGTAGTGTTTAGATCAAGTTTATAATATTTAGATAAATTTTTTACAATGGAAGATGGTGATATTTATTTCTTGAATAGTTTATTAAAAACTCCTCATTTGTACTAACCCCATTCCAAATACTTTGTTCCATTTTGAGATCATATTATATCCAGCTAAAGGAGTATCCAATTTCAATAATTCACATAAACCTTCATGCATGTACATGATATTATATGAGTACTGTATATTTGTGATTCAAGTATCCAGTAGCCACAGAGAAGTTAATGTATACTTCTAAAGCATTTCCTCAAATATTCATCTATTACATATATATAAAATAATTAGAATTTATCAAAAACTTGTTTTTCAGAGTATCCTCAGCATGTCATCAGAGCTGGAATTTATCTCTTAAGTAATTTCTACAAATTGATATTCATTTACTATATCCAATATAATTGGAACTCATCAAAAACCTTTTGAAATACTCTAAATATGTCATTATCAATATCTAAATATGCACAATTTTTATTAAAAAATAAAGAGGAATAAAAAATGAACACCTAAATTTACACATTAAAAAGTAAACTCTCTAATGGGTTTAGTCAGTTTAAACAACTAGTCCTACATTCACATCTAAAATAACTAGTTAAATCAGTGAAAAGAATTATATGAGAAGCAAGTCAAAGAGTTTGAGTTAACCATTGTTTAACAGAGTTCCAGCCACAACAGATGAACCACTGTGGAAATACACAATGTCTCAGATTCCTCATTGTTGAGGTGGACACAATGGATTCATTAAACTCACCAAGTAGTTCTGTTGAGCCTGAATTATACAATCACTCAGACACTGCCTCTAGTGTCCTTGAAGGAGTCTCTCCAATTGAAAGCCATTTTACTTTTTGAGATGACATGATCATATGCCATCAATTATTCTTGTATCTAGAAAAGAATTTACCAAAAGAAGTGAACTTACTAAGTGAATGAACTCAGTAAATTAAATAAGTACACTTTAAGAAAAAAAAGACTAAAAATGGGTGGTAAAAATAAAGTGGTAAAGTATTAAAAAGAAATAATCACACAGACCATATCTACTTTTAGTATTATTAAGTATAGTGCACTACTGCAAAAAGGAGAACATTTTAAGAGTGTTACATTGTACACTCTTAAATGGATACATTTAATATGGATACATTGTGTGTACATTGTACATAAACACGTAAGTTATGATAACATGATGTTGGCATACTTTGAAACAATATAAATACTTTAGAAACAAAAAAAATTCAAGCTCCACTATAAAGATAATATATGCAGTGGGGTGTAGTATAAATGACTTAATAACATAGACTGGTTTTAGGTAATGGTAAAATATTTAAGTGAAAATCAAATGATTGAATCAGTTTCGTCCACACTTTAGTATATCAAGGACAAACCACTAGACTCTGAGACACTGCATTGCATTCAGAGGTTTTCCGTCCTATAGTCAATTTTGATACAGTGATCACTGACTATAAATGATAGGTATGCTTTCATTTGGAAAGAAAATAATTTTTATTAGAATGAGTAAATAATCAACTTCATCTCAATCACAAATAAATGTGCTACTTTTTTTTTGTATTTCAAACAGCATCTTTGCTTAAGATTAGCAGGCACACTGTGAAATGTCTCCCTGAATCCCTGCTAAGAGTCACAGGAGCTTTGAGTTTATTTATTTATTTTACTAAAACAATCTACAGCCACAATAAAAAAGAGTGTTCAGACTGGTGACCTCTCTTTTGGTGACATTATATAATAAACAATCAAACATTTCTTCCTTTTGCACTTTGCTGTTCTTTCAACAATGCTCCATTTTGAGATCTTAAGTTAAAAATATTCAATATTGTACAACCCCACACATTACATTTATGAATATTTATATTTGATTTTATAAACGACATCTACAGTGAGGAGCACAGACATCCTTTGAGAAATTTTTACAATGCTTACAAATATTTAACTGATGGGTAAAAAGCAATGTTCTCCAAAGCAGATGGCACTCCCACTTATTTCTAAGGCTTCATAGTAGGGTGCATTTTTCCCATTCTTTATGTCACCACTCAATACACCCACAGTCAATTTAAAAAAAAATTATTATCTGTAATTTAATCTTTATAAATGTGGGATGTATTATGTACTCTCAATCTTCTGCAATTTGCAAATATGTTGGTATTTAAAGGTATGATTAAGTATCTATTTCTTAGTAAAAATGTTACAATAGGAATAATCCCATTGGTTAATAAAAATGTCAACAGTTTTTCTCTAAACATTTGGTCTCAAATATTCCTATCCTCACATTCTTAAGAACTGAAGTACAATGATGATATATAATGTCATATGTATATACAATGCTTATGAAATTAAATACATAAAATTAAATTCAAAAATATAAATAGAATACAAATATCTAATAAAATAATTTAAAATAAAAGAGGAAAATGTAGCTACTTTATCATTTAAATTTTAAAACCCCAGTTAGAGATATTTTATTATTGCTCTTTATATTAAGCCAACAATTTCTAACTCTCAACTCCAGAAAAAAAGTTACTAAAATTTACATTTTATTTATTTGATGTGTATTAAATAATCTGGGATGAAACGATTACAATTGCTTCATAATATTTTCTTTTCAAAAGGAGGCAGATAGTTCTTAACTTTTCATTATTATGATATACTTTATTGTAATACTTGGACTAAACATTTTGGTGTTTGCAAAGAAATCACATTTCTTGTGCAGAATGATCTAAATGCAAATATGATTTTTTTTAGGGCATGCACTATTTTCACACCAAGACTATGCTGTTGACTACTAGAAGGGAGAGCTGTCATCGCCTGGAAGTCAGAGGGCATGCGTGTGAGGTTCCTATTGGTAGCTCTTCCTTCTTGTGCGTCCCTCAATTAACAAATGGCAAAATCTACCACCTACTCAAATAGTGGCCCAAAGGACACTTTTTCAATTACACCTACCCTGCCAATCCATCGCAATTACAGGTCCCTCTTTAGGATTCCTCACTCTCTTTACTTGGCTTTAGCTTTTTTTCTATAGCCTTTCTCACGTGCTACATATTTATTGTAAGAACAGAATATCAACTCCAAAAGGAGACGTTGATGAACAACTTCTGCTAAGATTCTGAACAAGATAACTAAAATGTCCCTGGATGCTTAGAGCAGCTGCACTTCTTAAACTCTCCGTGCCTCACACACCTGCAAATGTGGTGGGCTACGTCTCCATCAGAGGTGTGCTGCGCATTCATAGAATTATAAACAGAGTTTTCAACTATTTGAATTCTAGACAGACATTTGAAAGTCATGGCAGGAGACGAGCCGCCTTCGGTGAGAGGTCTCCCCGAACATTTTAGAGCTTCTAAAAAGTGCCTTTCCTACTGTGTGTTACTGCTTGGACAGGAAAGGCACTTTTTCCTCTATGATGGGAAGACATAAATTCTAATAACAATTCAGGTGGTTTGTAAGTTTGTTGATTGAAACTGGAATGTATTCTCATGTGATGAGCACTGTTTGTTTTGTAAAGCCCGGTCCTACGCTAAGAGAAGACGGGAGTTGGGATACACCTGAAGACAGTTTAGAAGATACGACCAAACCACCACTCAACTGTGGAAAAGCAAGAGTGTGAAAAGAAATATGTACGTATACATAATGTTACATATACTGTATATATGCTGTGTAACATATATGACATAGATATAGGATATGTATGTATAACTTATTTTCATGCTATTTGTGTGTGTGTGTGAGAGAGAGAGGGGGAGGAGAGAGAGAGAGAGAGAGAGAGAGAGAGGATATCAATGGCCCATCAGTTTAGGGCGGAGGCCATAATCTTTGCAATTATATAGTTTTGTTTTGTTTTTTTGCTTTTGCCTTTAGCATGGCTCAGTATACCCAGCATGAGCTTAGAGAAGGCAGATACTGGGCTTATCCAATTCTGAAATGATTCCAGTTGGCTACAACCAGTGAGAAAGAAAAGATGAGGTTATTCAGAGTAAGTCAAGAAGAGGCCCTGGACTCTACCCTAGGAAGTGACACAGAACAAAGCGGTTAGAGCAGGAAGGAAGCGTAAGTCAGGGTGTGGAGGTGTCGGTGATGGTGAAAATCAGGAGTAAAGGCAGCAATGGCCCTGGGCAGTTGGACCATGTGGCTGTAGAGGATATTTCATTTCACAGTTTCAGAGAATTCAATAATCTTTGTAGGCAAATTCTTTCTCTGGATCTTAAAGCTACGTTACTTCATATTTATTGTCCTGTAACTTTAATATATATATATATATATATATATATATATATATATATATATATATATATATTTTTTTTTTTTTTGGTGAGTGTCATGTAGATTTTTTATTCTGTTTTCTTGCCTTGGAAGGAAGAGTCGTCTAGCAGATTCAGTCTTTAAGAAAGAAAAAAAATGTAACAGCTTATCCTGTGTTTTCTCACTGTCCTTTGGGCATACTTCTCAGATAGCATGAGAAAAGAATTGCTGGGCTGACGCCTTATGTTTTCATATTCAAGCATCCATTTGGCAGAGTTTTGCATGACTCAAGCCAATGGAGTAGGGGAGGCCATTTTAGCATAAGCCACGTTACAGCACTTGTTTGTTTTCTAAACAGAAGTCTCACACGCCAACCTCTTCAGCAGAGAGGAAAAAAGTAAGCAAACCAGGACTTCTTGGTTTGTGTACGTTAGATCAATGCTATCGAGTTCCTAGACCCACTTACAGGCTGGGAAACCTTTATGTAGTGTGATTCTACTAGACTGGGGTACAATGGTTTCAAAACACTGACATCTTCTTCTGTCACTCTGCTCAAAGGATTCAGAAAAGACACCTTTAATCTCCAGCAGGTACAACCAGTGACACACCTACTGATCCTGCTCACAAAAATGAACATGTCGGGAAAACACCTCCCAGGATACAATCTATCAATCCTGGTGTCTCTGTTCTCATTCTTTCTGTTCATGTGTCACATTTTGCATAAGGAGAAGTACTTGGGACGGGGTAGCAACAGGAAAGCCAATCCACTATGATCCTCTGAAAATATTCTTTCTGTGCAGTAGGAGGGCAGCTTCCAAGGTTTTGTTAGCATCACGTCTGGTCTCTTACCAGGGGAGGTTGTGGCACAGAACCAAATCAGATTCATGCCATCTGTTCCAACTGGCAACGCTTGTGTCAGCTGCCAATTGTGAGTCTCCATTCAGCCCCTCAGGTCTTGTACTTCCTTTCAGATGATTGTAATATTTTGTAGTTTTCAGTGTTCTTGTGAGATTTGGTGTTTCTGAGTGAAGCTAGGTGTTTTCCAAATAGCTGGTAGAAGCTTAGTATATTTTACATTAAAATTTATAGGTATAAATATATCATTTAAAATATTATGTTTCCTCTTAGGTTGCTTTCATTGTTTTATAGTTTTATATGTGGGCATTATTAATTTGTTTAAAATATCATTTTTTCTTTAATATAGTTTTCTTCTAAAGCCTTTAAACATTTTTTTGTTTATTATTCTGTTTAAAATTGAGGAGTTAAATAACCTTGGCTAAAATTATATCCCCTGATTTACTGGCTGTGTAACCTTAGACATGTTACTTAATCTTGCTAAGTCCACCTACTAAGGATTATAAAATCAAATAGTTCCTGAGCTTTACCAACCCCCATAGTTACATTTCAATTTTCAAAGTCCCTGATCTGGAATATTTGATAGAACAGAAGACCCTGCCTACTGGAATTTCTTTTGCTGACTTTTGCCCCCAAGATAGCGTGCTTTCCTGAGTTTGCTCTGCACACACTCTTGTATTCTCTTTTTTCTGCCCATACTTTGAATGTTAGTGTTCCCCCAAGTTCTCTGCTGTTTCTCTTCCCCCTCTGCTTGCTCCTTGGGTATGTATAATTGCTTTTATGGATGGAATTCACAATGATTCCCAAATCAACATCTCCACTTGAGTTTCTCATTAGCATCACAACATGAATATGTCCCAAACTGAATTTACCTAACACAAAAAAGTCTACTCTTCCCCTGACCTTATTTTTGAGAAGTCGACATCAGTGACTTTACTTTTAGGAATGTATTTTATTTTTTAATTAAAAATATTTTATTTTTAAATTTTAAAGATAATTCCCTGCTATACCTAGGCTGTATATTGTTTTTTTTTCTTTGACAGGGCTCACCAATTCATTTATTAAGACAAATCAAATACTGGCAGGAAGTGCTCCTCATACGTGATTACCAAATATACGTGTCTATATCTATCTCCACTGAATATGAAGAGGCCTGAATGATAAACGGGCCATAATTTCTTGAGGGTTGGCCCCAATGAACACCAACTTTATTCTTGCTTAGTGTGATTACACTTCTTCATTATTTCCTCAAAAAGAATGATGAAATTTGAAAATATTAACATTTATGTGAAGTCTGAATCAACTTCAAATGTAAATGTTTTTATACTAAAATGTTTTTATACTACAAAAAAAAGTCAATCTCCATTTAAAAGAAAAGGGAAGGCATATTGCTACTTTGTCAAAGTTATCCATCTCTTCCTTCCCTACGTCCTCCACTAGCATCAGTTTTATCCCCGCCAATGGAAACAGTGCATCCTAGATGCAATCGCCATGGTTTTACCCACTGTTAAAGTGCTTCCTAATTCAGCTCTAAAAAGAGAAGAGCTAGCTCACTCTATTTGAATAAGCCCTAGTTTATTACAAGCAATGAGATGATTAAATAAAAGCCCAGCTGAATCTTAGTAACAGAAGAGATCAATTCATTTATTCTGCACACTTAAATGAAAGCTGTGTCAGCATATGATAGTCATTTAATAATACTAATCTTGATAATCCATTGTATTTTTATAACAATTATCTCTTTCTTTCGTTAGACATGCAAGTAGGCTTGTTAATCCATGCCAGATTAAAAAAACAAAACAGAATAATGTTCCTTTTCAAGAAGATTCATAAATTTGCCTCTGTTAGCTTTGTAATTAAAAGAGAAAATAGCATGAACTGTAATCACATAAAAACAAACACTGCTCTCATTTAATTGCATATAAATACAATTCATCCCTCAATTTTATCTAAGGATACTGACCAGCAATGTTACCTCTATTTGTTGAATGAGGCAGAGATACTGGGTAAGTCGGACTAGACTTTCTATTCCTATTGGAATCTATTTCTGTGAACAAATCAATAATGATCTAGTGCAATATATAAGGATCAATGACTGCTCTTTCATAATTCTGTTATTCACCTCCTGATGAAATGGTAGTCCAAGTATTCCTTATCAGAACCAATCAGTTCCTGAAAATTGACTGGATAAGGAATTGTTAAACAGTGGATATCTATATGCCATTCATTTAAATAGTAAAAGCAATAATGCATTTCCAATCTATACAAAACCCAAAATTTCTACACGTCTTAAAAACACTCTAAAATACTTATGTAAAAACCCACAAAGGACTTGTAAAACACTAATTACCCAATTACTTATCAATGAATGAACTCGGGTGGGCATGTTTTATCGTTGTTATTTTGGCCTAGCGTGGTATTATACACAATATCAAACACAAATCCATTTTTTTTCTAAACTGCAACAAATACACGCCATAAGTACAATGGCTGTGTCATTTAAGACACGAATTACATGAGTTTTGAGAGTGAGTCATATGATATTAAAATTACCCCAGGACAACAGTCAGAAACTGTGATGAATAGTCATCTAATTCTAATGTTAATAAGAATCAAAACATGATAAGAATACATAAGGGATTCAAATAACAAGATAGCACCAAGCAATCTGCTACTTAACAATGGAAGAATTGCTTAAATGAGGTTTGGTGACAAGACGACAAGAGATGAAGAAAACAGTCCCTATGCATATGAGTGGCAGGTGAGGGTAAGTGCCAGGAAAGGAGCTAGGGAACCAGGAAATGCTAGAGCTTCATCAATTACCAAACCCAAGAAGCCCACGTACTCAACGCTGTGACAACGCCAAGACTCCTGATAGCGTAAGACTAACTTATCATCACAGTTTCTTTTTCTTAATGTGATACATCTGCTCATGTTATGATTATACTCACTAACAAGATCCTTTTCTCTTGCAAAACCTAAAATTTCAACAAAACTTTTGGCAATGATTTTGTCAATTTTTTGAGTCATTGAGCTATTGTTTATGATTTTGAAAAGCTTTATAAGATGGAGGTTTCATGTAATACAAAAATAAAATAAATTTATACTAAGGCTGAACATGTGTCTCATTTCTCAATGACAAAAGTAAACTATTGTTTTATGTACAATTTACATTTGTTAGAGATATCCTACATCAATCTGTTAAAGATTCACTCTTAGTAGTTAAAGCATGCCATACCATCTTCTCATCTATCCAGAAAGAGGGTAATTATTTAAAGGTATTGGATATTTTTAAGTGCTATTAGTAATTTATATACAACAGAGCCTAAATGCTGATCATTTAGTAACCGAGGACAAGGAATGCCATTGAAAACAATCCTCACAATTCAGTTCAGGAAATAATTCTCTGTAGGAAATAATGCCAAACAACACTATTAAATATGATGGGATCGTTTTCAAGCAAGCCTATTCAGGAATGATATTTTAGCTTTTTGCAATTGAATATAGCAGAAATTGATTAAATTTTTCTCAGTGCCTGTGGTGCAACAGCTCAGCAATAATTTGCTAAAGGTCTTCTGTGGCTCTTAAGAAGGTATTTTATTTAACAACATATGTGTAAACTTGATGTTATTCTGGCATTTCCCTGTGGCTTTAAGCCATACCAATAGAGAAAACTGTCAGGGAGAGAAATTATTAAAAAAAAGAAAGAAAGAAAGAAAGAAAGAAAACAGACTATGATGTTTTCAACTGACTTAGACCTTGCAAACTAAATATTATGATCTTAAATTAACCAGTGAGGCTTTTTGACCCTTAGAGTATCCACATAATTGGTCTTACTCTTTTTTTTTTTTTTAGCTGAGCCATCCTGCCACCTGTTGGCAGCTCAGCTCAGGCTGGGAATCAAACCACTGTTGCTCAGAGCTCAAACTCTTGAGCGAGCTCTTAACCAACTGAGCCACTCGGCCGGCCCTAATTGATCTTACTATTGATATGACACTTTCAATATGTTATTATGCATCATGCCATTCTGCACGATGTAAGGGGAGGTGTGTGAGCTGAATTGCATCCCCCCAAAAATTTATATGCTGATATACTAGCTTAGCCCTCTGTACCTCAGATTGTGAACTTATTTAGTGATAGAGCTTTTAAAGAGGTAATTAAGTTCAAGTCATCAGAGTGGGCCCCAATCCAGTGTGATTAGTGTCCCTATAAGAAGAGGAAATTTAAATACAGACGCATACACAGAAAATATGAAGACACACAGGGAGAAGATGGCCATCAACAAGCCAAGGAGAAAGGCCTGGGACAGATCCTCCCATGGGGACTTCAGAAAGAACCAACCCTGCTGACACTTTCATCTTGAACCTTCGACCTCCAGGATTATGAGAAAACCAATTTCTGCTGTTTAAACCACTCAATAGTTGTACTCTGTTACAGCAACCCTAGCAAACTAGTACAGAGAGTAAAGCAACATTTGTGCAATTAGAAAGGTTTTAAAATGAATGCAATAATGGATGTATGACAGAAATTCAGGTGGGACAACTCATCTCTAAATACAACTGAATATAAAGGGTTGCAAGAAGGATCTCTGTGGTCGAAGTTGATCATCACTAATGCAGAGATGCTTTGAGTGGGCAAACGATCAAATAGAACACAGAAGGGAAGATATGGATAAAATAGGGGGTCAAAAACAAAGACGGGGACATAATTGATTACATCTTAGTCAAGAGATCATGAAATTGAACTTAAAGTGATTAGAATTTTTACATGTTCAAATGAGAATATGATAAAAATGGCTGTAGACATGGCAAGAATGGGGTTATGTGTGAAGTCACATGAGAGGTAACGAGATGAAAACTTGAGAGAAGAGAAAGGTTGGAGAAGTTGGTAGACAGTAGAAAAGTTGGGAGATTGGAAAAGCACCACATCATTTATAGTTAATTTTGAAAGTAACAGGGAGACCTCAAAATCTGGACCGAATGGTGACCTTCCTAGCCCAGTTTTAAGGAAGATGATGCCATTGGCACTTTGATAGTGCTGTAGGGAGGGCGTACACATTGGAAATAAGGCCCAGCGCTCCTGTGAGGACTGATCATATTAAAACACGCCAACTGGGGAAATTTTCATTTCATTATTAATCTTCACTCACTCGCGTTTTTCTTAAAAATTGTTGAATGTCCAAGAGGAATGCACCCTAAATTTGTCATATGTTCGTTATTGCCTTGGCCTATTATAGCGAAAGTTGGGGGGGCAGGGAGAGGGAAGAAGCACGTTACGTTACCCCACGTTCTACTTAACCTGGTAAGAAGCTTGGGTTCTTTGAATGGAAACTGATAAACATAAAAAGGTTGAGGAAGACACGAAGGTGGCCTGGATTAGGTTGGAACTTTTTAGTGGAATGGGAAGGTTTCTAAGCAGAAGAAAATAAAACAAAGACAGCAAAAACAGATTTCTGGGCCCCACTCCCAGAGTTTCAGAGGGTCCTGGATGGGGATCTTGAGAATTTGCAGGTAAAGCAGGTGTTGCTCATTCCAGGAAGCACTGGGGATGTTGAGTTTGAGAATTGGAACTAAGAATGAAAAGCAAAGTGGGCGGGAAGGAGCACTTCCTAAGGGATTCCATTGTTTCAGTTTTGTTTATTTGTATAATGAAGCATACTACAGGGCATTAATGGAACGTCCACTCACTACTGGTTCAGGAAGTGCATCATTTTCTTCTTGTTTTCCTTGTTAATCATTCTGTATCCTTTCATCTTTTCTTCTTTCTGTTCTCTTCTTTATTTCCCCCTTCCTTTTACTCACAGTAGCTCTGACTTCCATGCCTCTTTCATTCTCCATTTTTTTCCAGATTGGTCATACTCAAAAGAAAGTGTCTCAGAAAAAAAATAAGAAATTTTATGTAAACTCACCTTTCTTACTCTGTGTCAGAAGAGAAATGCACTAGATGTGTCATTCACATCTACTTTGAAATGATTAACAGTTACATAAGCATGGATAAACTTTTTCATGATCACTTTCAGTACCTTAAAAGATGCATACATCTAGAATTGTTTTAATGAAATTAATACATAATTAGAAACATTTTATTTCAGTCAAGGAAACTTACACCATTATGTATTAGAATAGCATTGCAGATTCAATCACATGTTTAACAGTAATTATTATGTGCTACTATACCTTGGGGATACCTAGAAGTTTACTATTTTTATGAACTTGTCAAAACATTAGCAGGCGGTCTAATGTGCATGGTATTTGATTCATTTGATTAAGTAAAGCATTGCAATATTCAGTGGCATGTTTAAGTACTACAGATAGCGCTATTTCTGGAAACCTTCTGTCTTAAATCACAGAAAAATAAAATAACATTGTAGAAGTTGTCTATGTTATTCAGTTTTAGAAGTACTCTAATATTCTACACATGTATTCCACAACTCAAGATGACCTCTCTTCCAAAATGCGTTATTTGAAGTACAGGCAGCAGAGATTATTGTCAGAACACTTTTGTCACTCTTGCTTGTTGTGTGTCACTGCTTGACCAAATGATAATCACGTTTCTGAGAAACAGTGAGCCTCCTGCAATTCAATTAAGTTCAATTAGTCATAAAGACCCATATGTTCTGGTAACAGACAACTAGAAATCAAGCCTATAAAAAACTCTGTAATTCCTGTATCTTCTGGAGAGTAATACAAGGTGGCAAGAAGTTGCAATCACATGTATTAAATTAATTCACATGTATTAAGCTAATTAATTAACTTAATTTCCATGCTATGTCTTTCTGTGATATTTATATTTGTGCGCTAATATATTTCTTGGTTTGAATTACTTGCATTGTGTGACATCAAACAGTAAGAACATACTTTATGTTCCTTGTATGTATGCCATTACTGCTTGAAGAAGTAAATCTGGGGCATGAATAGCTATAGGAATAGCCAGCTTTCAGTTATTATTTCTAAAACCCAAACCAGACACTATATCGATAGTTATGAAAAGGTAGCTGATTAAATTGGGGACACTTGCAGTAAAGTACTGGCAAACGGGATAAATCCATGTTTAAGCATTTTTTACAAAGGGCGTCTGTATTTTTGCATTGTTCATTTGGGGTTACTCAGATTCAACACAAAATAATAACTGTGATTTTGCTTTTGATAGAAGATCAAATCGATTCTATTTGATCTACTGATACATTAATTCATACCTTTTGTCTAGTGTAGAGATTTAACAGGAATTTATAATGACTATAAGACCATTAGTAAAGTGTAATTGTGAACAACAACAAAAAATCTAACACTGTGGAGTCATTTGGAAGATGTAAAAATAACTCACTGTCAAATTAAAGCTGGGGCCTTTTAGATGCAAATATTAGTTTCTGGAAAACACATGGGGGAGAAATAGTTAAGTAAGTGTGTTCTTGGTTTAAATCAATCAAAATTCACTGAGAAAACACAGAAATGCCACTCGGGCTTGTTTTGTTCAGAGGATTTCACTGATAAAACACTGTATGATTTTATTCTTCTTGCAGAAAAGGACCAATACAAAGAGAATTGCAAATGTTTCTAAATTATAGGGCTAGTATAGCAAATGTAAAGAATATGTGTCTTTTTATCTAACCTCACCAAGCTTTTTTTTTTTTTTTTTAGCAAACTGTTCCATGAGGAATAACATTTTGCCTTGAACCTATTTGCTTTTGGGTATCAATAACACCTTAAAGACCTTGTTTCAAGCATCCTGCTAAACCGATGAGACAGAAATAAAACAAAGTATCATGCCAGAATGTGAGGTAATTTCTCAGGCTTGGTAGGATATTTGCACTTTGTGGTAGATAAAATCCTTCCAAAGACATCCACATCCTGTAATCCCTAGATCCCGTAATTATGCTACCGTGAATGGTGTACGAGATTCCTAAGGCTGCCATCAACAATAACCACTAACCAAGGGGCTTTGCCACAGAGATTCATCCTCGCAAAGTTCTGAGGCCAGGAGTCTGAGCTCAAGGTGTTGGCAGGCTGGTTCCTTCTGGAGGTTCCAGGGAGAGTCGCTGGAGTCCCATCACGCCCACTCCGTGTCTCTGTGTCTTGCCCCCTTTTCTGTCACCAGACACTCCTCACTGGATTCATGGCCCACCCTAATCCACAACAACCTCATGTTTTATTTTCAGTTACCTCTAGAAAGGTCCTTATTCCAAATAAGATCACATTCTGAAGTTCTAGGTGGGAGTGTCTTTTAGAGGCTACTATTCAACCCAGTGCAAAAGAGACTTTGTAGAAGTGATTAAGGCTGCTGAAATGGAAATATTATTCTGGGTTATCTGGATGGGCCCAACGTAACCACAAAGATCCTTATAAAAGAATGAGTGAGGCAGGAGAATCAGTCAGAAAAGATGTGACAATGTTAGCAAAGGTCAGATACAATAGATAGACTACCGATAGATAGATAGATAATAGATAGATAGATAGATGATAGAAAGATGTAGATAGACCGATGATAGATCGGTGATAGAAAGATACAGATGATAGAGAGATGATAGATGGATAGATAGATGATAGGTAGATAGATGATAGGTAGATAGATAGATGACAGATAGAAAAATAGATATAGATGATAGACAGATAGATTTGAAGATTCCACATTGCTGGCTTTGAAGATGGAGGAATGGGCTCGGAGCCAAGGGAGGCAGATGGCTTGTAGAAGCTGGAAAAGAAAAGGAAACAGATTTTTCTCCTAAAGCCTCAAGAAGGAACACAGCCCCACTGACATTTTGAATTTAGGATTTTTGAATTTAGGAACTGCAGGACTCTAAAATAATAAATTTGTATGGTTTTAAGCCTCTAAATTGTGCTAATTGGTTACATCAGCAATAGAAAATGAATACACATACTTTCCCAAATTCACATAATCAAGAAGTAGCCAAACCCTGCCTTTCTATGGTAGGGATCCTTATAAACTAGTAAGATTCAGATTTTTAAGCAACATGGATGGCATGTCTATAAATGAATACAAAATATTTAGCTACTGAGTTTCAAAATCTTCTTTGTAAGTATTTATCATTAATATATATTTTTCTAAATTCACCTTTGTTCCTGACATCAAATAAGTGTAGAATTATAAAATATTTTAAGTACTTCCTGAGTATAAATTTCACATGAAGAAATAAACTTGTTTGTGTTTCATGCTTATTACAGACACACCTGACAAATTCCTACTGTCTGTGGATAGCAATAATGTTTCATCAAATTATGCAGCCAACTTAACACTAATTGTTCTATTTAACTCCGTGTTGCTTTCTAATGTAATGAAGTTTTACAATTAGAAAAAAATCCATCATACTTTCACATCTGACAGGTTTTTGCCACACACAAAAAATTTCAATTTATTTGAGCACTAGCACTGCAGCTAGCAATAGTTTTGGAAAGTTTAGCGCTCCTCCAAAAAAAAGAAAAATACCCTTGCAAAATTTACCACAATTGTTTACTTTCTGAAAATGAGCACTAAAACATTTGCATAACATCTGCACTGCTTGGAGGGTTGAAACACTAAAGCAATTAGCTCTGTATTCTATAATGCATGTCGCAACTCAAGCAACGCTGAAGTTGGGCGAAGCTAATACTCAGTTAGAAATGGAAAAGCACTTTATTTGCCCTTTACTGGTGCTGCTTCCTGACACCGCCCCATCCTGTTTGATGTGTTAAGAATCTTGTTTTCAAGACAGTTCCAGGAAACATAATGTTAAGGAAAAAAAAATCTCTAATGGACATTCATTTAGACTTTCTAATATGTGTTTGTTTACATCTATTAATATTTTATGTACTTGCATAGAACAGGCTTTACACAGCACTTCTACTATAGTCTGTAAAGCTGCAAGTGTACTATAAGAAATTATAAGAAATAATTTATAATAATCAGATGCCAGGAGAGCTATGTTTGTCCAGATGACATGCATTGTCCAGTAGTTTTCACATTCGGTAGGTATCAGTATCTACATCTTTTGCTCAGCTCACGCAAATTTATATCTAAGTGAATCAAATGACAACCAATCGATGCTGAGCACATTTGCTTGCAAGGAGTTTCATGATTTCACCTTTAATCATTTCGGGGGCCCAGTAGTGGAGCTGGAAATGTTCTTCTAACGCACAGCAGTTCCCTGGAGAAGAAGGCATGACTTTGCTCCAACACTGTTTGTGGAGGCACCTCAGTTGAGATATATTGGTTGTTGGAAAAATCATAACGCATTTTTGCAACAGGTGGCACTAGTTCATTTTTGGAAGTACTAGAGTCATTCACATCTATGTTATTGCTATGTCATTTGACAGCTGACAGTTCTAGCTTCATTCTAAAAAAAAATTGAGTGATTTAGTTGAATTTTAGAGATTTTACAACAAGTTGAAGATGGAAGACCAAACTGTGCATTTTCACCATATTTTACTGTTTTACTTCCATTAAGGGAAGAACACACGTCAAGCTTGTGAAAAGTTGTATTAAGTTTATGGTGACGATGCTCTACAAGAACATCAGTGCCAACGATGGTTCACGAAATTCCGCGCTGGTGATTTTGATCTCAACGACGCTCCTCAATCAGGGATGCCCACCAAGTTTGATGACGACAAAATAAAGGCATTGATCGAGTCAAACCAACGTTACACAACATGAGAGATTGCAGAAACATTGACATCCATCATTCACCTGTTCACGACCACCTGAAGAAGCTGGGATACGTAAGCAAGCTCGATATTTGGGTTCCACATGAACTGAAAGAAGTTCATTTGATGACGCATATAAACATCTGCAATATGCTCATTAAACTTGAGGAAAACGATCCTTTTTTGAAGCGACTGATAACTGGTGATGAGAAGTGGATTGTTTACAACAATGCGGTGTGCAAACGGTCTTGGTCCCAACGTGATGATTCACCTCAAACGACATCGAAAGCAGACATTCATCAGAGGAAGGTTATGCTCTCAGAAGGTGTTGTGTTTTTCGAGCTCCTATCAAGGAACCAAACAATCAATTCAAATGTGTACTGTTGGCAATTGGACAGTTTGAATGAATCCATCATCCAGAAACATCCAGAGCTTGTTAATTGTAAAGGAGTTGTGTTCCATCGTGACAACGTGAGACCACACACAAGTTTGATCACCCGTCAAAAATTATTGGAGCTTGGATGGGATGTGTTGACACATCCACCATACTCGCCTGACCTTGTACCATCAGACTTCCACTTGTTTCCCTCTTCAAAACTCCTTGCGTGGTATAACATTCAATTCAGAAGAGGCTGTAAATCAGCACCTTATTCAGTTTTTTGCAAATAAAGACAGGTTCTTCTATGAATGAGGAATTACGAAGCTCATTGAAAGATGGTAAAAGGTTATCGAACAAAATGGACAATATATCATTGATTGATCTTTGTTCTTTATATAAATAAATGACCTTTGAAAAACGGAAAAAATACGTCATGAAATTTTCTGAAAACCCAATAATTGTTCTCAACATTAAAATAACAACAAGCAAATCCTATTGAAAATAGCATATTGATGGGATGTAGAGAACATAAGAATATCAGGGGTTTAGAGGATAGAAAGAAATCCCATGAAAATGTTGGGCCTTGATATAGTTTCTGTGCAGGGAAGGGGACTATGATAATGTAGAATGTATCTGGGTATTGTTTTTACTCTCAAAGAAAGATGTACTATATGCCACTACCACTTTAGAAGGCACATTTCTCTTATTGGACCTCTTTAGTTTTGGGAAGAAACATGCCCTAAAATTAAGGATACTACATATTATATTGGGTTGTCAGAAAAGTCATGATGCATTTTTGCAACGATAAACAGAAAAAATATGTCATGACTTTTCCGACAAACCAGTAAGTCCTTTTGGACTGAACTGTGGACAAAGCCATAGATTGATACAAGGCCAAGACAGCATGGTGAGTGGAGGTATACTGCTGTACTTGCCCTGTATAAACCTCAAGTGTTCACCACACCACTGGCTGCATATCAGATGCCAAATGCTGTATATTTGCTTTAGAAATTCAGACAGCATCTGGGGCAATAACTTCAATTGGAGGCACTGGTTAATTAAGCTTCGAAATTACACTGTCGTTTTCCACCATCCTTCTCACTTCTGCACTTACAAAAACTGACAGTTAACTGGCAAAGTGATAGAAAATGTGACTACCTCTGAATCATTTTAATCCTAAAATAATAATAATATCTCTGAAGCCCTGGGATACACAATTTCTTTGCTAGGGAGGGGCTTTGGGTAACTCAAATATGGAGATTATCTTTGCCAAGTATATTAGGTGCTTTAAATTTCCAGGGCAACTAATTTGAACAATAAGATAGATATTAATGGATGACCATATATTTTGGTTCACTGGAAAAAAGCCTGAGCTTTCATCATATAGTACACCAGGCTAATTCTTGTTTGTGGGGTATTTACTAGGAAAGAAGGTCTTAAAATAGAAATGGGTTATGAGGGTAGGAACGAGGGAGACAATAGAGGAAAAGAACAAAAATTTTGAGTTTAATTTTTACTTACTCTATTATTGAGACTCCCATAATTTCTAATTAGAGAATGTTTCTGAAATCTATGTATATTTCTGAAATCTATATATCCATAGATTTAATTGTTGTCTTTTATTTTACTAGGATAAAGATTTCCCGGATTGGCTGGGTGGCTCAGTTGGTTAAGAGCGTGAGCTCTGAGCAACAGGGTTGCCGGTTCGATTCCCACATGGGCAAGTGAGCTGCGCCTGAGCTGAGCTGCCACTGATCTGCCAACAGGTGACAGGATGGCTCGGCTGGTGACAGCACGTGCTCCTAACAACACGGTTTCCGGTTGAATTTCCACATGGGGTGGTGGGCTGCACCCACCCAGAACTAAGATTGAAAACACGGCACCTTGAGCTGAACTGCCCTGAGCTGCCGACAGGTGACCGGATGGCGACTGGACTTGGAGCTGAGCTAGCTGCGCCCTCCACAACTAAGACTGGAGGACAACAACTTGGCTGTTCCCCTTCCGCAATTCCCTAATAAAGTCTTAAAAAACTATATATATTTCCCATGGGAAGTTTCAATTGACTGCACTGAGACTAAACTGGACTCCACCCTCCCGCAGGGCAAAGCAGAATATACGACACAGATCCACAGTCCCACACGTGATTTTTTTTTAACTTTAGTTTTTGTTTTTTAGTTAGTTTCAGGCATACAAACCAATGTAACAGTTAGACATTTACACCCCTCACAAAGTGATAACCCCCTCCCCAATCTACTCCCCCTCTGACATCATATAAGCTGTTACAATTCCATTGACTCTATCCCTATGCTCTATATCCTGTGACAATATGTGTGTGTGTGTATATAAAATTATAGTTGACATTCATTATTATTCAGCTTCAACTTCAGGTGGTGCTGTAGATGCTTCACCACTGCAGTGTACACATGATTTTTAACATTAGATAAGATACCATGAAAAACTGACCCCTATTCTTTAGTTCTTGTAGTTATTAAACCCCAAAAAACATAGCTCAATAAAGTGATATAACTAAATTTTCACTCAACTGATTTCCCAAGTACATGAATTCTTCCCATGAACGTTGGGGACTTTTTAAAGAGTATTAATTTCTCACATCACCAGGGAATTATGCACTGCACTGAACAAATGATTCATTAAGCTCTAGTGGATTAAGAGTGTTGATGCACTTTTAAAAAGTGCCATGATTGTTCCAACATATAGATTAGGCATTAGGAGAATGGAGAAGTAAAATTGAGCATTGATTTCCTAATTTAAATGCGGAGCTTGTTTGGACAACCAGGAGACTACAGATGCTTTATAAAATTCAAATGTACCTCATGCTAAATCATTTTAGTACTTTTGTTTATTTGTATTAATATGTTGCCACACCTTTTCAAATAGTGTACCTTTTCTTACTGAATTATAGTTGATTTACAATATTTACAATATAAACAATATTTAAAATATATAAAGGCGCACACTATCTTTAATTTCTTCAATATCTTATAGTTTTTAGAGTACAGGTCTTTCACCTCCTTGGTTAAATTTATTCCTAGGTATTTTATTCGTTTTGATGCAATTGTAAATTAGATTTGTTTCCTTAATTTTTCTTTCCTACAATTTGTTATTAGTGTAAAGAACACAATAGATTTCTGTATATTAATTTTTACCCTGCAACTTTACTGAATTCCTTTATTAGTCCTAACAGTTTTTTGGTGTCATAAAAAAATACAAGGGGCTTAGTGACCGAAACTTTTAAAAGGACCTCAACAAAATACCTTCTTTTCTACAAAGGTTTCTTCGTGTATATTTCAATGGAACCACTAAAACTGAACTCAAAAGTTTACCTTTTATTTTTATTAACAAATCATAAAAAGTTAACTTATAAATTGTAATAAAACAAGATCAACACATATGAGAGTCCTATTTTAGTATTTTGAATCTGAAGAAATCATTATAACTCTCCCTAGAAACAAATGAAATACTAACCTCAAAATCTAAATATTAACAATGTTATCCAAAAAAGACCTAATTATCAAAATTATATTGATATTTTTACTTAAAACTAAAATTTATTCTTAAAGAAACAAAAGCTCACTATGTTTTTTATTAGCTTAGAATAATTGTTAATTTGAGATTATAACCCCTCATTTGTTCAAATTATAGACAACCAAACTACTGTAGAGAAAATTATAAGGATACACAGTAGGATAACACCGAACATAATATTTAGAAATATTAAGATACAGATATTATTTTTTTTTCAAATACAGGCCTCTGTTACAGTGGCTGGAAATTTATACCACACAGATAATATCTTTATATTTACATTAGATCAAATTTTAAAAATTAGTTTAAAATTTGATGAGAAAACATTAAGCTGAAGTTATTTTAAATTATTTGTTTGTTACGAATTCGACTGAAAATTTTAAAACACACTGTAATTCCAACAGGTTTATTAAATTATGAATTTTGACATTTATGCATTATTTTACTGTATTTCCCTTGACAAAATATATGTTTGCCACCATATACATGAGGCTCATTTGTATAATAGAGTCTCTTTTCAAAATAAAAGGATGCAATGAGCTTTCTTAAGACACTTGGCCTCTGAAAACACATTTTCAATAGTCTTACCAGTTTCACATTATTATAAACAGCAGGTGGTAGAGTGCATGGCTGATCTAAGGAATGATGGTGTAGGTCAGATTACTGATTCTTTCTTAAATTTGTTTTCTGCCAACAGCCTCACTTCTTGTGTCTTGATTTATTTTATATTATAAGTCAATACAAGTTTACATGACGGATGCAAACTAGAATGAAAAAACTGAAGTTAGCAAATAATTGTATAAATTTAAATTAACTTACAAAAGTGCTGCTGTAATTCAAAGCAGAAGGAATTGACAGATAAATGGAGAGCAACACACTGTCAATGAGTTTTAAGTAATACATGAAAATCATTTCACTAGTCCTTTTACTTAATTATGAGTAAAAGTTATTTTTAAATTGGAAAAAATATAAGTGATTTGTCAGTTTTTATTACCATTTGATCATTGCTTTATTTATATACACAAAATTAATTCCCCTTTTATATCACCACCACTTTCGGATGATAAATATAACTGATGTTTGCAGATGGCAAAACAACTTTTCTCTCCCATTATCTTCTATTCTTTACATTACCTGATTACCAGGCTTGTTAGAGCATCCTTATGTGGAAGGATTTGCCTAATCCCAAAGAATAAAGGCAAGGAGTGAGAGAAAAAGTCATGCATCCAAATGGGGGCTCTTCCTGGAAGCAGAAACAACTCATGACTCCCAAGGGAAGTAAGAGAAAGGCCATCACTCAGCACATGAACATCAAGACACACATGGAGCAGGTCCCACAGAACAAATGGGGCGATTTGATAAATGGACTGCAAGAAGGCTGCAGAAATTGAACAGCTTGTCACTCATTTCCCATCAGAAATTTTCAAATTTCTTTATACATTTTCACTTTAACCACCTTTAACTTCATAGTAAAATACCCTTGGAAAACATATCACTCATCTTTACATGTATTTATAGCTCAAATATATATTTGGGATTTTCCATTAAGAATAATATACTATTCTTCCTTTGCCTGAATTCACACAGGAGTAATTCTCTATAGAACTACACTTCATTTACTTTTTGAGTGTGTAACTCTGGAAATGATTTGAATATAATGAAAATGCTATTAAATGCACTTCTGTTGAACAGCATAATAAACCTCACTTTAATAACCAAAATGTAATCCAGCCATTCATCTTCTTGGAGAACATTGCATGCCTGGTATAAAAGGTAAAAGAACTCTGATTGTGCCATTTCTCCTATTGTAATGTCAAACCAAAGCCCAAAAAAGAACTGTAAGTTATGACATGTGCATTGTTGGTTAAAACCAAACTCATAGCACTGCACTTATGCCCTGGGTATATAAGTCCTAAGTGGATAGAAGTTTAAGAGTGCCTTTCTTTTATAACTTTACTGGTGAGAACAGCATACAGAGTATGTAAGAAATGGTGGAACTTCTAAGACACCTTGGGGAATTATAAAGAAAAGTACATAAAATTATAGTGTGAGGAAATTGAGGAACATGTTTTGTGTTCTGGACCGCTGGTAAGGCCCGGGTTGAATGGGGGTACTCATGCAGGCCTCCTCAGTCACAGAATAATAATTCCTGTGATTTTGCTTTTGTTGAATGCTCCCCTATAACTATTCTTAGGGAAAACCATTCTTTTCAGAATACTACTGAGATCTGAAGATTCATTGGTTAAAAGAACACAGAGTTTAACACAAGACAAAGACATCTTTTAAGAAAGAACATGGCTTGTCTGTTCCACAGTTTAAATTTAATCTCTCCCCAAATGAGATTACCATTCAATATTCTCTTAATTTGAATATCAAGAAACACTCTCCATTAGAGTTGAGGATTCTTCCTTAGTACCATGTGGACTCTGGTTGCTTTCATTTCAAAAATAATATGATTCACTGTAGACTTATTTGAAAGAAAACTAAGTTTCTAACGCTACCTGGTTACACTCATGTTAAATCCTTCAATGACCTTTAGTTCTCACAAACGTGTTATGGATTATATGTAATTAGCTGCACTCCCTGCCCAGGCCAGGAACTGCAGGACCCACCAACTTGGATTCCATTTGTAATATCCTGTTGCTTTCTTGCAGTCAGAACACCAGCACATTTGACGTGCATTGTTTGCAAGGAACCTTGAATTTAAGCTCTTTTTACAGGTCATGCTGGAGGCACAAGAAGTCATGGTTTGAATTATGACCGGCTTTGAGTTTGCTGAAGGATCTAAGGCAATGAAGCCCAACCTTGCAGGCACATTAGAACCACCTGGGGAGCTGCAAAAACCCCCAAAATACTGATGTCTGAATCCCACCCCGGGAGATTTTGATTTAATTGGTCTGGAGTGTGTCCTAGGCAAAGAGCATTTTAGAAGATCCCTGGATGATTCTAATATGCAGCCAAGTTTGAGAACTACTTGTTTTAGCTTATAGTTGTTTTGTAGAAAGTAATGTGAGTACGACTGGATTTTGAGAAGGTGTGTGGAAGAGAGGCAAGAACCACATCCCACTGTGCACTTAAACACAGACAATTTCTATTTGTCTATCATCCCTCAATAAAGATGGAAAATACAATTAATAAAATTACATGTATGGCTCACATTTGTAATTTGCATTATATTTCAGTTGAACAGATATATTGCTAATATTTCACTTTAAATAGATATTTTAAGAACATAAAATTACTTTCAAAGAACTACATAGAAGTTTTTCTCCAATTTCTTCAGAAAATAATTACAGATTTTTAATAAAAAAGTAGGTTTGTGATCTTCCTTGGAACTTAGCATTTAAAGCACATACCTATGCATAAAATGCACTTACAGAGGGAGATAATATTCTTAGTTTTTCTTTGGATCAGAGAGAGACATTCCATGCAATTAATGAAGCTTAAACTACAGGACACCCCTCACTTCAATACCCCAGAGCAATCCTGTCAATGTATTCACATGAATTTATATTCATGGGAATATATATATATATATATATATATATATATTGATTTTTACATATTTATATATTTATATTTATATAAATTGAATTTTAAAAATTACATTTTTTAACCAAAATTAGTTGATGGCTGCCCCTTTCCATTATGACTTTTCTCCACAATACCTTTCCTTATTTGGGATTTTATTAAAGTGGACCCAGACATCACAGCAAGGAAAATAGGCTGACAGACCAACAACAAAAGACGTTGTTTGGAAAGTTTCAATAAAATAAGAAACTGCACACTCCTGAATTGGAGGTACATTGAATGCATATTAAATTTATTTAGTAAAGACCTGACAGAAAAATGTAGATAAAAATGATGGAATGCAAAACAAAAGTAATAATAAATTGAATTAATTCTGACACTGAGGAGCTAATTGTAATGAAAAATGATTTCAGATCACACCCAAAGCAGTAACTCATGGAAAGGAAGAGATGCATTTTAAATAAAAGTAATTAATGGGCTTTTGTACTGTTTGATAATCCTATTAATGAAGTGGTATGAATCATATAAACAGGTTGGAAAATATTTAAATTTCTTGCTGATGTGACATGAAATATGGGTAGGGATAACATCAAAATCATTATATAGACTAAAACTAGGATATCAGTGACAAATTGGCAGATGACTTCTCAATTCAAAGAGTGATTAAGATTAGGTGCTGCAGTAGAAAATTTGAAGTGTCCTGAATCATATATCTTATATATAAAAGACACTCATAGTGGTTTTCTGAAATTTGAAAAGTATTCTAAAATGTATTACACTTGAATTTACAAATAATGAGGAACTGTTGGAAAGTATAAATAGTAGTAAAAAATTCCTGAACTCAGCTAGAAAAATCTATTGAATTATCCTTCTATTCTCTCTATAGAAAATATTAGAAAATTGTTGTCAAATGAGGCATTCAAATAGTCAGCCAAAAATATAAAAAATATTATAAAAATATGTTAGGGAGTTAGTAGTTAATAAAATGTTTTTCTAAAATTTCTGCTGTTTGTAATATTTGCTAGCTTTCAGTTTTAATCTGTTGTGATGTATCTTCATAACCTAACTATTCATTTTATTGCTGGTTTTGCATTTGTAATTTTCCATTGTTTTTTATAAAGAGTTCCCTCACCCCTGAATTGATAAATGCTTCAGTGCTCACAAAACTGGATCTGCATCTGCCTTTGCCTATTTTTCAGGCTTAGCTGAGCATATTAAAAACAACAAGAATGCAGTGAGAATATATAAATCTACAAAAGAAAACACTTTTGCTTTAAACCCTGTGAGATATTTTCAAAAAGGAAATTTCACAAAGCAATCCCGACTGAGCCCAAAATGGGTTTACTAACTGCCATTTCTTAAAATTTATAAAGGATCGTTCTTTGCAAAAGATGTTAAAAACAGTTAATGGTTGCTTTTTAAAATGACTTTATAAGAATGTGCAGCAAATTGAGATTTGTTCAAACTTTCTGAAAGACCTGCTCTGTGCTAGGCACATTTTAGTGTCTTTGATGATAAGGTTCAATAATACCTCCTTAAGCCCTTCTCTTATCGGAGCATGGGGAAAAAAATTAAAGAATAAATATAATTACTAATTGTATATGTCGTAGTCCATTAGAGCCACTATGACAAAAACAAAGCAGTCTGGGTGGACTAAAGAATATGTTTCATAGTTCTGGAGGCTGGGAAGTCGAAGTTCAAGGAGATGGTAAATTCAGTGTCTGGTGAGAGCTCACTCTCCCTCTGGCTCGTGGTGGAAGGAGTGAGAGAACTCTCTGATACCTCTTCTAAGGGCGCTAATCCCAGTGATGAGGGCCCTGCCCTTATGATCTCATCACCTTCCAAAGGCCCCACCTCCCAATACTATCATACTGGGGGCTAGAATATCAATATATGAATTTGGGAGGGACACAAACATTCAATCCATACAGTTCATACTGAATGAAATAAACAGTCTTGTGAAAGAGAATAATGGGAGAACTAATTTAGATACGGTGGTAAGAAAACCTCCCTAAGAATGAGAGAGAAAGCCTTCCAATGATGAGAAAGCAACAGCAATGAAAGAAAAAAAAAATTCCAGGAATAAATTCATGCATAGGAAAGAGCCAATAACAAAGTCTGCAATAATATTTGGGTATTTTAAGTTTTTTGCCTATTTCTTAATATACTTACCACCCCCATTCTTATTCGGTTTTAATTAGACTGATTTTTAAAATAGTCCCTCTATTATAGTATTCTTCAGAAAAGGTGCTTGAATGCATTGAGGAATGCCTCGTGCACATTCAGTTCTGCCCACCATCTTACACTTCACTTAGTAAGTCTGAAAAGAACCCTGGGGTCCTGCTTAATATGAGCTCTCACGCAACTTCATATTTGCCTTGAGTTAATTACAAAGAAAGAACATATGATGGGATTGACAAATAATTGCATCACTAGCAAAGGAAGAGTCCTTGTTAGGGTTATAATAAGACAATTCATGACCTTAGCACTTTCTGAGGAAAATTTGTACTTGACAGCTTGCTAGAACAGCTCTTTGGAAAGTAATGCAGCAATTCATCACCTTCATAATTGATAATGTGTCCTATAAAATGATTTCACTTAAGGACAGACAAATAAAGGATACCATTTGGAAGAATGTCATGAATATTAAAAACCAAAGAAATCTGAAATAGGAAAGCACATTATGAGAATAATAGTCTGTATAAGTCTATTAATATGCACTTTATATTGGTCCTGGGTCTTAGGAGTCAGCCTGTCTGAGTTACAACCCCTATTCTTTCACTTACTAACTCTTTAACCTTGAATCACCAGTACAGTACTTACACTGTACCTCGGTTTCTCAACAATGATATAACAATAATATTTACCTCACAGGTTTATTATAAACTTGTAACTTAGAGTAACTTTGCATATAATAGCTGTTAGTATTCATTTGATTTTTAAAAATATTAAATTTCCTAATTTTAACTGTTTCAGACAACTTTCAAAAGAGAAAATATATCATCTGATGCTCTTTTGGTAAAACATGTTGCTTTTAGGCATTGGTCTTAATTATAATTCCTTTCCTTTTTTTTGCTTATATTAGAAGGTTTAGAGTAAACCAAAGACAATTCAGTGAATCTTAAACATAAAATAACAGCAAACAATGTATCTTCCATTAACAATAAATTCAGTGAACTGAGCTACCTGAAATGCACCATCTTACCTTAATGCTACCCCTGTGGTAATTCATGTGATGTGAACATGTACCTGTGTGACCTTCCAATACCCTCGGGCCTCTCTAGCATCTAGCCTCCTCTCGTTAATGACGCTGTCCTCCACCACACCTCAAGCCTCTCAGCCCCAAATCATATTTTAGACCTTGTCATTATCACTAACTGCAAGAGCACCCCACTGTCTAGTCACCATCAGTTTACACTCCAAAGCTTTTCCCTTGTTCTGATGCTAACAAATCCTTAGATCCCACCAGAATTTAGGATTTATAGGCTTGCGTTTTCACTCTCACCTTCTTCATTTTCTCACTTTTCTCCTTACAGAGTGTAAAAGTCCAATTATTGTAAACATTTTCTTGCATTCATCCTGAACTCTCTTGCTCCTCCTGACCTTTGTCCTTGTTTGGCTAAACCTCAACCCTGATCAAATTTAACTCTCCACCCACTCTGCATCTGTGCCCACAACTGTGCAACTGAGTGTGACAAAAGGGAACACACAATTAACTGACTGGTCTTATTAAATTCAGGATCCTTCTAATCCTCAGTTCAGTCTTTATTGAGACTCACACATATGCGTGAGTGTCTGCTCTCTCTTTACATCTTCAATATCTCCTTCCCCATCTTTTTTCTCTGCTGATGACTTAGCTTTCTGTTTCACTGAAAAAATGGAACAATCAGAGTACAACACCCATAAACTCCATGTCAACATCATGTGCCGACTTGCACGCAATTGTGCTAATAGAATCTGTATTTTCTCCTGATAATATGGATGCTCTCTCTGTGCACTTGATTCTACCCCCTGTCAATTACTCAAGGACTTTAGTCCAGCAATTTTTCCCTCTTTCAATAGATTAATTCCCCTCTACTGAATATTTCACATCAGAATACATACTCAATTGTATTTATATCACCTTAAACAACTGTTGGCTTCATTATCACTGCCAGTGACCACACAATTCTCTCCCGTACTTCACAGTAAAATGCCATAAAATATATTTTCAGTAGTTATCTGATCTTTTCTCATTCTCTCTTCAAAAACTCCAGTTGGGTTTTCATACCTGTCACACCTATCAAAAAGGTATTGTCATGACCAACATGAATCCGATGGCTAGTGCTAAAGTTTATCCTCAGCGTTTGACGTTTCCTTCTCTTTAAACCTTTCTTACATGATTTTAGGACATGAAAATCTCTTGGTTTTCTTCTTATTTCTTTGGCCTTTACTTCTCTGTCTCCTTTTTCTGTATCTCCCTTTCTTCCATATCACCTCATTTCCCTAACTCCTTCACATTGGACATACACAAAACTCTATCCCATCAACAATATTTCAAACAGAACACTCCCCATTGTCAATCTCATCCAGGCCTACTGGCTTCATGGCTTTTCACTGAAAATAAGCTCAGGGGGTTTTCATTTGCTCTTCCTCTGCTTGGAAAACTCTTCTCCTATGTAACTACATAGCTGATCCCTTCATCTACTACAGGCCTTCACTCAAAATGCCACCACCTCTTAATTTCTTCGGTGTTATCCAACAGTTCAGTCTGGATATTTATTTTCTGATGTATCTTCTAGTTCACTGATTCTCTCTTTTGTTGTGTTCAACCTTCTGCTAAAGCTATACATTTAGATCTTGGTGTTGGTTATTGTGTCTTTAAGTTCTATAATTTTTATTTATTCTTTTTATTGTTTCTCATTACCTGCCACACTTCTCAATCTTGTCTTTTATTACTTTTCTAAATATATTAAAGATAGTTCCTTTAAAGCCCGGGCTTCAGATATACTCATAGACTCCGGTATGTGGAGCCCTGTCCATGCTGTCGTTTTCTCTCTCCCTTGCCCTTGTTGTTCTCTCTTATTCATGCAGTCTTATCTCCTCACATGCCTAATTAATTTGGGTTTTGATTAGATACTATATATTACATATGCAAAATTTGTGAAATAATTTGAAGTCTGTGCTTATGTTATAACTTCCAGATAGAATTATCATTCTCATTTGGGAAGTGGCAGAGAATGATAGAAGTTTGGAATTATTTTAATCCAGTTTCAGACTCTGTGATGATTTGAAGCTGAAATTTTGTTTCTGCAAGGGCCAGCACGATTTCAAATCACTCTTACATTTAAAATATATATCTTTGATGTCTCAAAGCTTAAATGGGAATTACAACAAACACTCCTCCTTAATGAGCTTGGTCTCCAAGAATTTCAAATATGCTGCTAAACTTCTGAGATTCATGCCACCTCTTCCAGAACAAGTAAATATACTTAGAAGAAAAACACTTAGCATGATGGACTCAAATACACTTAGGATATTGGATTCACTCCTCTAGTTTCTATTATTTTTTTCTAGTTTTTGGACTCAAAATTCTTTACAATCTTGTTATTTCTCTAATGACATTAAGGGGATTTAAATATGTTTAATCTACTTTTCTATATGTCCTCAACAAGGATGTTGGTGGAAATTACTCTGTGTGTGTATGTATATATATATATATATATATATATATATATATATTTAATTATATATAATTTCTATTATTTCTTTATCTCTAATTTTCTCTTTGTTCCTCAATTTCCGCATGGTCGCCCCAAGTGTCAAATAAATTCTTTATAATGAAAATGTAAATGAGGTTAGAAATCATATCACTTTGGAGAAGGAAATAATTAACATCTCTCTGAATTAAATATTAAAGTATTAGGCATCAAACAACTACATAAATAGAAATAAAATTGAAAACTTGAACTGTAATCTTTTCTGGTCCTACAATTACTTCTTATTTTTTCCACTTTTTAGCTTTACGTTTCTTCTATGTGCTTTATTTGTAAGACATAATTGCACGTTTTACACGTGAAAGGTAACAATTGAAAGCATTATATATTGCTCTAACTAGACCTCTGGCGCAGATGGAATGAATTACACCAGAGAAAGCTAAGCCAGAAGCTCGACAGGCCTGAACTCAGGGTCTTGTGTCCAAATGTATTTCCAAAGACAAGTAAAAACCAAGACCTTTTCTACTGCTCTTTTAGTCACTATTATTCTATTTTCTTCTTCCCTATTGAATATTTCAAGTTTCTAATCATCCCTCTAATCTGAGTAGAGACCAAATAGCATCATTTATATTCTATTTGCTAATATTTAAGTAAAGGTCCCAGATGATGGTCACTCAGGTTACATTGGGTGGGTCCAGAAACATATTTTGAAAATTTAGTCAATGCATTTAGGACCAAAATCACAGCCCAAATATAACAAGATGGAGTTTGCTAAGCACAGTAATGTTGCTGACTATTATCCTCACTATTATGGAAAGTAATTGAATTCACATAAGGTAAACAATCTATTTTTAATATATGTATTGTTTTATTTTTCAGTTCATCATTCACACAAGAAATGTATATTGATAGCATTTCTGATCTTCTGTCAAGACAGATCCAGCTTTCTAGAGCAAAAGTAGAATTATAAAAGAAAAAAGAGCTGTTTAAAACCTTTGTTAATAATAAGCATATAAAAAAAAGGAATAAGCATATCTATTTCCTGGAATTTCTCTTTGTAACCTACTCTGTCAAAACCAAACCAAGGCAATGATTAAGGCTGAATCCTCATTGTTGTCAGTAATGGGAAAAGCAGAGACCTAGCTATGTGATAATAACAATGAACACTGTCAACTAAGGCTCATACACCTGAAAAATTAGCTTCATAGACTAAAATTTTATGCATTTTGGTCTGTCCTTGAGGGAAAAAAAAATCACCATCTGCTCCTACCTGCTTTTTCATGCTTCTTATGAATATGGAAAACAGAATAGAGCTCCACAATTCTCTAGGTCTTGTTGGGCTACATTTGATTGGGAAATTGGAGGAAGGTGATGGTAGAGGTGTGATAGAAGGCTAAAGGGTATCTCCATGTATTTTGTACTCAAATGATGTGTGTGTGCATTTGTATGTCTTTCATTCACGTCGCTCCATAAAAGGTATCACCTGCGTAACACTAACCAGCACAGCTTCCCTCTTTAATATTTTCTAACACATGCTCTCAGCAAAATTAGTTTCTCAAGAAATCTGAAAAAAATGTATCTGATTTGAAGAGAAAATTAGATTTTCTGACAATTATATGAAGTGCAGAACATATTAATAAATGGAAACTTTCAGAAAGAGCCATAACAATCTCTTCATGGCTCCTGAGTACTACGGCAAATACAGCCAAATTTAAAATATTCTTGGGTCTCATGGTACCTATTCTCCCAACTGTGAATCTATACCATTAAAAAAAAAAAGTTCCCTGTCAGTTTTCAACTTCATAATTAGTACTTAAATTAATAAAATTTTAGATAATTAAATTTATGAATTTCAGAGTTATCCCAAAATATATAAAGAAGCACATTACTTGTTTGTGGTAGTGTTTGACGTGTAAAGGTGGCTAGGCTGACTCACAGTACCCAGTTTTAATCAAACATAATCCTAGGTATTTCTCTGAAGAAATTTTGTAGATTTAATTAAAAGTCTCTAAACAATAGAGTTTAAATCAGAGAGATTATCTTGGATAAAAGTCACTTAGTTAGGAAGTCTAAAGAGAGAGATGAGATTTTCCTACAGAAGCTGCCAGACTGTTCCAAAGTGGCTGCACCGTTTTTCATTCCCTCTAGCGGTGAGTGCGAGTTCCTGTTGCTCCACATCCACATCAGCATTTGGCATTGTCACCATTCTGGATTTCGGCCATTGGAGTGGGACTGCAGTTGTAGCTCACTGCTGTCTTAACTTGCATTTGCCTCATGACATATGATAATGAGATTCTTTTCATGTGCCTATTTGCCATCTCTGTATCTTCTCTAGTGAGTTGTCTGTCTTAACAGTCCTTGACTCATTTTTTAATCAAGCTATTTCTTATTGCTGAACTTTAAGAATCCTTGTATATTTTAGCTAACACTCCTTTATCAGATGTGTCTCTTGCAAATATTTTCTCCCTGTCTCTTATCTTTTTAGTTTCTTGACAGTATCTTTGGCAATGCAGACATTTTTAATGAAGTCCAGTTTATCAGCTATTTCCATCTTGGCTCATGCCTTTGGTGTTGTATCAGAAAAGTCAGTGCCAAACCCAAGGTTACACAAGAGTTTTCTCTTATGTTACTTTCTAGTAGTTTTATAGCTTTATGTTTTACATTTAGTTCTGTTATTCATTTTGAATTAATTTTTGTGATGGGTATAAAGTCTGTGTCTAGATTTTTTTTTTTTTTGCATGGGATGTCTACTTTGACCGGCATCATTTGTTGAAAGAACCTATAGATTTTATGCATGTTTCCATTGACTTTCATCAAGAGAAGGACAAAACATTCCTGATTTCTTATGTTGGTCCTGGTCAAGATCCATCACAGTGATTTGCTTTTTAAGGATCAAAGGGAAAGGAAATTATTCTCATATTGCACTCAGGTCTGTCTCCTTATAATGCAGTCAACTTCATTTCTTTTCTGGGCATGCTAAATGGAATAAAACTAAAGAAACAAACTAAAGTTCTTCAAGAAATAATTTTCTCTCTGTTACAGAGAATATGATAGAAGTCTTGTCACATAATTATATATGCATCTCATAGTTTATAGATTAAACATATTTCAGCAAATTTATTATAAATTATAGATAGATAATACAGATATAGATAATTTTATTATTCCATGCAATCTCAATATTTTCCCATGAAAATAAGATTAAGTTAAAAAGTTCTGGAAAAACCAAGAGATATGACAGTGGTTTTTTTTTTTTTTTTTAGTATGTGGCATAATTTTAATACAGAAGTCAACCTTAACTGCTGGGATTTGTCACCTACCAAAGCATTTTCCCAATGTTACAAGTTTTTAGCCTCAGTAACTTTTCTGTCACTCAGGCTGCTATTCTGCAAACCACAAGAATATTTCATATACATAATGAATATTTTAATGAGCTTCTGATTCCAACTTTGGAAAATTGATTTTCTCTTCCTGTTTCATAATGGTATTTATATTGCCTAAAGTAATTTAACCCTGCCTATTTGTGCCTCAAAATTCTTTGAGTGTTATGGTTTCATAAAATAAATGATGTTACAACTTCATAACTATATCAAGTTCAAATAGTTATATATTAAGTTTCAGAAGCAGTGAGTATCTATACCCTACAACACACAGGGTGCTTTGTCAATGTATGATTTTTATTATAATACTTTACAAATTGTCAAACAGTAGTTTTATTTTGGGTTACTCCATATATTTAAAAAAAATGCACAGATTTTCTTTCTGAAGAAAAACTGATGGCCTTAATATCTGAGAAATATTTGCCAGTTATTTATTTTAATGAGCCTTTAAAAAGTAATATACATTTTTAAAATGACCACCTGTGGGAGGTCGTATATATGGTTTGCTATTCTAGGAGTTATATGAAAATAGTGACTCAATAGTATTTTAGAACAGTTCTAGTTCCAATGAAAAGCATACATGCATATTACATCTGTATTATTTAGTAATACATTTGTCTTTATATAACAGAAAACCTAAGCAAACATGTCTCAAAGAAATAACAATTTATTTGCTCCATATGGGAAGTTGAAAGAAGTCCAGGGCTGGCGCGGCTGTTCACCAACGCCCTCAGGCATTCAAGTTCTATCTTTTCTGTCTGATATCCACAGTGGGTAGACCTCTTTCACCATGCTTTTTCCAATTAATGGAAGTAAGAGGTTTTGTATTCATTACATATTCCAGGAAAGGGAAAAAAAAAAAAAAAGGTTTCACACAGCAAGACTTCGCTTGTGTCTTTGTTTTGCTTTGTTTTGTTTTAGTTTGGGAAGATGCCCCATATTCAGAGACGTGCACCTGTATCTTGTTGGACATTTTAATGTTTTGTAAACCCCCTAGTTGGAAGATGTTTAGTGAGTTAGAACTGTCAAATCCTTTGTTCTGCTTTTTTTTTGTTGTTGTTATGTTTTTCTTTTTAACTATTGTGCAATACACTATCTCAGAATCTAGTGGTTTAAAATAACTTTTATTAGATAATCAAATTAGATTGTCAACATTTTCCTAAGAATTTAGGAAACCAATTACTTAATTTGTATCTGATCCACATGACGTGAGCCAGGGCTGTTGGAAACATGTCAGAAAATTATAGCAAAGAACAGACAAGCCATCAGAGTTTCTGGAAATCTCACAACGTTGCAGAGACAAAGTTTTGAGTTTGAGTTTGGGGATGCCAAGTAATCTCAAACTTGGAGGTCCAAAACCAGAGAGCATGGAGATATTGAGATGTGAATCTGACACTCCAGTTTTCCATGGATGCATATGCCAATTTCTTAAGCTGCATTGAACAACAAGATAAAAAAGGCAGCACAAAGCCTCTCAAAAGCAGAGAAGAGGGCCGGCCGAGTGGCGCGATGGTTAAGAACTGGTTTCGGACACCAGAGGACCCCGGTTCGGATCCCACATATGAGGGCCGATGACACTGCCCTCTACAGCTAGGATGCTGAATAGCAGCTCGACCTGGAGCTGGGCTGCCGTGAATCGCCGGGGACAGCGTAGGCTGAAAAAAAAAAAAAAAAAAAAAAAAAAAAGCAGAGAAGAGTTTTATCAGTCTTATAGTGGTACGGGGAAAAACACTGGAGATAGAATCTGCCAAAAAAGAAAGAACCTAGGATCTCAGTGCAGGGCCTTGATAGGATAAACTACAGCTAGAGAGATTAATCAGCAGGATAATCTTACAAAAACTATACTCAGCCTTAAGTGGGCTCAGTCCCTGCTCTATCTACACACACATACAGAAATACAAAACTCATTCTAAATGAAAATAAAAGTATCAAAATTCTCACAAAGCCATCAGAACAAATATGCTGCTGCCCACACCTTGATTTCAGACTTCTCGCTCTCAGAGCTGCGAGAGAATGAGTTTTTACTGATTGTAGCCATGCAGTTTGCGGTACTTCGTTACAGCAGCCTTAGAAAATGAATACACATCAACATTCTACTATGTATTACCAGGCATATTAAGAAATGGACCTAGAGGAAATCAACAGTGGATTCAAACAAATTATAAAAATATGTGCAAGAAAATATATGACATTTTGGAAACTTTTATCAAAGAATTAAAATCTAAAAAAAGTGGCTTGGAAAAATCTAGAATTTAAAAATATATTTATATTATATTTGATTCATAATTATAATATTAGAATTATACTATACAATTACATATATTATATAATACTATATATTACATGATTCTGGAAATATATATATATGTGATAAAAATTATGATCCAAATAAATAACTTAATGGCACATGGGAATCAACTGAAGAGAAAATTAGTGAACTATTAGAAAGAGTAGTAGAAAATATTCAGTCTGAATGATGGACTTTCAAAGGAATGGAAATATAGCAAAAAGCTTAAAAGATAAATAAAACATGGTGAAGAAGTCTAACAGCTGTATAACTGGAGTCCTAGAAAAGTAGGAGATAAACAATGAAACAGAGACAGTATATGGTTAATAATTTTCTAAAACCAATGCAAATCATCTCTTTGTATCTTTAGGAAACTGCTGAACAGTAATGGAGTGAATGGAAAGAGAACCATCCTAAATTTTCATATCATAGTGAAACAAACTCTGACAACAAAAATAATACCTTCAAAGAAGTCAGAGAATAAAGGTACATTATCATAAAGAGGAGCAACAATAAGAAAGAAGGTTGCGTTTTTAATGACAGCAACAGAGAAACATACATATTAAAATTCAGTCAAAATGGATACATAAGAAAAAAAAACAGTTGAATAGCAAATTATGTGTTCATCACAGAAACTTGGAAAAAGAACAGAACATCAAAGAAAGTAAAAAGAAGGTAATATAATGATAAAAACAGAAATCAATGAAACAAAAATATACAATGGAGAGAAACAATCAAACAAAATATTTTTGGGGGAGTGATTATTAAAATGAATAAACTATAGCAAGATTAATGAAGAAAGAAGAAAAGAACAGGAATAAAAATGGAGACAATAGCTCAGAGTCTATGGATTTTAAGAAGTTCATAAGATGGTATGAACTAAGGTCAATAAATATTAACTGCTTCAAGAATACAAAAGAGCAAACATCTTTTGACTTTGGAGCAGACAAAGATTATTTTTTAAACTGGTCTAAAATAAAGGAAAACATAGACCAACTGGGCTACACTAAAACTAAAATTTCTATTAATTAAAATATGCACCCATAGTTAAAATGGCCATATTACCCAAAGCAGTATACTGATTTAATACAATCCCCATCAAAATCCCACTAGCATTTTTTAAAGAAATAGAACAAAAAATAATCAGATTTGTATAGAACCACAAAGACCCTGAACAGCCAAATCAATCCTAAGGAAAAAAGAACAATGCTGGAGGCATCACACTCCCCGGCTTCAGCTTGTACTACAGGGCAACAATAATCAAAACAGTATAGTATTGGCAGAGAAACAGACACACACACAAAATGGAATAGAATTGCAAACCCAGAAATAAACCCACATAAACATGGACAGATATTTTTTAACAAAGGAGCCAAAAACATACAATGAAGAAAAGACAGCCTCTTCAATAAATACTGTTGGGAGGATTGGAACGCCACATGCAAAAGAATGAAACTAGACTGCTATCTGCCACTGTGTGCCAAAATTAACTCAAAGTGGATCAAAGACCTAAACCTAAGACCTGAAACAATCAAGTGCATAGACGAAATCATAGGTGCTAAACTTGTGGACCTTGGGTTTAGAGAGGATTTTATGCATTTGACCTCAAAAGCAAGAAATGTAAAAGCAAAAATACATGAATGGGACTGATAGAAATGTAATCATTGAGAGTTTAGACTACAAATTGCCCAGTGTACTTTTCAAATATTTGTAAATATAAACTATTGTAGAAAAGGCACTATTTAAAAAGTAATTTTTTGAAAAATAATGGTTTTTTACTGTTTTATAAAATCCAGGCAGTGTTGTTATGAAATTTGAGAAGATGATAAACTGCAAAACTAGGAAAACAATGCAAAGAGTCACCTGACTGTACGTAAATAAATAAGAAAAAAACCTAAATGCTCCAGAGGCTAACTAGTCCTTCAGAGTCCCGCAAAGGTCGAGCACTTGTAAGTAAACCACACGTTTCTAAGAAAATTACACAAACACACACAAATATACACAAAAATACAGTAAAACCTTGGATTGCGAGTAACGTGGTTTGCGAGTGTTCTGCAAGACAAGCAAACATTTCTAATACATTTTAACATGGTAAACGAGCGATGTCTTGCAATACCAGTAGTTTGTTTTCGTAACTAATTGTGCTTGCAAATCAAGGTGTTACTGTATATATTTTATATGTATGCATGTGATATATAGAATCACAGACAACAGTTTAGTGGTTACCAGAGGGTAAGGGGGGAGGGGTGTGGTAGAAGAGAGAAAAGGGGGTCAAATATATGGTGATGGAAGGAGAACTGACTCTAGGTTGTGAACACACAATGCAATATATAGATGATGTATTATAGAATTGTACACTTGAAACCTATATAACTTTATAAACCAATGTCACCCCAATAAATTAAAAAAGATGCACCATTAAAATTATGAAAAAGAAGCCACAGAATGGAGGAGGATATTTGCAATATCCATACCTGACAAAGAACCAGTATTTGGAATATATAGAGAACTTCTACAAATCAGTAAGAAAACCACAAAGTCCTAATTTTAAAAATAGGTGAAACCTTACATACCCACTTTACAAAATAGAACATGCACATTGTCAATAAACATATAAAAAGCTGTTCAACCTATGAAGTCATTAAAAATACAAATCAAAAGCACAATGTGATACTGTCCATGTGATAACTACAATACTATGTTAGCGAAAGGAAAAAGACCAACCATCAAGATGGAACAAGTGTTAAGTAAGGGTGTAGGCTGGAGCTGGAACGTTCAAACACTGCTGGGGACTCCTTTCATATCACTTCAGAGAGCCCTGTCACATCCTCTGATGTAGCAGTTTCCATGACTAGGCAAAGACCTGCAAGAACTGTTTCCATAGTTTACAAAGTAGATTGCACAAGGATGCTCACAGCAGTGCTATGTATAATAAACAATTGCCACTAAAGTTGGTCAGCATTAGCACAGAAAACGTTAAACTGTATTGAACAAAATACTATATAGCAAGGAGAATGAGTGAACACTGCTATGCTCACAAATTTGAATCTCACAAAGCAACGTTGAATGGATGAAGACACACACACACACACTTACTGAATAACTCCATTTATTTAAAAAACAACTCAAGGACAAGCAACACATCTTAAGTGATGGAATTAAAAGATAATGGCTATTTTCATGTGTGGCTTAATTACTGGGAAAGGATAAGAGTTGAGGTTTCTGAATCACTGATTATATTCTATTTCTTGGTGTGGATGCCCACCACATTAGTTTTCATTTTGTTAAATTTTATCATTTTTTTGCAATTTTCTGTATATATATATTTGAGGCATAAATTATCTTCCACAGTAACAGAGCTTACATTGTATTGTGGATGACAATGTGCCTACCTTTTAAAACAAAAGAAATCCATCAAACAAAAGTATTTTTTTTCATCATGTGTCACTGAAAATATTTTAATGTATTCTCTATGGCCAGTGCCAGTAACTGTGTTAAAATCCTGAGACACTAAATTGAATAATTTATGGCTCCTTCTCATAAGGAACTAACCAGTTCTTAGGAGAAACACAGGAAAACTCTATGTCTCACTTTAAAACGTAAGTTCTGTGACAAGAATCTCTTAGTCTCGTAGCCCAGCGTGAACATGTTTATGGCGCTGAGTCACAGTCAGTAAATATCTGTGAAATGAAGGAGTGAACAGATGCGTGAGTGAAACGTACTGTGATGGAAGGCCTCTTATGTTATAACGGGAGAGAACCATCGTGTTCGCCTACATCCAGGAGGGCCAGGACATGCTCTGCGCAGGGGCTAAACTAGGTCTAAATCTTAGACGATGAGGAGGCGTTCATCAGCCTGGGTTGGTGGGAGACGGCATTGAGAGCAGGACAGCAAAGAAGAGAAGGCATTCTAAGCAAAGAAAACCAAGTACTACTGAGTTCTTTTTCACCTGCTAAACAAAACGGAAAATCAGAGCATGCTGAAATTAAAAATAATGAAAGCAGCGGTGTTTCTACAGTCTAAACTCTCTTTAAATTCTCCCAAAATCACGATGCGCTGAGTTGCCAATGTGAGCCATCACCTCTGCGTAATCCTGGGTGAATTTCAGGACAGGTGCCTTCCAGGTTCTGCATCGAGTTCCCCCTCTTCCTCGTTCCTCCTGGACTCCATGATGTAGCTGAATAACTAACGTGCTCAATGCATTTAAATCACAGGAATAGCAGCTTACTTTTAATTTGTGAAATACTGTTTCAAAGCCATCTGATCTTTTAATGCCCTCACCCAGAGGGATGGATAATTTGAGGACCTAACCTCTATGGGGGATATTTGGGATATGCCTCACTTTATCCAGTATGACTCAGGCTTCATTTCTTTCCCTTATTTTTTTTTTGGCTTTATTGAGATATATTGGCAAATAAAATTGTAATACAGGCACATCTCATTTTATTACGCTTCACTTTATTGCACTTCGCTTTATGGGGCTTCACAGATGTTGTATTTTTTACAAATTGAAGTCAAGACCCTCCACCGGCAAAAAGATGAAGACTCGCCTTCCTGGGCTACACAAATCTCCGAGGTAGGCCTGGGTATTTAAAGTGTACAGCATGAGGGTGATTTGATATACACACACAGAGAGAAGGATCCCCATAATCACGTTAACACTCATCACCTCTCCTGTTTACCTTTTTATTTTTTCGTGATAAAGCCAATTTCAGTTATACAATACAGCCTTATCGATCATGCTATACATTAAGTTCCAGGCCCATTCATCTCGTAACTGAAAGGCTGTACCCTTTACAAACTTCTGCCCGTTTCCCCTCCCCCCACCTCCCAGCAGCCTCCATTCTGCTCTACAGGCTGTGTTGTTGTCATCAGATTTCATGTGTAAATTACACCACGAAGCAGCCATCTTTCTGTCTGGCTCATTTTACCTAACAAAATGCCCTCCAGTTTCATTCATGTTGCTGCAAACGACAAGAGCACCTTCTTTTTTAAGGCTGAACAGTATTTCAGTGTGTGTGTGTGTGTGTGTACACATATGGCGATAGACAGGGCAATGATGAGGAGAGACAGTATGCCATTGCTGTAACCTAAATGTTAATAGCAAACCCATTGCCACATCAGACACTGTTCCTTGGTTTCGAGAGCCCATTTCACCCCTTTCTCTTTCTAGCATTCTGACCGGTTGGGTGAGATGGACCCTTCTTTCCACTGCAGGGATGGGTCTGATTGATACACAACATATAATAAATTGGACTCACCTTATCAAGCAAATGGCTCCATCTTGGGCAGGCCTAAGCCACTCATCACATCAAGACAGGACCCTGGCCAGAGTGGTGGGTTCTTATCATGGAGGTGAGACCAGACAGCATAAAGCAGTGTTGACAGAAATATAACTTTATTTCCGTCATCACCGACACATTTCAAATACAAGCATAATACAGCGCAGACTTTTCTGTCATAAGAAGTGTGTCATTTACTAAAGACTCCTGCTTTGGTTTGTTTGTTTTTTGACTCAGAGTGAGTTCCACTCTGTATATTAAACCACCTCAGTGGGAGTGATGTCGTCTCTTGCCAGGCAAAAATCAGTTCTTGTGGGAGTGAAAGAAACATTTACAATAGCATGTGACCTTCCAAATCACACTATATACACAGTAGATCCGTGGTACAAAATTTCATTGGGGAAGGGCAATTAGGAAAAAAGTATATCTTAAAAGGTTATTTAGAGGGGTGATTAAAGAAAAACATACAAAAAAACAAACCCTTGAGAAACACTTGCATAGCTCATTTGTGGTAAAATAGTAATTCTTTACTGGCTCTGTTAGTGTCTTACCTTTAACTCCCAGCCTATTTCTCATTTTTAGGTGAATATGCAAGCTAATTTTATTAATAGTTTAAGCAGGCCTCTCACTGGGAAGCCAAATGGATAGAAAACAAGTTGCAGGACTGTGACGTGTCTCCACACTATTATATGTGCTCTGGGCAATCCTTAGTTCTGTGGTGGGCGTGGCATCAGGGCTCAGCTCCCTGAGAAGAGAGGTGGCAGGTAGGTGATGCCAGTGCTAATTGAACCCAAGGGTTTGATTGGCTGGCTCAGCAGGGGCAGAGAAGGAACTGGGAGGGTGAAAAAAGAGGGGAGGCTAGGGTAGAGAGGAGGATTGGGGGGATGGAGAGAAGAGAGAGATCCAGTAAGATAGAGCTCAAGAGTTTTTGTCACCTAATCTCAGAAGTGACAAGCTATCACTTTCGCATATTCTGTTCATTATAATAGAATAACTCAATGGTCTAAATACCAGGAGGCAGGAATCAGTGGGGACCTCTTATGGGCTGCCTACCAACCCCCACTATGAAACTTTAAAGTCAGCCCCCCAGCTCTGCTTGATGCGACTCCCTCACACACCCCCCACACTTCCCATATCTGCCTCTGACGTTCTTACAGTCCTTTCTAGTCTCCATGCCTCTGGCCATAGTGCCTTTGTGCCTGCTTTTATCTCTTCCTGGAAAGTCTTCCCCTTCCATCTTTGTATATGTAACTCTTACTCAACTTTTGGATTTTACATTTATTTCATTAATTCCTATTTTCCTCAATTCCGACTTAGGTCTTATGAGTAGGATTGCCAGATAAAATATAAGATGCCTAGTTAAAAGTGAATTTCAGATACAGATTTTTTTGTTTGTTTGTTTCTTTGTTTTTTAGTATAAGAATGTCCCAAATATTTTACAAGACATACTTATACTAAAAAGTATGTGTTCTTGGGCCGGCCCAGTGGCGCGATGGTTAAGAACTGGCTTGGGACGCCAGATGGCCCAGGTTCGGATCCCACATATGAGGGCCAGTGACACTGCCCTCCACAGCTAAGATGCTGAACAACAGCTCAACCTGGAGCTGGGCTGCCGTGAGTCGCTGGCGACGGCGTAGGCTGCAGCCTCTGCTGCAGTGGGTTGCCATGGGCTACCGTGTGTAGCCAGCAGCCAGCGTGAGCGGCCAGCAGCCGCAGTGAGTGGCCGTCCAGAAGCCGGCGACTGATCTGCCTCCCCCGGGGAGAGCGCAATGATGGTGCCAACTTGGGCCAGTGAAGCAACGTCCTCCACAACTAGACTGAAGAACAAAACAGCAGCAACTTGTCTGTTCCCCTTACCCAAATTCCCCACCGCTGTTCCCATCTCCCCAATTCCCCAGTAAAAATCTTAAAAAAAAAAAAAGTATGTGTTCTTTATCTGGAATTCATCTGGGCATCTTGTATTTTTATTTGCTGAATGTGGCAACTCTCCCTGTGAGAGGCATAATAAACTCCCCTTTTCCTAGGTCAGCTCTGGCCTGTAAGAAGCACACCATAAATATTTGTTGAGTCAATGACTGGTAATTTTTATTCTTGTAGGCTTTCAGAAGAAATTAATTATATAAATTGAGTACAATATTTCTTAGTAGCTTAATAATTCATAATCATTTAGAAAGATTCATTTACCATACTTTTAGGCAGGCTTCCTTTTCAATGAGTTGATGTCAGCTATTCACAGTGAAATTGAAATTTGTGTCCAACAGCCCTTCATCCAGCGAATTCTATTTTTATCATTCGCTATCTACTGGAGAAAGTAAACTTGTTTTAAAGTTGTTTGATGGAGAGAATTGTAAAATAGAAAGCTTTGTAATTTTGATAGAGCAACATAAACACTTTGAGCCTCAGTTATTTTTTCATTAAAATGACAGTGAGAGTAGGATTGATGTGAAGATTAAATGTGTCAGTGAGGATGAAGTAGTAAGAAAGCACATAGCACTTAAAAGGCACTTAATGACTCTCCCCTTGAGCCCTTCTTACCTCTTCATCACATACATATTTTAAATTAGTTGAAACAAAATATATTCATGAAAATAGGAGGCCTCTAAAAATCATGGAGGACCTCAAAACCAAATAACACATTTTCTTTTATGTTTCTAATCCATTTAGGGAATTAGCAAAACCATTGTAAATACAGGTAGTTGAGACTTGAATTAAGTGTTTGTTTTGTTTTGTTTTACTTTTCTTTTCCTTCCCTCCCTCCCTCCCTTCCTTCCTTCCTTCCTTTCTTAGGGCTGAAGTATGTAACAAATCTTCTTGGGAATAAAATGGGTATATGGAGTATAAAAAATGTTCTACATAATGATTTAAATCTTAAGCTTTGACAGGAAATAATAATGAGCTTAATAACGTCAGATTAGGAAACATCAAATCAGAAGGATCACTGAGCAAGAGTAGGCAAGCACACTGACTGCATCATTTAATTACTGGTTCAGTGCCAGGTTAATAATCACCATGAACTGTCACATTCACTTAAAGCTTCTCTGAGAAGATATTAACAGTGTACTGACGTCTTAGAGCTTGGGATTTCTCTCTGGTAATTGTGCCAGGGCAGAAAGCTTATGTTGGGGGCTCCATTGTACAGTATGCAGGCAAATTTTTTTTAATTGAGGTATAATTGACATCTAACATTATATTAGTTTCAGGTGTACAATTCAATGAGTTAATATTTGTATGTATTGCAAAATAATAAAAACAAGTCTAGTTAACAACCATCGCTAGTTAACGATTCTTTTCCTTGTGGTGAGTATTCTCTTAGCAGACTTACTGAAGCAGTTTACTTAGTATAATTAATGTTTAAAATATCATGAAAATCTGTAATTTGTCATACTTAACTCCTCCTAATGAAATCTAGTGAGAAATACAGTGAGAAAGACTGTCAGTCAAGAAAGCCAAAATGCACCATATTGGAAATACTATTTGGGTGAATATTTTTCAAAAATGAATTAAAGATTTTTAAATGAATATTCTAAATCATTATACATAAACATATTAATAGTGTTTAAATATGCTAAAGAGAAAATTAAAACATTTTTTTCTGGAACAAGTCTATAATATGATCAATCCAAAGTGACCTGGCTTATCTGATTGGAGTTTGTAACCATGATGTACAGAATTCAAGGTGGTTAAGTAATTGGATACATGACATCTATTAAGAAAATACTGTTTTTGATTGACTGAGAAAAGTTTAACTGTTTCCTTCATATACTAAGGGGAATTTAAATAGGCTTTTTCAAGAAGTTATGAATACCCAAATATGCCTACAATTCTGTTTATGAGGACTTAGAAGGAATAAAAGCTCAAATTTGATAGGAAAATAAACATATGGTTTAAAAAAAGATATGAACTGTATTGTATAATATTTACCAGGTTGTTTTAATACACAAACATTTCATTTGTAAAACTAATGCTACAGGCTGTTAGATTTTTTTATAGTTCATTTATTTTTCTTTCCAATTACAATTTTAATTTAACATATATTTTATATCCCTTTTTTCTCTTAAAATATTTCATTTTACAAAAAAAGTTAGCTATTTCTTACTCATCTATAAAAAAGTGACTCTACTAACATTTTACTCCTATAATTTTATCTGTAAAATCTCCTTACATGGTTTTTCTCTGCTAGTACCTATAACTGTCTGAACCACACTTCACTGCTGCCTCCTCTTCTCTGCATCTCCTCTGAATGTTCAGAAGCCCCAGAGCTAATTCCATCAAATTCATGAGCCATTCATGACCTCTCACTGACTGCAGATGCATATACAGGACCTTGACTAGACATCTCACGTGAATATTGAGCAAGCATCTCAAATCCATTATGTTCAAAACAATATTCGTGGGCCGGCCGAGTGGCGCATTGGTTAGGAGTTGGCTTGGGACGCCAGCTCTGAGCAGCAGGGCCCCGGTTCAGACACCACATGAGGGCCAGTGATGTTGCGCCTTCGACAGCTAAGATGGTGAACAACAGCTCGACCTGGAGCTGGGCTGCCGTGAGTCACCCGTGACGGTGTAGGCTGCAGTGGGGCTGGCTGGCAGCTGGCATGAGCTTTTGTGAGCTGCTGTGAGCAGCAGTGAGTGGCTGCCCAATGGCCAGCAAGTGACTGCCTCACCCGGGAAGAGCGCAATGATAATACCAACATGGGTCAGTGAAGCGACGTCCTCCACAACTAGATTGAAGAACAAAAGGACAGCAACTTGTCTGTTCCCCTTCCCTGATTCCCCAATAAAATCTTAAAAAACAAACAAACAAAACAAAACGAAAAACAATACTCTTGACTCTCTACTCCCTTTCCCAAAGGTTGCTGTGTCCCAAACCTTTGGTCCCCCAATTTACCCACTTCCTTAGTTATAGGCTAAGCATTGGCTTGGGCACATTTTTTTTTTCCCTTTGATCCAATATTCTGTCTTACGGAAGACTTGTTATACTCACCTTTAAACGGTATCCCAGTCTGGCCACATCTCTGCACATCCACTGCTAATATCCTGATACAAGCCTCCATGGCCTGATATCTGACTGCGCTACTTCCTAGGTGGTCTGTATGCTTATGTTCTTGACGTTCCTCACTTCTTTCTCCACTTAGCATCCAGATGATCTTTAACAAACAGATCAGAGCATGCCACTCCCCTAATGAGAAAGGCTTTTCTCATAAAGAGTGAAGACAAGAGTTTAAAATGGCCTCCACAGCTCTCCGCGGCCTGGGTCTTTTGCACCTCACTTGCTAGTCTTCTCTCAGCCTATTTTAGCTACACTGAACTTACGCTGTTCCTAAAACTTACCAAGTCCATTCTGGCCTCAGAGGATACTGGTATCGCCCATACCCCCCTCCCCCGGGCCATATTTCCTGATATTTTATAATGGTTAGTCCTTCACATTAGTTATGTCTCTAAGCAAATGTCAGTTTCTCAGGAAAGATCTTATTGACTACTTCACCCTAAACAGTATGATTTCTGTCAAAGCAAAAATTTGCACCCAAGTTAAGCAGGTAAGGAGAACTTATTCAAGGATACTGAAAGCAGAGGAAAGGCCACAGCTGAGTCTGAACTCAACTGCACTGAAACTAAAGGAATAGAGCTTTAAAGATCTGGGGTAAGAGAGGGAAGATTGTAAGTCATTTGTTTTACTAATTGGTTTTATATAAAGGGAAAGTAAACATTTTATATTTTCATGACAAGAGGTAGTTTTACAACTTGGATCAATATACCCACCTAAGTTCCTGCCATATCTTCCTTGATGATTACATTTCAAAGGTGTGGCTCCCAGATCTATGACAAATACGTTCCTGGATGTGAAACTAGAACAAGGCTTTTAAAAGATACATATGTCAAAGGGGCAGAGAAAGAGTTTACAATTAAAATTTTCCCAAGTAAATGCTCTCATAAAAGGGAAGTCAATCACTTTCCTATGTACTAGGGATGCACAAGGGGAATTTAAAATTAAAAACAAAATACCATTTATATTAGCACCCCAAAAATGAAATACTCAGGTATAAATCTAAAAAAATATATTTATAAGATCTAAATGAGAAAACCTAAAAACTCTGATAAACAAAATCAAAGAACTAAATAAATGAAGGGCTAGTCCATGTTCATGAAGTATCACACATGAAGACAGTGTGATATGGGTGGAAGAATTAACAAATGGATTAACGGAACAGAGTAGAGAGCCAGGGAAAAGACCCTCATAAACGTAGTCAACTGACCTTTGACAAAGGAGCAAAGACAATACAATGGAGCACAGGTGGTCTCTTAGGAGAGATTGTGCTGGAAAAATTGGGCATCCACATGCAAAAAGATGAATCCAGACATAGACCTTACATCCTTCATAACAATTAACTCAAAATGTATCACAGACCCAAATGTAAAATGCAAAATTATAAAACACCTAGAAGATAATATAGGAGAAAACCTCAATGCCCTTGGGTATGACGGTGACTTTTCAGATACAACACCAAAGTCGATCCATGAAAAGAATAATTGACAAGCTAGACCTCGTTAAAATTAAAAGCAATACCAAGAGATGAGAAGACTGAGGAGAAATATTTGCAAAAGACACATCTGATAAAGGACTGTTATCCCAAATACACAAAGAACTCTTAGAACTCAACAAGAAGAAAACAAACAGCTTGATTAAAAAATGGGCCAAAGACCTTAACAGATACCTCACCAAAGAAAACATACAAATGACAAATATGCACATGAGAAGATACTCTACATCATAGGTCATCAGGGCAATGAAAGTTCAAGCAATGAGATCCCACTAGACACCTGCCAGAATGGCCCAAACCCAGACACTGACACCACCAAATGCTGACGAGGCTGTGGAGCAGTAGGAACTCCCATTCATGCTGGTGGGGATGCAGAACGGCACAGTCACTTTGGAAGAGTTTGAACATGTTTTCAAAACTGAACCTACCCTTGCCATGTGATCCAACAAGTGTACTCCTTAGTATCTGCCCATGAATTGAAAACATTATGTCCACACAAAAGCCCCCATGCACTTGTTTATAGCAACTGTATTCATAATTGCCAAAACCTACAAGCAACTGAGGTGCCCCTCAGTAGGCAAATGAATAAGCTGTGGTCCATCCAAGCAAAATACCATTCACCAGTAAAAAGAAATGAGCTGTCATGTCAAGAAAAGACATGGAGGAACCTTAAATGCATATGACTAAGTGAAAGGATGTAACCTGAAAAAGCAACATATTGTACGATTGCAACCACGTGACATTCTGGAAAAAGCAAAACTGTAGAGCTAATAAAAAGAGCAGTGGTTGCCAGGGAGTCGATGGGAGGGACGGAGGGAGGGATGAATACATGGAACACAGAGGATTTCAGGGCAGTGGAACTACTCTGTGAGACTGTCATGTTGGACACACGTTACCATACATTTGTCCAAACCCACAGAATACACACCAGTAGTGAACCCTAATGTAAACGATCGGCTTCGGGTGAGAATGACGTGCAGTGTGGGATTATTGTTTATACTAATGTAGCACGCTTTGATGTTGACACGGATAATGGGCAGGAGTGGGGCAGGAGGTGTGTGGGAATCTCTGTACCTTTCTCTCGGTTTTGTGGTGAACCTAACATTGCTCTAAAAATTAAAGTGTATTAAAAATTTCTATATTAGAAAAAAATAAGAAGGATAGATAGAAAGATAGAGATAGGGATAGAGAGATAGAGATAGAGAGATAGAGTTAGAGATAGATAGATAGAGAGAGAGAGAGATAGACAGAGAGAGAGAGAGAGAGAGAGAGAGAGAGAGAGAGAGAGGCCTAGCGCCAGGAAGCAGCCTGTATAAAATGTAATCAAGCTGAGAGGGATGCTAAGGCTGTTTTGGTCATGTTGTTCCCCTGCAACTGTAGCCCCTTACTCTTTTTATTCTATTATTTAAAATGTTTGTTATTTATTTATTATTCCTCATTTTGTTTTTTTGTTTTGTTTTTTAACTTGGTTATACCTTTATTTTTCCTCCATAGATCCTAAGCTTCCTAATGACAGCAATTTTGCCTAGGAGGTTCAGAGCTCCATACCCATAAAACATATTCCTAGCATACAGTGCTAAGTGATTATTAAAAAAAAATAATAAAGTTAGTAAGATCAATCAGCTTATCACAAAAGCATAATTACTTGGGAAAACATGAAACAAAATGTTAAGATACCACTGTTAAGTTTACATGAAATGTACACCAGAATGTGCTTAAAATTGACAATTTTGAGGATAAATAAATTAATAAAGGTGTTTTTCTGTTATATTCCCACCATCTGTATTTACAATGAAATCCATGAACTCACAAAAGTATTTCAAAATAAGCTGCCTCTATGCTTTAAAATCCCCAAATCTCAATTATAGGGTCTCAAAAGGTGAAGATAATACAGGTCTTTTGAACAAATCTGTAGAAAAAAATGAGAATGAAGAAAATGACTTTCGTGGCCCTGGGCTCTTCAGAAAGCAGCGCCTGAGGCGAAAGCTCTGGGGGAAAGCTTTGCAGAGCAGCAGCCCGGAAGCAGCGGGGGAGCTGCAAGGAGCTGCCTGCTCAGGCCGCTGCCTGCACGGAGGCTCCACCTATAAAGCTTGGCATCCTCCTTGAACCACACCTGCCGTGGGAGGCAGGCAGAAGGCGTTACCTACCAAGTGTCACGTGGCGTGGCAGGACTTGAGGCCTTGGTGGGACCTGAGGGACCTATGAGCCACCTGAGGGACCACCAGCAACTGCCCCAGGAACCCCTGGCTTTCTACAGAAGCAGCAGTGGCAATGAAAGTATGGAAACAGTACAAACCCGTTCTAGGGAATCCCAAGCCCCAAACCAAGGGAGTTTCACAGATTTGTGAATCTGTTATCGGCACCCTGTGGGCCATTCAGACCAGCTTGCACCATCTTATAACATCTAGATCTTTCCTGGAATCAAAAATGACCTTGTTTTTCTGAGGTGGGGGGTGAGGGTGGGCAGTGGAATCGCCAAGCTGCCATGTCCTGTAAAGAACGAGGAAGTGCCGCTGTCTGCTCCTGAGGCTGTCGGGTAAGTAGCATGCCTCTCTTCCAGCACAGGACTCAGCGCCCTTCACCTGGGCAGCGCATCAGCTGGTCCCTTGCGTGAGCAACATTTTACTCCCTGAGGGTCTGAATCCTCATCTGTACCCTCGTTGGGGCGTGGTTGCTGAAATGAGCTACTTATAGCTGTCACTGGGCATGGAGGCACCAATTATTAATGGATGCTGTTTGCTGGACACGCACTGTCTGTGATTTTGTGTGAGAGACAGGCCTTACCAAAGTTTAAGGTGAAGACGTGTAATGCACACATAGAAACTATTTGAAAGTTCATGCAACATGCTAGTGAGTGCGAATGATATAATATCTCTAATCTTAGCAACAGCAATCAGACCTCAATTACACAGAGTGCAAATGATCATGGATGAGATACCAATGGCGTTAAGAAATTTTAATGGGAAACCAGGGTTTTGGTTTTAACATATAATTCTACGCAGGCCTTAGCACAACTTATAGATGAGAAAGCATTTTCTATCCCTCCAGTGTTTCACATAATAGAGATGCTTTGATTGGGTTTAGGCATATGCACCTTATAAGATGCTGAATTCTTTTTGTGCGCTGACGCAGTGTGACTTTGAGACTTCATTTGCTTCTCTTTATGTGTGTGCTTTGGATATAAAGGAAAAGATAAGAGTTTACATCTAAGTTTTAACGGGAACTTTTCCCCCTAGACTGAACACAATATCTGTCAATCACATGCCAACAGCACTTTATGAGGTGACTGAAGACAAGAAACCAGTTTCTGAATTATTTAGTCCCTGTCACTGTACCTGACAGTATCACTACATTCCCCCACATTGCATAATTTGTGTACACAGAAGTCACTTTGTCCTCAGATGGTAGAAGATGATAGGCCACCGAGAATGCACGCTTCCCACACAGCTGTGTTAGGAATTGGAGCGAAAAGAGCAGGATGTATTCTTTTGTCATTGCTCAGGAATGTGTTTCGCTTTGTCAAACTATTCAATCTCACATGAAAACCTCAGTGCTTGTTGGCAGAGTATATATTTGACAAAAAGAGTGGCTAGGCTGCCATCCCAGGACCCCATGGGCAGGATGCCTCGGAGACAACATGGTGGCAGCCTGCAGTGGGTCGACCTGGCTTCCGGGCCCACCTGCTGCCACTGGGCACCCATCACCTTGTCCTGCTCCACAGGAAGCTCTGAGTCACAGGGCTTGGCCATCTTGAACTCTCCCCAGTTAGAAAAGCTCCGACCTAGAAATCCGTATCTCACTAGGCTGTGTAGGACCATTCCGATAAGTGTAAACTCTTATGTCAGGTAATGCTTTGCTGTTATACTTTTATTTATCATTAACTCTTTCAGTTCCACTGGCAGAAAATACAATAATTAAAAGGTCATTGGAAAGAAAGGTCCATTGCTTTTATATCAATAAATACCTTGGGCCCCATGAAATTCAATAATCCTCATACATTGCTCTTTGATGTCAGAATATTAATCCATAACCGAAATGCCTCTTAGCATCTCTGTCCTAGTTGGAAAACATACACCTATAGTTGAGTCAGTGTGTTAATCTTTTAGCACTAATGCAGAACAAAACATCTCTAGGTACTAATAATACATGTGGGCACCAACCTTTTTCTCTTAGCCTGGTAAATCTCAACAACCAGAGAGCTACTGTCTCTACAACTGATTTTTTACTCTGCTGAGGATATACAATATTTTTCTCTTTTATCAGCTGTCCAAGGTTGTGTTGCCATCAACCACAGGCTCCTGTTCTACTTGGACATGGTGTACAGCCAATAAAGAGCCACAAAATTCCATAAACTCATCGAAACGATAAGAACTGAAGCGCAGAGAGAAATCCCAAGCTCTGTTTGGGAAGCTGGCACCTTCTCCGCAGCCTTCACAGACTCACCGCCTCTCTTAGGCTTTCCTGGTTCTGATAAGAGACATCTGGAAACATTACCAAACAAATTATGAAAGCAGTGAAAAATAGTGTGTTTTCTTTCTCTTAAACATTAATAAAGCCCCTTTCTTTTATGGTAGTAAGGAGATGGAGATGGAATTGTTAATTTTGTTTTAGACAGCGAAAGAAGATACTCTACCTATAACAGAGAGGCCAGAGGGGTGAATAAGCAAAAAATAAAACTAGGACTTTTTGTTTGTTTGTTTTTTTGTTTATTTTTGGCATAGAGAGTATGTGCTAGAATGAACCCTGGCAATATTTCCTTCACATCTAAAACGGTTATGAAATAAAATGGACAACCACTATCTGCAGAAACAGAAACCATAAACGCTCGTCAGCACACCAAAAACAATACCCAAAAACAAAAACAAAAAAAATTACTTCTTTAAGAGTTTGGTCATTTTTTGCTTGTAGTTTTGCTCCAAGTAGCAAACATAGTATATGCTTTGTAGTGTTAACATTTTTAAACTGCACCCTTCCAAACCCAATTAAGGAGTTACACAGGGTAAAATGATCTGGGATCCTGGAAAAGTCTTTGGTTTGAAATTTCTTCTAACACTGAACATATTGGTGAACAAAATGAAAATTAAAGCTTTGTATAATTCAGTAAAGAACAGAAACACCAAATTAGTGCTTGGATATTTTTAATTAAGTAAAATGTGATTATCTTCATTAGCTAAAACCACCATGTCAGCAAAACTTCATTCCTAATATTTTGAGGTGACTTTTATCATATAATTTTGGGAACAATGCCACATCAATTTCTTATTCAATTTGTACTTCCCAATTTTTGCAGTGCATCATTTTACAAAACAAATACAATAGTAAAGATTTACTTTACAGTATATAAAACAGTACATAATAAAATGCAAACACACATAGTGTAGAGCAGAAATATGTGTGTATCTCTGTCCATGCTAGTGTGTCTCTTAAGTGGGTGGGACGAGGATAATTTAATGAAAGCTATAATGCAATATCTGACTGCATGTTCCCATCAAAAAATGTTTGTAATATTTTAAACGCCTAAATTATTAAATGTAAAGATAGATGAAACTTTCAGAATAAAACTTTGGTTTCCAATAAGTTTTTGTTGAACTGTAATTCAAAATGTGATTTCACACTGTGTGCAAGCCCAGGGCTTAAATTACGCATAAGATCCAGACACACTCAGTGTTTTGGGGCATGTGCTTCGCTCCTTGGCTTATGGCGTTTCATGACAATCAATCCATATGGATCTTTTAGTCTGCAAGTTTTTTTTTTTAAATTCATATAGTTGTTTAGCTTAATGTTGGTGGTGAGATGACCTCTATAAATAATATGGAGGGGGAAAGACTGGTTCTATACTCAAATTATTAGAATCAGTGTCATCAGTATTATCAAATACTACCATGACAAATATTTATTAAGTGTGTGCTACAGGGAGGCAGGACCACAAAGGGTTTTTGTTTGTTTGTTTACATCCTTCCTACTAAATTAAAAATACTTTTAGGATAGAGAATGGGCTTCTACTAGTTCCTTGAATCACCAGTACCTAACACAGTGCCTAATACATGGAAGAACCTTAATGAATTAGTTTTATAATAACAAATTGCTTTGATGACATAAGAAAATATGAGTGTATGTAGGTATGTCCACCCTACAATAAACTATGCCACATATATAATAAATCCCAAGTGGAATTTCTCCCCATTGTTTAGGCATATGTTTCTGGATTTACACTGTGTATTTTTTATAGAGCCCTGAGTGCATTCATTTGCAAATTTATTGTTGTCATTTCAACATAGCTTTTAATATTTTTCTACAAAAATATTTTGGATACCCCTTCAAGACTATTTAAATGAAGAATTTAGTATACTGTAATAAAAAGCCGTTCAATTTAAAGTGTGGGGCTTTATGTCGTGAGGCTCACCTCATTACAGAACACTCCTGGCATGTGAGTGACTGCAATGAGAGCTCTGTTTCTGTGACATGTGAAATGTGAACATTGTAGTGTTCAACATCTTTGTGGACATTAAAAAAATAGATTTCAGCACTGACATGAAAAGAGCTTGAAAGTTATCACTCCAATCTTTACAACAAGAAAATAGTAGAAAAACACTGAACATTCCATAACTCTTCTTGAACCAGAGAACTGAGGTCACAGGGAAAACATACCACATACGATAACAACTAAAATTCTACACCTGGGCATATCATATTTGGACAGCAGAAAACCAAAGACAAGAAAAAAATCTTGAACTAAGGTAGTGGAAAAAAAAAAGGATCTTGCTTATAGAAGAATAAGAAAGAGAATTACATTATATTTATCTTCATAAACTACATAGGTAATAAAAGAGTGGATTGAATATTTAATACGTTCAATGAAAAAACCACCAACCTAGAATTCTGTATCCAGAAAAATTAACCTTCAAAAGTGAAGGAGAAATAAGTAATTTTTCAAACAAACTGAGGGAATTAATCACCAGCAGACCTTCCCTGTAGGATATGTCAAAAAACTAAGTTATTTGAGGACAAGGAGAATGATACAGGTAAGAAAGGTAGAATCAAATACGGAAAGAGCAGTAGAGAAGGAATAAATTGAGCTAAAATAAACTCTTTGATTTTTCCTATTCTTTTAAAAAATATTTAAAAAAAATGTTTCAACTACAATTGACATGCAATATTATATTGGTTTCAGAGGTGTAATTTAGTGGTTAAACATTTATATAACTTATGAGGTGATCACCCTGATAAGTCTAGAACCCTTCTGACATCATACATCATCATTACAATGTTATTGACTATATTCCCCCTACTGTACTTTACACCCCCATGACTATTTTTGTAACTGGTAATTTGTATTTTTTAATCCCATCATCTTTTTCACCCATCCTATTCTTAATTGGTCTAAAATAGCTATTGTTTTAAAGTAATGATATTAACAATGTGTTATAGCATTGGATGAATAAAGCATATGAGTAAGTGAAATGAATGTCAGCAGTGTCATAACAGATGAAGAAGGACATTGAGAACACACAATTATAAGGTGCCTGTACTACATGAAGAGTAATATAGTTAATTAGAAGGTGGAGTCAGATTAATTAAGCATATATATATTGTAAACTCCAAGGCCTGTAGTAAAATTTCCTATGTATAATTGATGTGTTTAAAGAAGAGATAAAATAGAATCATATAAAATGCTCAACTAAACCAAGACACCATCACAAAAGAGGAGAAAAATGTAACAAAAGACATTTGCAATGAGTAGAAAATATTTACAGACAGGACAGATATTAATCCAACTATACTGATAATGACTTTCAGGGTAAAGGGTCTAAACACACAAGTTCAAAGACATAGGTTTTCAGAGTTTATAAAAAAATAAGACATAATACGTGTTTTCTACAAGTAACCCACATTAAATATAAAGACTCAGATATGTTAAAGGGTGGAGAACTAATCAAAAGATAGCCTGAGTAGCTATAGTAATTTCAGACAAAGAAGGCTTCAGAAAACGGACATTATCAGGGATAAACAGAGGCATTATTCAATAATAAAGTTGATTGTCCAAGAAGATATAATAATCCTTAACAGGTATGCCCACAACTATAGTGTATCAAAATAGGTGAGGCAAAAATTGATCGGTCCTACAAGGAGAAAGATAAATTACTATCATAATTGAAGACTTGAGAACCCCTTTTTCTGCCACTGATGGGTCGAGCAGGTGGGCGTGGTCTCATCAGTAACACAGAAACATCCTTGCTTCTAAGGAGCACACATTCCAATTGAGATAGACAAACTATGAGCATATAAGTATGTAAAATAGTCTATCAAATGGCAATAAACGACTTAGAGGAAAAGCAGGTACAGAACTGGGGTATGAAGAGGTGAGTGATGTGGTCTAATTTTAAATTAAAATGTCAAATAAAACCTTATAGGATCGGTGGCAGGAAAGACAAGTTGATGACTGAAACAGGCTACATGGGTATCTGAGGGAAGAATATTCAGGGAAGGAGAAACAGTTCAAAAGTTATAAGTTTTCTATTTTATTACTCAGATTTCCCTTTATTAAGCGAGCTCACCAAGTAATTACTATATGTCCGCATTCTTCCCTTCCCAGTCACCTTGAAATTTTTAATAACATATACCAACATTTGGTGTAAAACAGGTAAGTTAGCAAAGCACAAATAAAATCTTTATGAAGGGGGCCTGGCACAGGGAGTTAGGTCCCGCAAACTTGCTGAACAGCCTGAGTGCACCCGGCAACGGGAAGCAAATAGCCATGACTCGCCTTTCTTTTTTTCTACCTAATTCTAACGTGTGAGACTATAATTATATGACATTTCCCCATATCATAAAAGGTTGGACCAAAGGTTTGCTGCCTCTGACCAAATGTCATTTATTATACAACTTATTTAACACAAAATAGTTTCAATTTGGTCCTTAATATAAATTATGGAGATGATAACAGAATAAAGTTTGAGTCTGCACTGTGTTGCCATTTGCAAAGGTCCTTGTAAAGTTGCCAATGGAAATCTATAACTCATCTCTGCGCTTTATTTGGGCCTTTCTAGAATTGTAGTGAGAGTAAGAAAACTGTAAGGGGATTAAGAGTAATGAATAACAATATTTCAAATAAGAAAAGGAAAACTGTACTGAGCCCATGACTTATCACCTATACTAGAAGAAAATCAATGTGGGGATGGTTATGTTTTATAACCAAATTAACTCTTTAGTACAAAGAAAAATCATGTAATAAGCTTGTAGAATGAACACTAATGAAGTAACTTTGTGGAAAAATCTTATTATTCTTAATCAGATACATGTAAAACTTCCAATTTCTAGTGATAGCTTCAAATCAAAATGAAATATGAAATAAAAGCCATTGTTCAGTGATATTAACTTTTTCAAAGGTATATTTTCTCTCTTTTATGGATACAATTTATAATTATTCACAGTACCATGTCTTTCAAATTAAGTAAAATTTTAATATAATTTAACAAATGAACTCCTGAAAACTTTATTGATTTACTGGCCATTAAACAAAATGTAACTTGTTAGAATATCATCTCTTACGGATTGCAGACATACTTTTTTGAGATTTAATTGTTCTGCTTTAGGCAGATAATCTCTACTTATACTTTTCTCAATTTAGGAAAATTAAACTTGGTTAGTACCTAAAATAATAGATTATTGAATATTCAACATGTGCTAGCTTCGTACCGCCTAAAAAAGATATTCAATTACACTACAGGGTAGGGTTTAATCTTTCTTCAATATATCAATGTTACTCTTATTAGATCATATGTATTAACTTTATATATTAGAATAAATTAAATCTGCATAACTAATTATTATTTTTCTTAAATATAAAGCTACGGAATAAACAATTTCCATTTATGAGGAGATATAAATCTGACTCATGGTTAAGCAGGTAATTGATGTATTACTTACCTCCATAGTTACCTCAAATGATAATGTATACGGATATACAACATACAGTGTAGGTAACATATATACATACCCCACTATAGATAAGATTGTAGCACTTTAATGCTGGATAGCAAACCTGTACAATGTATGCATTTTTCTAATTGCAATTGATGTATATCTTTTTTAAGCCTTATTATTAACTTGTGTGAAAGCAATAGTGGCATGATACAGAATTCAATGACATGCTATTGGAGCCTGTTACAATCCACAAATGGAAGAGAAAATAAAAGTCTGATTGAGGTCACACCAGGATTAAGTCTCTCTTTGTAAAAGAGCACCAGGGGATATTTAACATCCACACACAGCAGACAACACCTTGGTTTCACGGTGTCACCTGAAAGACCCCCACATACGCCACTCTATAATTAATTTACTTCAGAAAGGATGGAGGTTAAGACACACAGGATTTGAAAGGAAGTTTAAATTCTTCAATTGTACACTTAGGAGAACTCAGTACATTGCAGTGTATACTCGTTATGAGTCATAATTCTTTAATACAAGCATTTTAAGTGTAACTCGCCTGTTTCCTTCTCCCATTCCTCCTATTTTTATGACAGGATGTAGTTTTGCAGCAAATTCCCAGCTCAGGTTAGGTTCTTAGCTCGCTCTAAGTGGGGTGCTATCTTTGGTGACATTTCAAAGATGGTTTCCAGGTCTTTGAGAAAGATATTCCTGATTTGCTAAACTGGTCAGAGGCTTGTTTCTTGCTTCTGCAAAGATTTACATACAGTTCAAAGAGACTTTAGAAAGTAGCTATAATTGCAAATTTTCTAAAGTACAAGCTCTGAGAGAAGAGGGTGGGGAGAAATCTCTTCCCTTATTTCCAAAAGGGAAAATTAAGCCTCTTATTTTTAATTTGTATTTGTCCTGATATTTGTCGGGTTTTTTTCCTATTTTTAATTGATACCCTGTTTGTTTATTGAGGTATAAATCACATTGATTTATCTGTCTATCCTTACACAAATATCACAGTCTCCCAATTTTTATAGATTTTTGAGGAAGTCTTGATTTCAGGTAATAAGTTCTACAAATTTGCTCGCCTTTTTAATGATTGTTTTGACTTATCTAAGCCCTTTTTATGTCCCTATTAATTTTTGAATACAATGATCTATTTCTTCAAATAATGTCTGCTGAGATTTTGATTGGAGTTTCACTGAAACTATAGATTAATTTGGAAAGTAGCTCTAACCTAACAACATTAGGTCATCCAATCATGACGGTGTCATAGTTTCTGTTTGCCTTCTTTGAGTTTTCTCAGCAATGTTTCTTGGTCTTCAGTGTCTCTACTATGTACTTTGTTACAAATTTTATAATTTGCGAGGCCAATGCAAATTATATAGTATTTATAACCTTTTCCATTTGCTTACTGCTATTAGATAGAAGCACAACCAATCTACTATTTTGTTGCCTATGCAATCTGCAACCTTACCTAATTCATTTATTATTCTTAATAATTTCTTAGGAATTCTCTACATATGCCATTAATCAACCTGCAAATAAAAGTTTTAACCCTTCCTCTCCAAACCTTGTGACTTTCTCTTAATGCTCTCACTTCATTGCTAGAGCCAGGACTACAATCAGCAAGTTGAATAGAAACATTAAAAGTGGGTGACGTGGGCAATGCATCTGAGGCTGCGGAATTTAAATAGGCTACAGACCCTTCAGTTACAAGACTTTTGACAGTGATGCCCCCTTAAGAGGGAGGCTCCTGTTACCTTGTTGTGAGAGGATTATTTTTACGAGTTTACTCCTCTACAGCCAAAGTGCAGCCATACCTACAACTGAATTTTAATTCTTTCTATTGTAATAAACAAATAAAATCCTTTAAAAATCTTTAGGTCTAAAATTATTATTAATCAGATTGTATCAGGTTTGAATAAAACCATAATTATGTCAAATTTTCTGAGGAGGCTCTCCTATTTTCAACCTAATTTTTTTATGGTAATAGTGCATAAGTGAGTTAGAGTCATGATATTTTCCTACATGTAATAAGTACCTCAGATTCTCATGTGTTAGATTTAGAAGAGAACTTAGGAATCATCCAAAAAAAATAGATGAAAAAATTACCATTTACTAATCTCTTATTCTAAGCACTACACCTGTTATGATATTTTACATATATATTAATGTATGCATGTATATGTAGATATATATAAAATGTAGTCTTTCAATAATAATGCAAATTAGGTATTGTTAATGTCCACTTTACAAGTGAGAAAACTAAAGATAAAAAAAAAATCACTCCACTACAACCACACTATGAATTCTTGGTGGAGACAATCCTTGAGAGCAAATATCTTTATATTAAATTTTTTGTATTTTGTTCATTGATGTACCCCAAATCCTGGCAAAGCACCTCACAGGGCATCATCACTCAATTAATATTTGTTAAACGGATAAAATAATTCTGATGTTTGGTTAAGTTTCATTTCCATCTCTCTGTTTGCTAGTAATGATATCTAATAATATATTATATATGAAAATCATTTTCATATTTTGCAATTCCATTTGAGGTATATCTGTTCCCTTGTAGTCTGACAAAGCATTAGGGGAGGGTCAGGACTATCCTTTAGCTTGACTATCCATTATAAGGTGATTCGGGAGCCAAGCTATAGTGTGATGACTTTAGCTTATACTAAGGTAAGGCAAAATGCTCAAGTCATACAGCTGGAACCATAACAGAAGAAGCGTTTCCCCATAGGTTAGCATGTTGTCAGGGTATGGGCCATACTCACGATGCAGGTCATGAGCTTATTACCATGTCTGTCCACAGCCGACAGGTGACAGAAAAGGCACCAGGTCCCAAAGGAGAAAACCAGCCAAAATCATGCCAGTTTCTGAGAATATGGAAGAGAATCTAGTATAAATATACCTAAAAAGACTATAGAAAAAGGATGGAACAAAGGCGCAACAAACGAGCTGTGGCTCACATCCTGTCCGAACCTAATGGAGACAGGACGCACAGTTTCCTGATGAAGTTACTGACAGAACCAAATGCTTAAGTCAAGAAAAATCTGGCAACTGGCAAAAGACTGAATCTGACGAATTGGAACTTACTGGGTTTATTGAAAATAGCTAAGTGGATATTGTCAGAAATAGTCTTAGTTAAGATGGTTATTCAAAACGTGTATTTTATATCTAGCCTGAGGAAATCCAAATTATTCCTACGACTCAATTTAGTGACTTTCAGCTCAATTGGAATTCGTGGCATACAAAATATAGTGTAATAGTTCCAGCTCTCTGGGAGTGTACAGCCTTGCATGGCAGGCAGACAATAAAAACAGTGCCGTAAGTATGAATGTATGACATAAGACTTACAACCGGAGATAAGTGCTGTGAAGAAAAGCAATGGGCTTATAAGTGTATGTAGAGACTCATGACCTACACTAGGGCTTTGGGGGTCTTTCCTCAGAAAACAGCCTTTAAGTTCATGTTGAAGGCATGTATGACCAGGTTTCCCAGGATGCACAGAGGATGAAAAGAGAAAAACACAGGGTTGAAGCTTGAGAAACTCAAGGACATCATTTTCCCCCAGAAAACAAAGATGGAGCAGACAGCCAGGTAGGCAGAGAATAAGAGAGAATCAGTCCACAGAAGACAAAGGCAGAGCTACTTTCTAGAAATTCTCCTCCTGTGAGCTGTCCATTAGAGCAGTGGTTCTCAATAAGGCACTGGGGTGGGGCTGGGAGATTTTTGCCTCCCTCGGGAAACTTGGCAATATCTAGAAACATTTTCGGCTGTCACAGCTGGGGAGGGTGCTACTAGCACCTGGAGGGAAGAGGCCAGGGGTGCTGCTAAACACTCTACAATACAAAGGAGGGCCTCCCACATCAGATAATTACTCACCGTAAATGGCAGTGGTGCTAAGGATGAGAACCTGAGCACTAGTCTGAGTGCAAAGAAGATACTGTAGCCACAGACTGAATAAGGTGAAAGAAATTCGCACCGAAGCAATGAGTATTGTCCCAGCACTCCTGAGAGTGACAGCACAGAGCTACTAATGAGAGGCGTTTTGGTAAGGAAAGGACAGCCAGAAGTTACAGAAAGAGCTGCCATTGATGAGAGCAATTACAGAGCCACTGCTGCCAGTAGGAGCCGAGACTTAATGCCTGAGGGTATCGCTGGGAAGAGAAACTTACACAGTTGTTAAGAGATCCAGGAAATGTGAGCTATATTTGCAAGTTGAATGAGAAGAGTCAGCTTGCTGGTCTTAGAGCCCATGATTTGTTTTTCCTCATTTTCTTGTTGACATTTTCGGAAATGGTAGGAATTGTTGAATCTATTCAATTATTCCTAATTGGGCTTATCAAAAAAAAAATTTACAAAGATAAGTTGGGGTTGAAACTCTAGAAAAAAACTTTAACGTAATTCCAGAATGAAAAAACGATTTACGATGATGTTTATTTATTTGGTTTATTTAGTATGTGCTTACTAAGCCCTTCCTATGTACTAGGTGTTCTAGGAGATGAGGCTTCAACAATCAGCAATGTTGACAATGACCTTTTGCTGAAGAATAAATTCTAGATGGGCAGGAAGAGACAAGGAAAAAGTAAATTAACAAGGTCAGACAGTGACAAGCTTTATGAAACCAACAAAACTAAGAAGTGGCACCGAGGCAGCCCCCGGTCATCTCAGCTTAGGTACCTTCCCACTCACTTCCTAACCACTTACACGGTTCCACTGGCATTTGACCAAAGACTGGAAGGTTGACAAAGATCTGGCCAAGGGACTCTCTAGAGGCAGACTGTCCCAACTGATCGCTAAACGAGGAACAGAAAGAAGATCAAAGTGGCTGGACTGTATTTGGGGGCTGGGCCTAAAGGTAGATGTAATAATAAAAGCCCAAGTCATGAAAGGCTTATAAGCCATGGCAAATATGCTGGGTGGGATTTAAAATGCTTAAGGGGATCACTGGAGAGTTTCATATGATCTGATTCCATCAGAAGACCATTCTGGCTGTTGGATGGAAACAGTGGGAGTGCACCATAGGACTAGGGTAGTGGTAGTAGAGATGGAGAAAAAGAGGAAAAGTTTCATGTAAATCTTAGAGATGAGGTTAGCAGACCCTGCTGTGGAGTATAAGGAAAAGAGACCAGCACTGTTAGCCCTCCATATCTGCAGGGGCCGCATTCACTAATTCCATTTACTGCAGACTGAAATCATTTGGAAAAAAATGTTATGTTGTTGCTAATGTGTACTATGTAGTTAGGCCTACAAGGCTGTGTCTATACCGAATCTGTACAGACTTTTTCCTTGTCATTATTCCCTGAACAATACAGTATAACAACTATTTCCATAGCATTTACATTGTATTAGGTATTACAAGTAATCTAGAGATGATTTAAAGTGTATGGCAGGATGTACGTAGGTTATATGCAAATATTAGAGTACACCATGGATTCTGGCTTTCTGGGAGAGCTTGCAGCCAAGGGACAACTGTATAAAGGTTATGCCTAGGTTTCCTCATGGTTGTTGGTAATGCTACTTTTATAAATTTTAATAAAATTTTATTATATCAATTTTAATACATTTTCTATATTTGTACAATATATTTCATATATTTTAAATAAAAAATGTAATAAATTGTAATAAAAGTAGGGAATAAGACAGTACATTTAGTAATATTCTTAATATGGTTAAGACTGGAAAGAAAAAGACTTGGGGGAAAATGAGTCAGGTTTTGCCATGCTTGGTTACAGCTGCTTATAAAACATCCCATGAAGCAATCAAGTCACTGTTGTGCTGATGCACCTGGATTCCAGAGAATTTTCAGTGCTCAATGTATCAATCTGACAGTGAATGACCTTTAGGTGATGCATAACGTTTTCGGATTAAATAAGTCCTCCAAGGCTGATCACACTTAGATCACTAGACACTGAGTGTCTAGATAGACAGCCCTGCACTGTTGCAGCCTCAGGAGTCCAAGCATAAAGCAGCTGGCCCAGGAGACCTAAAGGAGCAGTGACTGAGCAGGAGGATCACGGGAATGTGTCATGGGAGCCAAAGGAAGAAAAAGGGTCAGGGCGGAAGGACAGTTATCCGGGAGGAAGGCTGCTGCGGGTTTGACCTCCTGGATAGGGCAGTGGAGGCAGGATGGGGGAGGGGCAGGCTGTGGACCGTTCAGACAAGGCTTGTCACTGTGAACTCAGGGAGGCCACTACTCAGTCGAGAGTGAGCTGGAGAGATTCAAGGGAGGAGGGGGGATAGTCAGCAACACAGGCAGCTTTTAAGGACTCTGGCTATGAGGGGGACCAAAGAAATGCAATGGACGCTGACGCGATGAGAAAAGCATTTATAATATTAGGATTGCACACACACACATTTTCAATATAGTCAACAGTTCCTTGATATCGTCATTTGGATATTTAATAAGCAGATAAAACCTGACTCTTTCATTTTCCTTCCCAAATGTTTCCAGGTTTTCACATTTCAGTAGTTTTAGTAAATTACCTATCATTCACTAGCTGTTAAACACTTTTAAGTTTTATACTAGAACATTTTATGATTTTGCGGTTACATCTTCCCTCCATTTATATGTTTTCTTTTTACCCCGAGGCAGCATTCAGTTGAAACTCCTCTGGAAAACTGATGGAATCAATGGATTGGAAAGGTTTTCTGGAGCACTCTAATGCTGTGGTGAGAGTAACTGGGTTCCTGAGCGAGGAAAATAGGGTGGCGTGTTCGTTTTAAGGATGAAGATATTAGTAATGTAAAGATCTAGGCCATTCTCATGGGAGAAGGTAGTTGAAGGAGGTAAAGAAAATATATGTTAGAGATGAGGAAAAGGAATCGCGCAATGTGTTGAGTGGATCGTATTTGTGAAGTTGAAGTGATCCCAGAACTGGTGGAAGGGAATCCGGTCATTCAACACATGAGGGGAAATACTAGTTGATTTGGTAGCTAAAAGTAATAAATGAGAGTAGCAAGTCATACACTCTAAAGTCACAAACTTAAAAAAAAATGTATATGGTATTTGAACAATGAAGATAAATGTTTAAGAGATAATGTTCACTCATTTAATATTGCAGATCATCACTCCATTTGTCAGTATTGCTGTAGAACTACAATTCTCATTCACATAGCCCATTTAAAATAGATACTTTCAATAAAGAAATTTAAATAAATTTTAAGAGATACATCACCGAGAGCTGCTTAGTTAGGGATTTTTGAGAAATTTTAAATTTTTGGTAAAAATATTTTTGAGTTCATATTGCCTCATAAAGCTGTAAAATGTACAACATAAATGGTTTTATCATTGTTGGAGCAAATGAGTTGACAGCTTACTGAGTTTTGAACTATCTGGAATTGTTCCGGAAATTTATCTCTAAGGCTAAATAGTGTGGCACCGTAATTATTGGGTTTCTATGAGGGAAAGGCAACAAGGACACTCTTGAATAAATGAAATGTCAACGCAGGGTTGAAGGCAATAGTCATGCCGAGCATGGAGGAAATCCTTAATGACACTTTCTACAGAGTTCAAAAAAATCATTGCAATTCCCTTTAACTGACACGAAGAAGAGTAATCTGTCAGCTAGAACACTTAAGGCTAGCCAACTAAATTGGTTTGAGGCATCCTGAAGGAAACCAAATCTAATCTAATCAATAACACTGACACACCAAAGAGGTGTAAGTGCAAAGAGTGATATAAATGTAAAAACAAGTGGTAATATAAATTTAAAAATGTATAATGTTTCCTTTTCAAGATCCTGATAAGTACAATTTAAAGTAATATTTATGTATTTTCATGTTCTCTTCAATTATAGCATGTAAATCATTGGGTGTTATTGGTCCCATTTGAGGGATAAATGATTTAACATATATATATATATATATATATATATATTTATATATATAAATATAAATATATAAAAATATATTTATATATAAAAATATAAATATATAAAAAATAAATATATATATATATATATATATATATATATATATATATATATATATATATATTTACACACAGTAATACCTTGGTTTGCGAGCATAATTCATTCCAGAAACAAACTACTCATATTGTAGGACATCACTCATTTACCATGTTAAAATGTATTAGAAATGTTTGCTTGTCTTGTGGAACACTCGCAAACCACATTACTTGCAATCCAAGGTTTTACTGTATATATATATATATATATATATATATATATATACATATACATATACATATATATGGTTAAATACAAATATAATTTTATAAATAATATATTTATATATGTATGCAATATTATATATAATTTTGTATAATTCTGTATTTAATATTTATATTAGTATATAATACATTCTTTATATTATAAAATATAAAATGTGTATAATATACACATGTATATATTCCTGTCCACATATATATATTCCCTTACACACAAATGCACACAAATAAACATACACACATACACATATATGACATACAATTTTACCCTAATAAGCTATAGTATTTCACTATGCCTTTTTCCCCTTACTTATGTTTTCATCTCAGTTGAAAACATTGGCTAATCGGAACCCCAGTTGGCACTAAGCATGGAAAATTCCCCTTATCTTTTCCTGGCTCAGCTGTCTTTCAGGTTCCTTTATCTGAAACTTATAAATGTCTCTAATTGGGCTATTTGCCCAACATTTCCATATTTCAATATTATGATTGACCTTGAAGAAATTGTTCTGGGATTCCACCGATACTAGTAATTAGAGCCCCATTATGCCCTGTACTTAACTCAGGAGATATTCAGACTTTGATCAATGTATTCATTGCACTTATTGATTGATAATTATAAAGCATTACTTGCTGACTTTCCTGCCTCCTTCATAATTGTCTTGCCACAGTCCACAAATATAGTTGACAGAGGCTGCCTGACATGCATTTTGCCAGGACTTATCATTCTAGTTTTACATTTACTTGCTGTTCATTTATTCATTTCCACTATTAAATCCTCAGTTTATTATTTATTGCAACTTCCTGACCCTTCTCCTATGGATCTAAGGAGCCTTCACCATTCAGATGTCCCACTGCCTGCTTCTTAGCTGTGCTCTAATAAACTTGTGATTTCCAGGGTGTTAGAAAAGAGCCCAGAGAGACCTTGTCTTTAATTACTCGAGGATTTAGGAAGAATCTGTTGTTAGATTTTAAAGTGTGAACAGAAACCTTAAATATATTGAAGCTTGAGAATATTACTATTTTCCCTTGAATCAAGGATGCTTAAATATACTATTAATATTCCCTCTTCATCTCACAATCGAATTTGGGAAGGAGGTAGGATTTAAGACTTCCATCAGTGTACAAATATGTTTAAACTACATATTTGGGCTAGGAAACTGGGCAAGTGACACACTATTTTTGTAGTCATTTTACTTCACCACTTACTCGTATACTACCCTGAATGGTGGTCTAGTCCTGATAGAGCAGCCAAGGAAGAAAAAGTCATAATCTGTGTATTCCTTCTATCTGGTGGATCATTAGCACCACCTTTTATAAACAGTTCAAATCATACTTTTCCCATGTGAAGCATGTGTTTAGTTTCTGATCTTTTCCTCATCTATCCGTTTACTTAGTCATGTAGTTAACACACTTATCATCGATGCCTGCAGACAATCTCAAGCAGTTAGATGCTTCCTATGAACTTCCTGGTATATATAGTCATCCCTTATCCAAGGGGACACGTTCCAAGACCCCCAGTGGATGTCTGACACCATGGATAGTACCGAACCCTATACATACTGTTTTTTCCTATACAGAGATACTTTTGATAAAGTTTAATTTATAAATCAGGCACAGTTAGAGATTAACAGTAACTAGTAATAGAACAATTATAACCCTATACTATAATAAAATTCATGTGCATGTGGTCTCTCTCTAACTACCTGACTGTACTGTACTCACCCTTCTTACAAGGTGAGATGATGAAATGCCTACGTGATGAGATAAAATGAGGTGAATGATGTTGGCACTCTTACTTAACCTTAGTATGTCAATGTGTTAGTAGCGTTAGGTTACTACTGACCTCTGACCACGTCTTCCTCTCACGAATGATTTCCCTGTAGCATGCAATGCTGTTTGATAGCATTTTACCCACAGAGCTTCTTTCAAAGTTGGTGTCAATCCTCTGAAACACTGCTGCTGCTTTTGTTTAATCTTTATTACATTTATTGATTAGTAGTATTATATAGGTTTCAACTGTACAACTCTGTAATACATCATCTATATATTGCATTGTGTGTTCACCAACCTAGAGTCAGTTCTCTTTCTGTCACCATATATTTGACCCCCATGGTGGGGAGTGCTTGATCAATTAAGTTTATGTAATATTCTAATTCCTTTGTTGTCATTTCAACAGTTTTCACAGCATCTTCCTCAGAAGTAGCTTCCATCTCAAGAAACCACTTTCTTTGCTCATCCATCAGAAGCAACTTATCTGTTAAAGTTGTATCATGAGATTGCAGCAATTCAGTCATATACTGAGGCTCCACTTCTAATTCTAGTTCTTTTGCTATTTCCATCACACCTGCAGTTATTTCCTCCACTGAAGCCTTGAACTCCTCAAATTCATCCATGAGAGTAGGAATCAGCTTCTTCCAAACTCCAGTTAATGTTGATATTTTGATCTCTTCCCAGGAATCATGAATGTTCTTAATGGCATCTAGTATGTGAATCCTTTCCAGAAGGTTTTCATTTTACTTTGCCCAGATCCATCAGAGGAATCACTATCTATAACAGCTATAGCCTTATGAAACATATTTCTTAAATAATAAGACTTGAAAGTCAAAATTACTTCTTGATCCATGGGCTGCAGATGGATGTTACGTTCGCAGGCATGAAAACAACATTCATCTCCTCGTCCATCTCCATCAGAGCTCTTGGGTGACCAGGTGCGTTGTCAATGAGCAGCCATGTTTTGAGCAGTTCTCAACAGAGGGCTTAAAACAGTCAGTAAACCATATTGTAAACAGATGTGCTGTCACCAAGACTTCGTTGTTCCATTCCTTTATACAGAGAGCACAGGCAGAGTAAATTTAGCATAATTCTTAAGGGCCTCAGGATTTTCAAAATGGTAAGTCATCATTGGCTTCAACTTAAAGTCACCAGCTGCATTAGCCCCTAACAAGAGGGCTAGCCTGTCGTTTGGAGCTTTGAAGCCAGGTGCTGACTTCTCTCTAGCTATGAAAGTTCTGTGGTATCTCTTCCAATATAAAGCTGTTTTGTCTACACTGAAAATCTGTTTATAGTGTAGCCACCTCCATTAATTACCTTGGCTAGCTCTGGATGACTTGCTGCAGCGTCTCCATCAGCACCCGCTGCTTCACTTGCACTTTCACGTTCTGGAGATGACTTCTTCCTTTAAACCTCATGGACCAACCTCTGCCAGCTTCAGACTCCTCTTCTGCAGCTTCCTCACCTCTCAGCCTTTGCAGAATTGAAGAGAGTTAGGGACTTGCTCTGGATGAGGCTTTGGCTTCAGGGGATGTGGTGGCTGGTTTGACCTTCTAGCCTGACCTCTAAAACTTGCTCCATGTCAGCAACTAGGCTGTTGTGCCTCCTTATCATTCACGTGATCACTGGAGGAGCACTTTTAATTTCCTCCAAGAACTTTCTTTTTGCATCCACAACTTGGCCAACTATTTGGTGCAGGAGACCTGGTTTGGGGCCTATCTTGGCTTTCGACATGCTTTCCGCACTAAGCTTAACTATTTCTAGCTTTTGATTTAAAGTGAGAGACATGTGAATCTTCCGCTCACTTGAACACTTAGAGGCCATTGTAAGGTTTCAACATTGTTATCTCCAGAAACAGAGAGGTTAGATGAGAGGCGAATGGCCGGTCAGTGCAACATTCAGAACACACATTTGTTGACTACGTTCGCCATTTTATATGGACGTGGCTCACTGTGACCCAGGACATTTACAATAGTAACATCAAAGGGCAATGACCATCCACAGGTCACCATAACAAGTAAAACATGAAAAAGCTTAGAAGACTGAAAATTACCAGAATGTGACACCGTGACATGGAGTGACAAACGCTATTGGAGAAGTGGTGCCAGTAGACTTCTTCAACATAGGGTTGCCACAAATCTTCAATTTTTAAACAATGCAGTATCTGCAAAGCACAATGAAGTGATGTACAATAAAAGGAGGTCTGCCTAGACAGCGTGCATCCACTGGACAAAGGAATGGCTCACGTCCCACGCAGGATGGAGCGGATGATGAGAGATTTATCACACTACTCAGAAAGGCACGCACTTTAACCTTGTGAAGTGTTCTTTCTGGAATTTTTAATTTAATATTTTCAAATGGATAACTGAAGCTGTGGAAAGTGAAACCATGGATAAGGGGGAATCCTGTATTTCCCTCACTCTCTACACCTTGCACCTCTGCACATATTTATATAATCAATTATTTGTTTGACTACATGTTCCAGCTTAGCCACTAGATTTTAGATCTCCCTGTTCCCAGCATCTAGCACATGGGAGGTTTCAATATGTTTAAATATATTTAAGCAGTATAGATATAGCTATAGATATATAGATATATAACTATAGCTATATATATACATATATATACACACACATACATATATATGGGTATATATATGCATATGTGTATACATATTTCATACATATGAAATGAAAAAGTAAAAAGTTGATAAAAATGAATAAAATGGTCTTCTCTTATAAACTGCATATGCATCAAAGGAGAGACAGATCAAGAACTGAAGAAAATTACAGACATAAGTGTAGACAAAAGCAATTATAACTGTTACTTGGTAAAAATGTTTCCTTAACCAATTTTCACAGCTTCATTATTTTCTGCTTTATCTCATTACCTGATTTTAACTTTTGATTAATTGTAGCTGATCATTCCAATGTTTAATCACACTGCTGCCTAAAAAAAAAAGTTTCGCTTTTTTTAACTCTACATATGCTTTCCTCTTTTTTTTCTCAGTTTCTTCAAATGAGTCCTCAACAGCACTTTCTTAGCATGAGTGTTGGATTTTCATATTGCCAAGCTTCCAAATGAGGTTTTAAAATAAGAAATAAAAAAGGAACTTGATAGAAACTGAGTAATGTTAAAATTTTAGTTAAAAAAATACTGCCTGCATGATATAAACTTTGTTTCTTTTTTATAATTTTATCTATTTTTAATCTTTCTATTTATATCATAAAAATAATATAAGGATAAAGAGCATTTTATAAAAAAGAAACAAGCAATTATTATATGTAGAACAGAAAGTGATTCATGTAGAAATGCTATTTTTACAATTAAAAATAAAAATAATACTCTATTTTAAATCATGATACATTGAAATGAAAATGTGCATTTCACACAATTTCTTCATTATTGTATAGAAATATATCTGTTTCAACCTACCTTGCAGGGTCAGAGAACTAGACTGCTGTAAAATGGATAGGCTCTTTTGAGTGCCATTGAGCTGATAGAAGCAATGTGTAAATAATGTATCAGAAAGTCTCTTGATTATCTCCAGTTATATCACAAAGTATCAACCCTGGGCAACCCCTTCAATTGCCTCAAAGCTCCAAACAGCTAGGAGAGTAAATCCCATCTATCATGATTCAATACAGTCTTTTCATCCTTAGCCACCTGGAAGGAGTGTGCATTATTTTTACACAAAACCACAGGGTGGATTTGAATATTGAGAGGTGGAGAAGACAGAGAGAAAAATTAGAAAATATTTAAATTTATTTAAAAAGTCAAGTTATTAAAAATCTGTTCGCACACATACTGTCACACACCCCCCAAGGGTTGTTTGTTTATTCATGTGTATTTTCAGAGTTTATTTACGATGCAGAGACAGCTACATTTTTACTGAGTGTGATTTAACTTAAATTAATAAGTCTCAAAATAATTCATGATTTACCAATGAAAATGAAGCAGTCCTTCAAGCGTGGTTCCATTTGAACAGCTGGTAATCTATATTTTGTTGAAAACAATGTAGCATTTTACCCTACTTTACTGTGCTACTTCATGCCATCTGTAAAGATACATTTCACTTGGAAGATTCTCAGATTAACGTCTGGATTTGCATAGTGCCCTCCATTAGTTAATAATAGCTAACAAGACTAACATTTTAAATGAATTTAGAGTTGAAGGCTGATACAAATAAATCAATACTTCTACATAATATTTGTTAACACATAGGTTTTACCTAATAAAAGTGTTTGCTCAGTTGTAAAATTTGCTTCATCATGTAAGCTGAGAATGGCAGTCAGCTGTTCCCACTCACAGACATCTTTGAACATATTGCAACATCTCCCATTCTCTTCCCAGGATACATATGCCGAGTTAATATATGACTGCATTTCTTCCATTAGCACTGTCATACAGTTTTTAAATTTTCTGCCTCATCTACACAAATCAGATATTTGATTTATTGGATGATTCTAATAATAGATTATTTTGTGATAAACAATCTAGTAAGCTTTTCTAAAGCAAAGAAAAATTTCAACCATTGGTAGTAAAGTTAGAAATTTAACTTTGCTACCACTAAAAATTTAGTTCCATTTTTAATGCTATAAAATTTGTTAATGTTTATATTTTTTTTCTATTTTATTCTACAAGTTATATAGCACTAAAGGACACTTTAAAAACTGAGAAAAACAATTCATATAACTCTTAACATATGTGTAATAATATTTCCCTGGTTCTTCCCACCTGTATTTTTTACATATTTGCAATCACAGAGAAACACATTCTCTTCTGCTGGGCTTGACTAACATATACCTACTGTGTGCTGTGGTGGGTGGGATCTTGACCCCATGAACTTTCTCTCCTGGTGTTGTATCTGTGAATGTGGTATGTTATCTGTATCTGTGAATGTGGTATGTTATCTGTATCTGGAAATGTGGTATGTTATCTGACAAAAGGGACTTTACAAATATAATTATGGTTATGAATCAGTTGAATTTAAGATAAGGGGATTATTCTGGATATCCTAGTGGGCCCAGTTTTCTTTTGTTTTTTGTTTTTTTTAAGGGTTTTGATTTTTTTATTCATTCAGCCACCCTATGTTTTTTTTCTTTTATTTTTTATTATGAAATACATATTTTTTAGAATTAGTTTCAGCTGTACAACACAGTGCACTAGTTATACTTTTTACCTAGTGGGCCCAGTTTAATAATATAAGCTCTTAAAAACAGAAGATAAAGTTGGAGAGATTTGAAGTGGAAGAAAGATTTTATGCACTTGAAGATGAAGGGAACCACTTAGAAAGAGAGCATGGGGAATAAAGTCTACCAAAAACCATTGTGTTCAGCAGATCCGGAAACCCAGGTGAGAACAGCAGCCTTGGCAATGGGTGTAGTTTCCAAATTTTAGGAAGAACATGTTTTTTTTACCAAGTTGGAAGTGATAAAAGAGCCAGCCTCTCGCTTATAGCTTTGAAAACAAATAGTGCTGTAAAACCATTAATTGAGCTAGTGATTACTGAAGGAGAAGGAAGATGTTATGAGGCGATGATGCTGTTGCTTGGGACAGGCTGAGTCTAGCATTTCTGCAGAACGTACAGTGAGATGGCAATTTAGTTAGCAGTTTAAATGCAGACCTAGAGATTAGGAAACAATCTATGCAGTTAGGCATCATTATATATTTAATTACAGAAGACCTAGGGCACATTGATATTGACTAGGAATGACAAATGACAATTTTTTTTTTTTTTTTAGAGCAGGAAGAGAGAATCCTGGGAGAAGGAAGGGGAAAGACAAATCAATGGAAGTGATAAAGGAGGACTCGTCTTAGGTTTTGGGTTGTAATTACCATTGTCTGAGTATTTTCTGCAACAAACTAATTACAGAAATTGTGTTTGTATTTGTTCTTATAATATTTTCAGCATATTACTCCAATGTATTACTAAAAAAAATGCTGGGCCTCAGGAAGGTTAAATAATTTGCACAAGGTTATCAATATAGGACCTGGCCATGGCAGAAACCTAGGTCAGCCTGGATCCAAAGCCATTTTTTTTTTCTCACAACACTAAGTGACTTGTAGGAGATAACTCCAGACCCAAACAACCCTTTAGATCATTTATGTAACAACCTCTTGGAGATTCCAAGGCAACTGGGTGTAAAAGAATTTATGAGTGAGTTTTCTGCTGGTGGCTTCCTCCTTCAGTCTCCTACGTCTATTAGGGAGATGGTTATCCTTTTTGCTTTCCTGGTTTTCCTAATCGTCTAGAAAGTCCCTGCTCTATTTCCTCTTACTCTTTGTTATAAGGCTTTTTCTTTTTTTCTCTCTCTCTGAGCAGAAGCAGAAAGAAAAAACAGCTCCATTCTGTTACGTGTCTGCTCATCAGCAGAACAAACTCCCATGGCTCTCTCTGTTTCTAATCAGAAAGAAGTAATCTTCCCTTCTTACCTGACTGCTCTCCAATCCCTCCTTCCAGGTATTCAGTTGCAATTTTCACTTAGTGCTCAAGTTCACTCATTAAACATTTCACTATTCACTGTCGAAGTTACTTCTACCCATTGTCCAACTCACTTTAAAGTTGTACCACTAATTTAACCAACTTTCAGTTAAAAAATCAAACTAACACATATATAAGCAACATTTATGATTTTAAGACTTATACTATATTTATTTGAATAGATAATTAAGTGCCTTCTGACATAATCATAAAAATCATCACCATCGGGGTGGCCAGCTGGCTCAGTTGGTTAGAGCACGGTGCTCATAACACCACAGTTGCTGGTTCGATCCCCACATGGGCCACAGAGTTGTGCCCCCCACAACTAGACTGAAGACAACAACTTAACTTGGAGCTGATGGGTCCTGGAAAAACACACTGTTCCCCAATAAAATCCTTAAAAAAAATCATCACCATCATCATCACTGCTACCATGTATACAGTACTTTCAATGTGCCAGACAGCTATTTTTAGTTTCATTTAGTTGGCAGTGTCTACATCAGATATGGAACTTAGTGGGATTCAATACATGTCAATATATGTGAAGTTCACATATATCAATCTAGTTTAACAAATTCTTGTGAGTTTGGTGTTATCATCATGTTACAGGGAAGTACATGGGGTTCCAAAGTTAGGCAGCCTGGCGAGGGCAGAGCCAGTTTGAAATATGTATGTTTAATAATTTTAAGTTCTAAAGATACATGAGACACTCAAACCCAAGTGAGCCTGATTTTCCAAAAATATCCAATATATGTATATGTGTATTTATTTATCAACTAAAAAAGTTCATGGAATGTAGAAACACAAAACACCCATGAATGTGTAAAGTAATAACAAGTTTCAATTCCTTAAAAAAATCAAAACAAAAATGCAATGCAGGAGGAATTACATTTGTTTGAATGATTGTGGCTCAAATAACAGCTATACTGTTATTTTATTAGTCCTCTAACTGTTTTGGCCTTGAATTTCAATTTATATATTACATGAAAACATAATCTCTGTGCAAACTAATGCTCAACTTGTAAAGGCACATAGGCAAGAAGAAATTGACTAGAGGCTACATACAACTCAGTGGCAATAAAGAGTGCTTTGTTTAAACATCTGATACTAAAATGGTGCCTTTGAACAGTTGCTGGAAGTGAGTCAGCGCCACAGATCACCTTGTCAGCGCTCTGACAGGAGAGCCGACGTTTAAAGGTGAGTTCCAACTGTTCCCTTAATTCATAGTGTAAGACCTGTGCAGCCACCTGTCTAAGGGAAGTAACCACACAGAGTTTATTGGTCCCCAACCACTTTTGTCACCCGCCTTATTAGACATCTTGTACCAGTGTGCATTTCTGGTAGAATCTAACCTGTTGGCATTACCTATTCTTCTTTCCCAATCTTTGTGTCAGATAATTTTACCTAAATCTGAATAGGATAAAAACAAACAAACAAACAAACAAAAGCCCTTAACAGATGAAAAGCCAATATCCCTGGCTTGGCCAATGTTCCGATTATTACTCTATGGCAAAAACTGTCCTTCTTTGGATTTTAAAGACTTTCAACAGAAATAAGTTGCTGTCGGTCTTACATAATATTTTAACTAGTTTAGCCACTACATTTTGAATACTGTGAATAAAACAGGCATCACAAGCCCTGACTATCACCTCATTCCCTTCCAGCCTGTTTACTAGGTATCTGTCCTCTTGGTTATACCTAGTGATGTTTTTGCCAGTTAACTAGTTCTGTCAGCAAGGTCAGACCTGGCAAGGTTCAATGTAACAAAACTCACCTTAGCTAAGGTTCTCATGTAAGCATTAGAAAAATAGGCTCAATTATATTTGCCAGTGTCATTTGAGGAAATTAAATCCAATTAAGTACAAAACCTCACAGCCAATTGCCTGGCACAGAGGAAGTGCTAAAAAAAAAAAAACCTTCCTTCTCTCCATCTTTCTTTCTTTCATTCACTGCTAAAGACAACAACACTCCTGTGGGGACTCACAGGAACTAAGCCAGTCAGTCTCATCCATTCATTCACTTATAGCTGCAAATCCAGTAGTCGCCACGTCACATTGTTATCTTTCCTCTCTCGTAGTGAGAGAGCTTCCTATTCTTCTTCCGTTTTGAGTTGTCGAGTTAGGATCAATGTAGTAGCATTCCTTAACAAGATCTATCGTATCTTAATGTGTTTCTTTTTTTCTGTTTATTGTGTTGTTTGCTTGGCTTAGCTTGTTTTTGAAAAAACAATGTTGCAAAGTAGAAAACATTAGAAGAAAGAAATACTGAGTTTTGCAATCTGGGAAATATACACAGAAGTATAGGTCAATGTTTCTGAGTTAGTGAGGATAACCTTTTTTTTCCTCATCAAAAGCACCCGTAACCTATACAGCACACACTTTCATTTTCTAATATTTAAAGTGTTCATGGTAAGGTTGGATGAAATAGAGGTGGAGTCTTCAATCATACTTCTCTTTAAGACTGAGCCACTTTATATTACACTTTCAAAGCATGGAAGAAAGAGTTGGTTACATAGTCAAGTGGGACACATTTCCTCAAAGGCATCAAAATGGTAAAATGAAGTATATGTATGCTAAGTATATATTTATACATGAAAACTCTTATGGATAGCTTAACTAAGTCAAAGACATTGGTCACTCTGTTTAAGGCAGTGGACATATTTGTGAATATCTGATAGCTGTTATATTATGATGCTTGGGCTAGTGCCTGCCTAGTGTTAGAGAAATGCATTAAGTGGAAAGAATGACATGAATTTGCATGTTGACTGATTGATTGATTGAGTTTTATACCTAGTGAGCCATCGTGACCTTGGTTTCACCATCTATAAATTGAGACAAATGATGCCTGTCTATCAAAAGCAATCATTTCTAAGATAAAGTTTGTTTTTACTGATGTAGGATAATTGATTTTTACATTAAATTATTTTAGCAAAATGTCTAACTATTATGTTGCTTTGTACACCTGAAACTAATAAAAAAAGAGAAAATAAACAAGGTAGTTTACAAAAAATTTCTTTTAAAGTTATCATATTAATAATAAATCATAATCTTCTAACTGAGAAAAAGTTCAGTTTGCCTCCTAAAGTATAGTAATGAGTGAACAACATTAGGACCAATTCTACTTTGCTTCTTGAGGTGCATATATTATTATTATTAATAACAGTATTTCTAAGAGTCCAGATTCATGGCATACATTAATAAACATATTATAATAGCATAAAATCTGGTACAAGTGTTTAATATATATGCATTAAAAATAAAGAAAACACAAAAGAAAATTTAACTTTAAAGCCATGATTCCCTAGGGCAAGGAAATTGAAAACCAGAAAGAAGATAGAAATGGGGAGGATTAAAGGTAAGTATATTTTAATTAATCACCAGTTCATTTCTAGAGACTATTCTGGGCATTCTACATATTTTTATCTAATTTAGCTTTTTTAACTATTTCACATATTTTGACTCAATTAGCCATTTTAGTGTTTAAAGAAACTAAGGTTTATTTAATTTAAATATAGTAGTCCCCCCTTATCCAAGGGAATATGTGTCAAGGCCCCTGGTGGAGGCCAGAAACCAAGGATAGTACTAAACCCTATATATACTGTTTTTTCCCTATATATACATGTGACCACGTTAATATATAAATCAGGCACAGTGAGAAATTAACAATCATAAAACAATTATAACAATGTACTATATAGTAAAGTTATATGAATGTGGTCTTTCTCTAAATATCTTATTGTACTGTACTCAGCTTGTCACTTAAAGGAAGCATTTTCCAGCTTGTCTTTGGCACATCTGAGCTGCCAGCACCACTACTCCTATGCTTTGGGGAAAATGTTCAGTAACAGAAGGGTCACTTGGTCACAAGCACCATGAGACCTGCCAGTCTTTCTGATCACTGAGACGGCTGCTAAGTAACGAATGAGCAGGAGGCATCGACAGGGTGGAGATTCTGGGTGAAGGAATGACTCACAGCCCGGGCAGGAGGCAGCAGGGCCTCAGGAGATTTCATTATGCTACTCAGGGTGGCATTCAATGTAAACACGTATGGATTGTTAATTTCTGCAATTTTCCATTTAACATTTTTGGACCGCATCGACTGCAGGTAACTGAGACCACAACAGGCAATGCTGAGGATAAGGGCAGGATTTCTGTGGTTGGTCGAGGATTCAGTTAAAGGGTAGAGCTGAGTGCAAGGTGGTGCTCTTGAATCCTAGGCAGGGTTCTTTCTCTCACTCTGTGTTACCTACACCTGATCCAGTAGGATAGCTCATGACCAGGGAAGGGTCTGCTCTATGGCAAGCTCTTCCTGACAATACAGCTGAGTCAACTCAATGTAACAAACCTTTCATTAAGTGTCTGATTTGCGTTTGAGGGGGCTGAGTGACATCAGTGAACAAGGCAGATGAAAATTTCTTCCCTATGGAACTTACACTCTAATGAAGAGAGGGGAAAAGATCAACCTAGTGAGATAAAAGAAGGTAGTAAGTTCTATCGAAATACATAAAATGTGGAGTAGAAAGGATCAGAAGTGCTGGGAGTGGGCTGCAATTTTAAGTAGGGTGTTCAGATTAGATAGGCCTCATCATTAAGATGACTTTTGAGCAAGACTTGAAGCCAGTTAATCGTGTCAATAACCCAGACAGAAAAGAAAAAAAACTATTTCAGGCAGAGGACACAGCCAATGCAAAAATACATACCGGCAGGACACTCTCTGGTCTATCCCCAAAACAGCAAGGAAGCCAGTAGCCAGTGAAGAGAGTTACAGAGATAAAAGCAGAGGGTGGTAACGGAGGAAGTGGGGTGCGTATCATGTAGGGTCCTGTAAGCACGAAGTTTTTTTCTCTGAGTTCATTGGGGAGCCATTGCAGTTTTAGGAGGAGGAGTAACATAATCCATCTTTTGTTTTAAGAGTGTTACTTAGACTTTGTTGAGATTAGACTGCACGGAGGGAATGATATAACCCCGGAAACTGATGAAATCAATCCAGGTTAGAAGTAATGATGGCTCAGAAGAGAGTGGCAGCAGCGCTGAGAATGAAAAGTGGTCATAATCAATGACTAAGGTCACAGCTTGATTGGAGTATGTTTGTAGAAAATAGGAAGAGGAACACTCAAGATATTCTTTCAAAAAGTTTTGCTGGAAATCAGAGTTGATAAACAGGAAAAAGTGAGTGAAAAGTAAGTTCAATTCTAGAATGCAGATAACTTCAATGAATGTTTTAATCTGAATAGTTTGATTGTATTTTCTTGGATGTGCAGTTTCACACACATACCGTATTTCCCCATGTATAAGACGCACCCTTTTTCGAAAAATTTGGGGTCTAAAAACTGGGTGCGTCTTATACAGTGGTTGTAGATTTTTTTACAGTGATGAGGAGTTGTAAGAATTTTATGATGAATAAAACTTGAGTTCAATAACTTTACGTAATACATTTTTTTTTTCAAATTTCGGGGCCCAAAATTAGGTGTGTCTTATACATGGGGAAATATGGTACATATCATTAGAAATCTCACATGTACACAGACATTTATTTTAAATTATTATTTAAAAATGATATAATAAAAGACCTATTCACTTAAATATAAATTTGTTTTGACTTCTTAGTCATAGTTCAAGTATATCAAACTACAGGACAATTAATCTAGAAAAGGGAATATGTTATACAGAAATATATGTGTTGCATATGTTATGTTTAGAAAACTGTGTACTGTGATACATATGGCCTCATTCTATCGATGAACATGGAAACACTTTAATCCTCTCCGGTATTGTTTTTAAGGTTTGCTATAGAAACAGAGCAACTTTTAGTCTAGGGCTATTATGACTTCCTATAGAGGCATCATCTTTCTAAGAACTCTGTGAAACTGTGGATTATCAGATTTTCCACTTCAGCTGCTGACAGCATGAACTTTTCCTGGCTTTGCTGATCCTTGGAACCATTCACACTGCTATTTTCAGTTACTACTTTTCTGGCCCCCAGGGTTTTCTTATACTCTTTGTTGATCAGTGTCAGCTGAAAACTGGACAGGGACCCTTCGCCCTCCTCAAGAATTTTCTCTCCGTGCTTCTGTCTTCCCTTTAGTGCTCTACTCTGTGGATTACATCCTCCTCATCTCTCTAGATTCAGAGGTCTCTGTCCTCAACTCAGGGGACTGACAGACATGGCCGAGTGCTCACATCCCACATACCAGACCCCTAGCTCTACCCAGGCAGTAACCTTGAGCTAGCATAGAGATTAACTCATGTTTCCTTCTCTCAGGATCACTTTTCTGCCTTGTCTGATATCTAATGTATGAAAATCATTGTTTGATATATTTTACGTGTTATTTTTAGCTGTTTTAAATGGGAGGATAAATCCGATTCCTATTATTTTATCTTGGTTGAAAGAAGGCCCCAACTGAAATTTAAAAATTTCTTTTTCTTTTTTTGAAACCTAGAAATAGTAAAATACAAGTGTTACAATGCTTTAGAGTTATACAAATCTTAAAACATTTTAGGTGTCATTTATAGATTTACTAATATCTTGCTTCAAATCATTTTGTAAATTCTAAAGGACTATATCAAGATTGACAGAAAACTTTAGGTTTTGATTTTATTTTATTGACCTGTATTCAAATTCATGATAATAACTAATGATAGTGCTAAAGCAAATTTTGGTCAAAATTTGTTGCCATTCTTTAACAGAAGGCATGCTTTAAAATTTTATAAAGGTAAAAATTTTAGAACAAATGAAATATTTTCCCATGGACATCAATGACAAAGTAGAACAAAAAGCTCACGTTGGGGATTGCCCAGCTTGAATATCTATCTATCTATATCTATATCTATATCTATATCTATATCTATATCTATATCTATATCTATATCTATATCTATCAATCTATATATGTATATGTATATATATGAGCATTGTGGAGGTAAAAATTTAATAAACTTGAGTTGCAGCTGTTGGTTATAATGACTATCATGATGTACTCATATGCCTTGGACCTGTGTACATTAAGCATGCTATTCTTTTTTTTTTTTTCCAGCTGAACCATACTGCCACCTGTTGGCAGCTCAGGGGCAGCTCAGCTCGGGCTGGGAATCGAACCGCTATTGCTCAGAGCTCGCACTCTTGAGCAAGCTCTTAACCAACTGAGCCACTCAGCCAGCCCTAAGCATACTATTCTTTACAGCTCAATTAAATCATTATTTTTCTCTCTCCTGCCCCCTCTTTCCATGCCATTTAATATATTTTATAACGTGTCCTAATTTGTTTCTTTTCATCATGCAGGGGTCATATTTTGGGCATTGCTAAAAGTTCACATTATGGCGCTGTGACAGATAAGCAGCAAGCCAGTTGCCTCGTGACACACCAACTGAATATCAACAGTCTAATGACCCTAATAAAGGGGAACAAATGAAACAAAGACCATCACACAGGGCATCAGAACCATGTTATAATGGACATCACAGGATCAGTAATGACTGCAGGAAACACACACTAAAGCAAGAAAAAATTAACAAAATGGCTGATAGCAGTGATGACAGGTATCAACAGATGTTTGCCCCTAGTAAAATGAGAATGAGAATCAGAAAAATAATTTCTATAATTCTGACCATTTATCAACTACTATATCTACCTATTAGCTAAATTTTCAAGAGATAGTTTATCTTAAATCATGGTGTATAAAGAAAATGGAATATTATGATTTTTTTAATAAAAGAGATAACTATATGAAAACAAATTATGTGATTTAGAATATTTATAATATGATGAATAATAAAAAATCTTTAGTCACTATCAAAAACCTCTACCGAATATAAATGTTGATCTATAGAATAGGTGGTCTGAATTGAGTTTAGCATTCAATATTTAGTATTTTTAATAATTTTGAAAGGTAGCTGGACTAATAAGATATTGACTTTGGAATCAGACTATCTTGTTTCAAATTCTGTCTCCTTCACTTTCTAGCTGTATGAACTCAGGCAAATTATTTAACCATTCATTTTATGGTTGAAGTTCTTTGTGCTTAAAGTGAATCAAACTGTATCTACTTTCCAGAATTGTTATGTTATTTTCCACAACTAGTTAATACAAACAAAACTCTTAGAGAAAGGCCTGGAATAGTAGAGTATTTATTACTTAAAGCAATAAAAATTGTTGCTGGATAAAAAATAATGGCTGAAAAAAATAAACTCTGTGATGGTAAGAAAAATAGAATGAGGTTGGATTATATAATTTTACACATATATATACACACACACACATACACACACACATATATACACACACATACATACACACACACACACATGCATCCGAATGGCATATTTAGATATAAATAAAAATGCTTATAAAAATGTCTAGTACTATTAACATTCTAAATTAATTCATAATTAGAAGCCACCAATATCAGTACTAGCTGACATGATTGCGAAGAGTATGATGATCTTTTATTTTTCCTTCTTTCCATCAACAATAGAAGAATAATTTCAGAAAGGACTTGAATAAATATATTTTTAATAGTTTCCAATCTTACACTCTCAAAGTACAAAATGATCTTAATAGTAAAGAGAAAAAGTTATGATTATTCCGTGACCTATGGAAATTTTTGTGCAACATTAATGTCTCCTATTGTTGGTGATCAATGTGTAGGGAAATGAACAAAAAAGTAGTATAACATAGATATTTAGTGCATCTTAAAAAAAACATGAGAAACATTGAGAATTAAAGTGTTTTTGTCTTTGTAAAAAATACTAAGAGCAATTTAAACAGTGTCAGGCTTCTCATTGTATAATTACAATATGAAGCAAGGCAAACTGTCTCATTTCTTTCTAAGTTTGTATCAATTTCCAATATTTTATTNTAATGTAAATATATTTTTGTTTTCCGATGGTCTTAGGCGACCCCTGTGAAAGGGTCATTCGACCCCCAAAGGGGTTGTGACCCACAGGTTGAGAACTGCTGTAATAGACTGTGTTGTGGCTAAGAGTTAAGAATCTGCAGCCATGTGGACTGGCTATGATTCCAGTTCACTACTTTTTAACAGTGTGATAGGTACGTCAATCAACCTTTCTGTGTCCCAGTTTCCTCATCTACATAACTGAGCTAATCACAATGTCTCAGAAGATTGTTGCATTGAATAACTTAATATAGGGGAAATGACCCCTACATAGAAAATATTAATAACTGTTCATAGTGGGTATTATCATTCTATACAAACAGTTAAAATTATCCTATTATATGAGTTTATACTGAAATGGTAATAATTTAATCATTGTTCACATTGGCTTAAGAGATTTTTCTGTGTATAATATCCCTGTTGAGGGGAAAAGGCATTATATCTTTTGAATGATAACTACTTAACTTTTGAAATATGCAACATGACCTGCAGAAAGGAAGTTTTAGCAGTTCATGTGTACTATAGCAGAAATTTTTCCATATACAGTAATTAGAGGCTTAGTAGTTATTTCGCCACTGTAACTAAAACAATTATTCAAAGTTTTAAAACACTATTGGTAATGTCTGGATGGAACTTCCTTGAAGAATGGTAAAAAAAAAAAAGTGTACTGATAATAGAGAAAACAAAATGGAATAAGCACTGCTAAGGGAGTCACATACAATAGGGTCAGGCAGCCATTAGGGCCAATAAACATCTCCTACCTCAGTTCCTAGAGCTGCTATTAAGTTGTGAATCTGGTGCTAAACTCAGCTCACGACCGAGCCATCAACATCCGGGAACAACAACTGCCGCGTGGACATGTGTGAACTTTACTTCTTCCTTATCGCTTTCCCCTCTGCCATTTGCATATTGAAACTAATCAATCCTTGTTAACCTGGATAGAATCCTTCATTTACATGGAGGACCAAAATNGATAGTACAATATTCCAACCATTATATTGACAGTGACGCAGTCAAGATACAGAACATTGCCATGGCCACAAGGACCCCTAGTGTTGAGATTTCATAAGCACATCCACTTCTTTACTGCCGACCACACTCTCCACCCCCGACAACCACTAATCTGTTCTGTCTCTATGATTTTAGTCATCTAAGGAATTTTATATAAATGGAATCATGAAGTATGTAACCTTTTGGGATTGGCTTTTTTTTTACTCACTGAGTTCTCTGGAGATTCATCCATGTTCTTATGTGTATCAATAACAGTTCACTCCTTGTTATCTCAGAGAAGTATCCCATGGTACGGCTATAATATAGTTCGTTTAGCCATTCACCTCTTGAAAGATTACTGAACTGTTTCTAGTTTTTGGCTATGTGAATAAAGCTGCTCTAAATATTCATTTACGGTTATTTTTGTGAACATAAATCTTCATTTCTTGGAATAAATGTACAGGAAAGCTACTGCTGGGTCATATGTTATTAGTTGCATGTTTAGTTTTTTTTGGTGTTTTGTTTTGTTTTTCAAGAAACAGCATAGATAAGTATGATATCAGGAGTGGGAGGGCAATGGATTGGCAGAGGGGGGTTCATACTCTGTGAGGAGTGAAAAGGATAACTATTGCATTGTTCTGTACACCTGAAACTGATAATAAAAAATAAATTTAAAAAAAAGAACCACAATACATGCAATAAAAAAGGAAATAAAAAGAAACAGCCAAAATGCTTTTCAGAGTGGTGTCATGTTAAGAAAAAAGACATGTTATTAAATTATAAATATTCTATGAACTAATATTGCATTCCCACTAGCTATATCTGAATGATCAAATTTCCCTACATCTTTACCAGCATTTGATGTTGTCACAATTTTTTTTTAATTTTGCCATTTTGTTAAGTGTAGCAATATCTTATGGTAGTTTGAATTTGCATTTTCCTAATGCCTAATGGTGTTGAACATAATTTATATGCCTATTTACTATCCATATATCTTTGGTAAATATCTCTTCATATGTTTTGCTCATGATCAAATTGCATTGTTGTGTTTTTACTGATGAATCCTGAGAGTGTTTCATATATTCTAGATTCTAGTTCCCTGTCAGATACGTCATTTGTGAATAATTTCTTTCTAGTCTGTAGCTTGTCTTTTCAATCTCTTCACAGGATCTTTCTTACAGCAAATTAAAAAAAAATTAATGAAGTCTAGGTTACTTAGTTTTCCTTCTAAGGATGGTGTTTTTGGTGTCAAATCTAAAATAAATAGATAAATAAATAAATAAATAGCCTACCCTGAACTCTGAAGATTTTCTCAAGCTTTTTTTTTTTCACTACAAGTTTAATAGTTTTATGGTTGCATTTAAGTCCATAATCCATTCTGAATTACTTTTTGTATTAGGTGTGAAACAGGTGTGCTTTTTTTGTTTGTTTGTCTCCTATGGATGTCCAATTGTTCCAGTACCATTTATTGAAAAGGCTATCTTATTAAACAGAACTGTGTTTGCAACTCTGTCAAAAATCAGTTGAACATATTTGTGTGGGTCTATTTCCAGGTTATCTATTATATTTTTGTTACTGATTTTTGTGTCTATACCTATGCCAGTACCACATAGTCTTGATATCTGTAGCTATATAATAAATCTGGAATTAGACTAAGTCTGTCCATGTTATTATTCTTTCTCAAAATCATTTAAACTATCATAGTTCTTTGGTCTTTCTACCTAAGGTTTAGAATAATCTTGTCTATATCTAAAAACACATCTTGCTAGGATTTTGATAGAAAATACATTAAATTAGCTTACCAGTTAGGGGGAATTGACATCTTTACTACATAGGGTCTTCTAATACCTGAACACACTACTGCTCTCTATTTACACCTATATTTAAACTACTATTACATGGCAGTTTAGACTACCATTAAGAGTCATAGTAGTTTACACAACTATTAAGACTCATGTTTCTGAAGACTCTTTTTTTTTTAAGATTTTTTATTGGGGAATTGGGGGGATGGGAACAGTGCCGGGGAATTGGGGAAGGGGAACAGACAAGTTGCTGTCATTTTGGTCTTCAGTCTAGTTGTGGAGGACGTTGCTTCACTGGCCCAAGTTGGCACCATCATTGNCATATAATCCTTTTCTCACAACCCCTTCCTCATTAGGTCTAATTACTTCTAAATTTTCTCATGTAACCCTTAAAGTATCTCCATGTTTTAGGAACTATTAATAGGCTGATTTTCTGGGAGAAGAAACTGAGACACAGAGATACTGACAAGGTTCCCAATGTTACAGTTAGCTTCAAATTCCAGCAGTTTAACCCTAGAGCAGGGCTCTACGTGGCCACACTTTGAAAAATATGAGTGATTAAAATAATATGAGTGTCAACACCTGGGCCCTGTCCCAGGTCAATAAACTTGGAATTTCAGTCATTGGTGTATTTTAAAAGTTCCTCAGCTGAGTCTAATGGCAAGTCATGGTTGGTAATTATCGCATTTGAGCCTTCATGCATAACCAGTAAGCCTTAGCAGCACTGAAAAACACAAGCTGAAAACAGGCTATTCCATATGTTGTGAAAAACAATTGGAAACAAGGAAGGTTAAATCTTCATTTCACACAATTCCCCTCCAAAAATCAGGGTTTAATGACTCAGTGTAAGAATGTCATTGTGTAGTTCAAATATAAGTACAAAAAAGCGAACCGGGATATTCATCCATGGTCAGAGTAGGGTAGAGACAAAAAGGCAGAAGAACAAATTAAAAAAGTAAACAATATCACAACACTGAAAAGTAGCCTGCAAAACAGAACTTAGATCATTGAGCACACATTATTTTTTATCACTTATTGTCACTAAACACCATTAATTTCTCAGCCTTTGCCTTTGGAACCTCTGTCATGAAAATTCACTCTAGGTATAGTGCCCTGTAACGCAGGTCTCCTGGGGACTGGTTTCAGCTGGCCAGTATCATGCTGTGCTATATTGTATCAGGCAGTGTTTTAACACACTAGGAATATTATGAATAGATATTTATTATTTAAAAGTTCTGCAATGATAATCAGTTAAAAAAAGCTATTTTTCTTCATTCTGAAATGCTTCAAATGGCATCAATAAGTTTTTTAAAGTTTTTTTGAGCAGAAAATCATTTTGTTCTATTCTTTGATCAGTTGTGAATTTTCAGCTTTTTATTTTTTATAACGTTCATTCTTTACAAAATGGTGCCCTTGCCAGAACCTCAAAAAAAAAAAATAAGTGTGAATAATGGAGGAGAATATGCTAACTGTAGTTGCTATATAATAAATGAAGGGTTGGGGCCTTGTCTAGTACAATAATTTCCCAATAATTAGTCAGTTATACATATTTGATAAAAATAATATGTAAGTAGGCTCTAGTCTTATCAAATATCACAGAAAATATGGAATTTGTTATCTTCACATCTTTATAGTACACTATAAACTAGTATAACTAGACTGTATATTTAAAAACAGGGTTGAAATCTATAGTTCAGTAACACAGAAAAGCACTAAATATATGGGTGAGAATGTATTTCAAACAATCACAAAAATAAAGAAATTCTTTATTTTTATAGTTTTGTTCTTAATTCCAGACAATACTGGAATTAAGTAAGAGGTGGGGTTTCCAGAAAGCTCTGCTCTATAACTAAAGCAAATCTTTGGTTTAAGGAAATCATATTGAGAATTATCAAATTTAATACAAAGGCAGTATTTTACTTGATTCAATAATATTTTGATTACCTACTCTACTGCATTATCTACTTTAGGCAGTGGTTCAAAATATTTTTGTCTATTTCAACACATCTGCTCAATGATAATTACATGTGTTGCACACTCCAGTAAGCAGACCAAGATTTGTTTTTCAACACAACAAAAAAAGATTTTAAAAAAACTTACGAGGTAGTTGTGGAAAATTCTTGCCATACTGAGTTGTTGGAAAAGTCATGACGTATTTTTTTCTATGTTTTTCGTTGTAAAAATGCGTCATGACTTTTCTGACGACCCAATAAAACCCAATGCCTTCTTCCTCTGAGGTTAAGAACCAGATTTTTAGGACACATAAGAGTGAGCAAGGCAGGTAACCTGAGCTTAGGAACATGTGAAATATCTCACAGTGTCTCCCTGGTGACTGCTGGAAGTACCGATCCTTAGAAAATGTCCTACAGTCCAATGATTTACATTGGGAACCACGTAATGCTAAGGAGACTTTGAAACTGGGACATTTATCAACTTCAAGAAGCAGTGAGTGCACTGGTTACGCAAAATACACAGTCAGTTATCACAGGATCACATACTTACAGAACTAAAGGCAGTTTAAAAGACCAATTCATCCCTAACCTTTGTCTTACAAAGGGAACCCAGACAAAGAGAAACCAAGTGATTTGTCTAAGGACACATAGCTAAATAAATGGTAGTGACAGGACACAAAAATGTGATTTCCATTCAAGCATTCCTGTCATTAAAATTTCCCCATTCAGGCCGGCCAAGTGGCTCAGTTGTTTAAGAGCTCGCTCAAGAGTGCGAGCTCTGATCAACAGGGTTGCCAGTTCGATTTCTGGCCCGAGTTGAGCTGCCAACAGGTAGCAGGATGGCTCAGCTAAAAAGAAAAAAAAATTTTCCCCATACACAGCTCCACTGTGAGTGTGTCATCTCCAATGTCAGCCATACCATCTTAGGATCAACCATCTACAACAAAATGGCTGTGACAAGAAATGTGCAACTCTGCCCATCCCAGTGACCATCAAAGGCTTCTGCTGTTTTCTGTGTATCAATTATACTTCAATAAAACTCTTTTGTAAAAAAAAA
>NW_017731992.1:13167-15987 GCF_001890085.2 Hipposideros armiger | reverse complement strand
CTGCAAAATTGTGGGAAGTAATGCATATCACGTGTATGGAAATGTTCCTGAGAGTGAAAAAGTTAACTCATTATTAAAGTAGAATAATTCTAAGGAGTAAAATTATTAAAACGTGCAATGGACTTTCTCACGTGTATGACCACTTACTGTTATTATTGTAAAAGGATTCAGGTTTTAGGAAGAGGACTGGTTCAGTTGGTTTCAGAAACCCTCAAGACTGATAATAAGTTTTGGCCAGCATTAATCATGAAGTTGAACTATTTATATTTGTGATAGAGGTATGATTAAGTGTCATTTATTGTTGCGTTGAATATTTATTTCTGTATTTCCACTGAAACAAGCTAACCAGAAAATCAGAAACTTTCCCTTTTCATTGATGTAATACTGCCATTTTTATACTTAAGGAAACATGTAAAAATATAATTCTAGAGGATCTAATTGACAAATCAAGGCACAGATGGTGAATGACTCAGGCAGTGAGACACAAGGTAAAATAGGAAGTCGATTAGCTGGAATTCATTCCACAATATTTGTAAATAGTTTTCAAAAAAGCACTGCAACTGCAGAAAATCAATTGGTTTCTTGAATATTTTATTGACCTAACCTGCAGTCTTCATGTCACTACATATATTAATTAAATATAATTACTCTTTCTTTCCCTGCATATCTGCCAACTGAAAAAAAAATCTAAATTATCAATTATAGGTTCTCATGAAAATCAATTCAAAACACCATAGATGCAGGTTTGGTCTCAAATTCAGTTCAAGCTATTTTATAATATTAAACATTCACCTAAAACCTTACCCTAGAGGCTTTTCAAACAACAGACATATGTAAATCCCCAGTGAATGAAACAGACAGGAGGAAGAGGCTCAGTTCCAGGGAGAAAACCAACACTTGAGAATATGTTTCAGAACTTNTTTTTTAAGCTGAGCCATCCTGCCATCTGTTGGCAGCTCAGCAGTAGCTCAGCTTGGGCAGGGACTTGAACCACTGTTGCTCAGAGCTCGCACTCTTGAGCGAGTTCTTAGCCAACTGAGCCACTTGGCCGGCCCTGTGAAGACTCTTTAATGAAATGGAAAATGCTTAAGCTGTCATGTAAAGTAAAAAAGGCATGTTATTAAATTATATGTATTCTATAAGCTAAGTAGTGGAAAGTTAATAATATGTTATGCGTTGACAATTTTCAAACAAAGGAACATTCCAAATATTAATCAGAAATATTATATATAGATTTTATTATAGCTATATATGAATCGTCTCCAATATATTCCCTAGTCCTTCAGCTTTTTGAAAATTCTACTTTTATAAGAATATTAGCATTACTGATTTTATAAACATGTAGATCAAATACTAATCCAAACATATGTTTATAATATAACTAAAATATTGATAATTATATTCTCTATGCCTGTCATGGTATCTGACAATTTTTTTGAATATCAAAGTATTCAGTAAATTTTAATGTAATGAGTGAAAATATGAAGTTCTACGCTAGAATATTTTCTATTTCTACACTATAATTATTGCTAATTAAAACTGTTTGCTTTCAGAACGTACTTCTTGCATGCCTACTATTGACCAGCCCTATTGCCATTCACAGTATTTTCCTTAATTCTCACTAAATATATACAAAAATATTTAATTATCTCATTTTACATGTGAGAAAACTGAAACCTGAAGATGTCAAGTAATTCCTGTGAAATCGTCCACATTTTAGTTGCAAAACATAGTTTTATCTCCAGGATATCTAATTCCAAACTCAGGGACATTTTTTTCCCACTAATACAGAGGCAAAGATTTAAACATGCCTATACAGGAAATATGGGCAAATTTTATGAGTGGTTTAATGATTTTATGAATGATTTCATTTTTCTCTGTATTTCTAAGTTCTTTTGTACTGAATGGGGATTTTTTTATGGTCATATGATTTATAACATTACTAAATTTCAAAAATATAGTGCACATGATGAGGAATTTAGTTTATGGGGATATTCAGAACCATGGTATTAGTATTTTTCCATGAAGTGAGCTCTTAAATAATTCAGCATAATTCTACTAATTTTATTTTTTTATTAAATTTATCAGCGTGACAATGTTTAGTAAAATTATACAGGTTTCAAGTATACAATTCTGTAATACATCATCTACATATTGCACCGTGTGTTCACCACCCAGAGCAATTCTCCTTCTATCACATATATTTGACCCCTTTTCCCCTCTTCTAGCACCCTCCCACAAATGAACAAGAAAAACAAACAAACAAAAACTCATAAACACAGACAATAGTTTAGTGGTTGGTTACCCGAGGGTAAGGAAAGGTTGGTAGATGAGGGTAAAGAGGGTCAAATATACAGTGACGGAAGGAGAACTCTACTAATTTTACAATGACAATAATACCGCTATAGACTTTCCTTTAAAGGTATATGTTCAGAATATATCTGTTCTATATTGAAAAATCTTTGTGGTACAAAATAATAGATGCTATTATTTTATAACAGATATTTCAGCATAAGTTTTCATTTAAAATCACTTCTAATCTTCCTATGACTATTACTGTTAATAAGTGATTAAAACCAAGTTATTGACAATATTAGCAATTCACTGTCCAGAATAGTTAGTAAGATTTACCATTAGGTAGCTGTTTAAATGATGATATAGCAAGGTGGTCAATGCTCAAAAGATGCAGTCAATGAGTTAGATAGATATTGAGGCAATCATCCAATAGACCAGCAGTTCTCAACCTTCCTAATGCCGCGACCCCTTAATACAGTTCCTCATGTTGTGGTGACCCCCAACCATAAAATTATTTTCGTTGCT
>NW_017731992.1:3527-4857 GCF_001890085.2 Hipposideros armiger | reverse complement strand
TTTTTCATGCTTTTACTCAGTTTGGAATCAATTCTCTTTACTCATCTTGGATATTATATTTCTTGTGTGTCCTGAAATCTCATTTTTGTGTTTCTTTTTTCAGTAAGCAAGTCTGATTCAGAAATCGAAAGGTCAACGTCTTGAACAAACCTTTCTTTTTTCTCCCCCAATACATTTTGACAATTTTATTATCTTTTTTCTCACCCAGTATAAAAGTATGTCTCTCATAACTGCTGTTGTGAAGTGTACAGCTGCTTGGTGTAGCATGCCTGATGAAACTGACTTGCAAAGGTCTATCCTAATAAGTTAATATAAGATTAGTTATTCAGGATGTAAAACCAAGGGATGTGTATGGTTATTAATAACACCCTTTTATGTGAATAGCTAATAGCAGTAACATAAAATTACCTTCCTTTAGCATTATGTTCTTGTTAAGCAGATCAAAGCAACACATACTTTCAGAAACAAACTAGTATTCAATTTAGTTTGAAGGTGATAATAAAAAAGTAAATGGTAAGATTAACCTACAGTTTATTGGTCATGCATTCAGATGTTTACATGTGAAGTTATTTTTTAGATAACAGTATCTAAATATAATTAGCATATTTTCCCCAAAAAACATTTCTGTAGCTAAATGTAAATGGACTTTTCTGACCTTTCTGTACCCTCATGTCTCCATTTAGTTAATTTCAACTATCCCTTATTGGAGAGTTATTTACTGCTTCCCCAGATTTCCCAGCATCCTTTTACACAGTTCGGTGTATGTGATTTTTTCTGGATAATGGGCTGTCTACCTAGTTTGACTAATATACCTTTTAAGCCCAATAAATTAAAGATATTTATATTAAACATTAACACTTTAATGTAAGCCCCATTCCCACATCCTCTTCTGCCTAAGAAATTGTCTCATCTGAGGGATAATTTTATCTTCACATAAAAGTCTTGCTTCTGTTATGACTCCATACTTTCTTCTATTTTGTATTGTATTACGATCTTCTAACTAGTTACTGAATTCTCATTCTTTGAGAACATTGTGTTCTCATCACAGTACCTTCTTCCACTCTATTCATTAATTTAGAATCCAACAAGAAAGAAAGCCTTTTATTTTCCTAAGTTCCTCATTTCTAGTGGTTTTCATTTGCTTTCTACTTTAGCCTCCTACTATCATGAATACTAAAACTTGACATTGCCTGAAACACTTCTACCTCTAAAAGGTTACTGTGTCTAGTCTCATATTTTGTCCTCCAAATTTTCTACTTCTCTTACCTCTTTATTGTCTCTGCAACGGTCCTTCAAGAACATCCAAACTTCCTGTCCTTAGACTTATGAC
>NW_017731992.1:0-1627 GCF_001890085.2 Hipposideros armiger | reverse complement strand
AGGAAGATAACAGACGCTTTTACTGTTTTGTGTGTTTACATCTATAGGTTTCAGATAAAGGAATCTAAGCATAAAAATAAGAGTTGAAAGTGAATTCAGAGGGCATTTAATACTGATGATTTTTAAAAGCAGCTAAAAGACACTGAACACTTACTTTTACCAGGCACTGGTCTAAATCCTTGCCATTACTAGCTCACTTAATATTAAGAGCAATCTTATAATGTGTGATATTATTACCTCCATTTTATAGATGAGGAAACTGAGGCTAAGTAACTTACTCTAAGTCAAAGGCTTCAGCGGCCAGCCTGGGTGTAAACCCAGGCAATTTGACTCCTAAACTCATAATCTTAATTAACCTTCCCTTCTGTCGTATCCTGTAATTTGGGGAAAATTAGGTCCAGAGGGATTACACTCATCATTGCAATGTTTCAAATTGGAGATTTTAGTAGTTTGTAAAAGTATAAATTATCTGTGCTTATATGTTTTTAATCACATTTTGTTTTTTAAAAATGTAAATCAATTTTTTTTTCAGCGTGTGAGCAGCCGGAAGATTGTGGTTTTATGGTGGAAACTGAATGTGTAAGGAAATTGGCGCCGTCTCCTTCCTGGGCGTACTTCCTGGGGTCACCGAGCTCGGGCACAGAGCAGTCAAAAGCACTTCACGGGAAATTGAGTGAAAGCGAGGGCTTGACAGTTGTTGTCTAAAACAACTTCTTCCCTAGTATTGCTGCCTTATTTGGAAATTGTCATAATTTTTAAATTATTCCTCCTTTCTTTTTTTTATTGTGTCTAATTCCTACTTTATTGTGTCTTCAGTTTTTCAGGCTCTCCACTAAGTTTTCTGTATGTGGACATTTTCATATTTTCCTTTTAAGAAAAAATTGTTCACTCTCTCTTCCTTTCTAACCTCTGAACATACCCATTTGTGACTCCAGACGCTCAAGCAGGCAGCAATGTAAGTCTTCATCAGGTAACGTCACCATCCATTCGGCACCATTTCATGCAAATGTGCATGATGAGGCAAAATATGATAATCAGTGAGAATTCACTGTCACAAGAGGCTGTTCAGTTTAATTCCTGTCTATATGATCTTGGTCAAGTCATTGAATATAGGTGAACTTCCGTAATCTGAAAATCTCATAATTTAGAATTGCAGTAAACCTAAGACTCCATACTATGTTTGAATTAATGAGTTTATGCTTGTACAAGTATTTGGCAAAGTGTCAAGTTTATAAAGAAACTTTCACTCATTTAAAATTATGGTTGTTTGCTTTACCTTACAGTTTACTTGCATTAATAGAAATTGACCAAGAAAAAAATTGTATGTTTCATAACTAATAAGACATATTTACTTGGTATTTATGTGTGTAAATATGCATTTCCATGGATACAACTTCATATACACAGGGAAAGAGAGGGAATAAGCCTCCTGTGAATGTCTGTGTTTTTCTAGGTATTTAATATGCATGAGTCTCATTTACTCAACAGCATCATTATTTGAGTTTTACAAATGCAAACATTAACAGAAACTTTCCCATTGATGAGGTAGGAGGTGATGGGCTTTGACCCAAAGATTTAAATAGAGGGGTAAAGAGAGAAGAAAAGTTTGGCCACAGCCAAAGTTTAC
>NW_017737415.1:0-2151 GCF_001890085.2 Hipposideros armiger | reverse complement strand
AAAAATTAGCTAGAATACTCTTGGTCCATTGAAGAGTTCTAACGTTCATACAGAAATCATTAGGTGGACTAAAATAACGTATTGGTTTAAAAAAAAAAATGAGGGACTAGAGTTAAGCTGGCCAGAATCCTGAACCTTGTACCTTTATAAGGTTATTTACCTTTGGGATGACATTTGCAAAGAGATGGTCCAACAGTTTAATAGAGTCTTGGCCTTTAATGTTAAACTTGCCAAATGGTGTGAGGTCAATCACCCCTACTTTTTGCATAACCTGTTTATACTCAGAGCCCACAGGCTCAAACCAGTTTGTGCGGCGAAAACTTGGCCTGAAACAAAATGTTTGCCATAATACAATTGTCATTCATTTTCAGAAAAATGAGAGAATCAGGATATTTTAACAAACCGTATTCATCTAGTAAATCCCATTTGGGAAAAAAAAAATACAACCTAAAATTCTGTTCTGCAAATCACAAGTATGTGTTGGAATCTGACTTTTTAAAGTTAACTCATCTATCCCTTTGACCCATTTCACAGTGAATGAAGTATTAATTAACTAGAAAATAAGATAGGACACGTGGGCTGTCACATCTGGAAGAGAGCTTAGAAGCCAGCCTGTCCTGTGGTTTTCAACCTTGGTTATACATTGGAGTCACCTAGGGAGCATTAAAAAAATTCCAATTTTGGGGGACATAATTAGATCAGCATATAAGGGGGTAGAGCTATCTTGTCCATTGCTTCTCAAACATTAATGCAAATGCAAATCACTTGACTTGTTAAAATGCAGATTCTGATACAGCAGGTCTGGGGTGGGAAGCCTATATCCTGCATTCTAAAAGACTCCCAGGTGATGCCTCTGCTGTTGGTCCACACCTGGACTAAGCAAGGACCGGATCCAGCATCTTTATTTTTTAGAGAAAAAGCACAAAGTGACTTCCAAGGCCTTTGCATTATTTAATGATAGAGCTGGCCCTAGAACAAAGGNAAGTACTTGAAAGGTGGTCCTCCAATTTTGTGGGGTAGGCAGGGTCCCTTGGAGCAGCCACAGCTCCACGTAGAGTCAGACGTCCAGGGCCCTCTGCCAAGTTGGAGGACTCAGGAAGAATAAATACTATGTCATAATTCCATTGGACTTTCAACTGAGAAATCGAAAAGAAAAACCTCTTTCCCTAATTAAATAAAGTTATCTAACAATACATAATTTCTCTTACTGCAAGAGCCAATGTTAAAGCAGTAAAAATTAGTCCTTGTATAAAAATCAAACATAATAAACATAAAATTTTAGTGAAGATGCTAGTGTTTCAAACCTCTGACCCCCAGGCTCTGAAACCTTTCTCCAGTCTTAAGGCATTCATTGCATATGTTCCAAAATCGCCAATTCCCTCCTCCTGGCCTGCGTTCATGATCACGTTATAAAGCGCTGCAGAATCTTCTCGTCTGTGGTACAGCTCCCAACCCAGCTCACCTGAAATAAACCCACAAGTTCCACACCAGTGTGAGAACAATGATCAATAGGCCTAACTGGCATTAGCTAAGCCATATAAATAAATGGAGAGATTCCATTTATGCAGTATAGACACTGCTGAGTTTTAAAACACCAGTTCACACACAAAAAAGTTGCAACAAAATCCGACTGCAAAGGAGCCTGCCATATCACAGATACATTCATGCCCAATCCGGTCTCTCACACAGAGGGTGGTGTCTAGGACGCCTCTTCTCATGACATATGAAGGTTGTAATGCAGGAGTTAACCTTGACCCTTGACCTCAGTTTCATAATGTTGAGTAATTATCATGGCACAGTTTATCAAGGTAAGGGGTTCAAGGTTTAGGCAACTCGACCCCCAACTCCTTGCCCCCAAATCACTAGGCTTAAAAATACAGGCAACTGGTATTTATTTAAATGGTCTTCATTGCGAGATAGCCATAGTCTCTAATGCCCCACACTCCCCACTTTTCCCCCACTTGGTCATTTCATTCACCATTAGAGCTGTGGGCAAAAGCCAAAGAAAATGAAGCCCAGTCTAGCCTGCTTATGTTTTATTCTGCTTGTGTTTTATTCGGGTCACCATTTACCAAGGTTAGGTGGAAGAAGGGTGGGGAAAAGCAGAAGCCCAGGAAACGGCTGTGGCCTTTCGACTGTGTGTTCTCCTTG
>NW_017737414.1:4059-5033 GCF_001890085.2 Hipposideros armiger | reverse complement strand
ATTCACATTTTAAATATAAATAATAGTGATTTGATACTCATGATTATCTATTTTCAACATTCACAAACAAGCTCTTCTTTAACACTCATAAAACGCACATCGTTTTCTTTTTCAAACTTTAACTTGTGATTCCATTATATCTTCTGCAAGATCTTATCCTGATATAATAGTTTATGCTTGAAAATCTTTTATTGATCAGCTATCACATTTACATATAAATTTAACTTTCTTTTATGTCCTGTGACCATAAAGCTCTGAGTAATATTTTCTTTTAGGATGAGTTATCATTATAAGAATAATATTGATAAAACAATATAAATATATTATACATGTTGTTAAGTAATAATTAAACATAATAACCAAGCTTTTACTGGAAATATAGCTCTTAGTGGGATAGATGAGGCTTTTAAAAATTATACCATGGATAAATGTCATTATTGCTAGAATGAGATAGAGCTAAGGATCAATTCTATTCCTAGTCCTATTTTTGCTTTAAGAGAAACCTAAAGCAAGGAATATTAGAGTATGATTCTATTTCAGGTAAAAACCTGTTCACATAAGCAAGGATATGGAAATGAAAATCTTGTATAGAAATGTCACTCAATCCTTTGAACCTTTTCCAAAATATATACCAAAAATCACATGGTAATAATATAGCTTCAAAAATCATTTTAATGATCTCACAGCTGACAATTCAATTAATTCTTCCTTCAATTTCTTTTAAAGCAATGAATTGGAAAATACCTGACTTGCCCAGGGCTTTGTAACTCAGTATTAAATTCATTCAATTTCTCAATATCTGGACAGTATACTGCTAATATTTTACAAGGCCTTATCAAATGACTATTAAAGATCGGTTACTTTTTTTTTTTACTTAGAAGCATCTTGTTTAACCCAATACACTCAGAAATGAGGGGAAAATTGAAATACTGTTTATTTTCATATGCCAAATTACACTGCCCTCCATCCAAAAA
>NW_017737414.1:0-1209 GCF_001890085.2 Hipposideros armiger | reverse complement strand
GACATTAGCAAATAAAGTTTAATCTTTAATACAGACTATCATTCTAAACCTCCACTCCCTTTGTAACCTAATGTTAATATCAAAGATGCTACACTTCATAGAATTTACAGCACTGGTTAAATTATTTATGCACTTATTTGTTAGACTGTAAATACCACATGAATAAGAACCCTGTCAGTGGTCTTCATTTTGTATTATCAGCACCTCCTGCAGTCCACCTGGTTTCTCGTAGGTGAGCAATACATATTTATAACGATTAAAAGATGTAGGACAATAGTTTTGAATCTGGCATCAGAAGAACCCACATTATAACTAAGGATCTTGTATTATATAGTTGAAAGTTGCTACAAGAGTTGATTTTAAATGTTTTCACCACAGAAAACAATGCTAATTATGTGATGGGATGGAGGTGTTAACTTATGCTATGATGATAATCACTTTGTGATAAATAAATGCATTAAACCAACATATTGAACACCTTAAATGTATACCATGTTATGTGTCAATTACATATCAATAAAGCTGGGAAATAAAGAACCCACATAAGGTGAAGTAGATGTCCTTGGAGATGTATGTATGTGTATGTCTCTCCATGAGTTATGCACACACACACACACACACACACACACACACACACACACACACGGTACACACGGTCCACAGTTTCTCCATTCTTATTTTTTAATTTAGTGTTTTCATTTCTATAATACTCTGGAAAAATATAATATATACATATTCTGGATGTGGTATGACCACAATTAGATTTAAATGTTCAGATTTGTGTCTATTATCACCATCATCAAAGAGTACTTCTTTTGCTGCCAAAGGCTAATGAGAAAAATACAGAGGTGAACTCACTGTGTCAGCAAAGCATTCCTTCCAAGGAAAAGCTGAAGCTGCCAGGGTCCCTCAGTCTGAATGAACCAATGTAGAAGGAGAACTTGGTTGGCACATGGCACATGCTGAAGTCAACAGTGACGTTCTTACAAAAGCCAGTGTCATGTTCACACTGCAACTTAGAAATTAATTTTAATAAAACATCATCTGTTCCATAAAATTAATGTTGCAGATTTTCACTTTAGTGGTTATTTATATATGTGTATCGTTTATAATTTTTTATTTTAGAGTCAAATAAGGGTAAAGATTAAAGCATTAATACATCGTTTAATGATTTTATGTATATAGAAATTTAAAATAATGCTAGCCCTG
>NW_017737413.1:0-1112 GCF_001890085.2 Hipposideros armiger | reverse complement strand
GTTCTCAGAACGTTAAAAGTTCAATATTTTTCTGTAAAGGTAGTGGATCCATCTCAGGAAACCTAAATGAACTAAAAACTACCCCAAACTTGTTTCAGTTCTTATGATCCTGCATTTTTATTTGTTTTAGGTCAGTCACTTCCTCTGGTATTCTAATAAAAATGCTCAAAAAAGATCTCTGAGATTGCAGGAGTATGCTTAGCTGTTCAAATATTTTCTGAACAAATTAATGGACTTGCAAATCAGACAAGAGAGGAAAAGTTAGGCTGAAAACTGCATCGTGTGCTCTGTGAAGCTGAAGAATTAGGGAAGTACTGTGTACTCTTAAAAGATAAACTGAGGCATATTCAAATATTTAAGAGTTCATTTGAGCAAAAAATTGATTCAAATTGGGCAATGTTAAACCAAATGTGGTTAGACGTGTTCTACCAATGGGAAATTGTGGAGCGACTTTTACAGAGAAAAGTTGGAAGCTAAGTAAAGAAATTATTGATTGGCTATAGCCTAAAGCCTAGATGGCTGTTTGTGATTGGTTGTACTTAGCGGTTTGATTTCATAACCTTGAGGCATTTGCAGGCTTAGATTTCGGTTTGTTTACATAGGCCACCACAGCTTTATAGCCATTTCAGTCTAATGGCCTCTTTGTTTAATTAATTTAACAATTTCCCCCTTTTGCTCATTCTCTCATATATGAGAGATTGGCATTAGTGCCACTCTCAGTCACCATCAGAGTTAGGTTGCTCTTGTCTCATTGTGAAATTCATAGGATATGATGTCAGATCCATGGACTAACTGTTTTAGCTTCTCATCTCATTGCCTATCTTGTTCTGGTTCTTCAAACACAGTGAGTCCATCTGATGTACTGCTGATGGCTATGAACATACTTTTAAGAGCTTTGAGAGGATGTAGCACACCAGGGAGACTATAATTATAACTATTAGGAGGATAACACCAAGAGACTTAGGCATGCTCCTTAGTCAGGGTCCCCCATGAACGAAACTGGTTGGTATCAGATAAATCAAAGAATATACCTGAAGAAGCATCAACCTGTTTTATAGCCAAGTGGCTTGTTTGTTAATTTCTTGTATGTTATACAATACCAGCAGTGTTGA
>NW_017737412.1:0-1194 GCF_001890085.2 Hipposideros armiger | reverse complement strand
AAAAAAATCTTTAAAATAAATAAATAAATAAGGCCCCACAGGTCTTGACTCCATCAGCCCTGTTACCCTTTGGCCCTAGGTCATCAACTTCGGACCCATCACCAAGTCAGGATTCACCAAACCCACATCAGCCCTCACACACAAGTATACACAGATCCTGCCTACACGTCTAATGATGGTGGAGGCCACTGATCACAAATGATTCACCTTCTCCTCTTCCTTATCACGAGGAGCAATTACTGATGTGCCACTCTCCTTGGAGAACTCTGCACAGATCTCAAGGATGGGAGGCAGCCAGTTAAACCCCAAGAGAGGAGTTGGGGCATCTGTATTTATGCAGCAAGGCTTGGCGCAAATCTAATATTCTGTAAAGATGCTAAGCTCTGCGCAATTTGTGTGCACACGGTGCCTTGTACAGGCACTCAATAAATATCTGTTGGCTGGTTGGTTACAAATAACAAAGCACCATTATAGCAATGGTGTAGTGTTATCTGCTACAACGGTTCATTCCTTTCTAGGTCAAGGCCTTCAATATGTTAATAACGGCCTGGGTTGATATACCGGTGAGTCAGCGATGAGGGGAGTTAAATAAAGCAGTTCTCAGGTTTGAGGCATCTATGCCGCCCAGCCTGGTCGTCAGCTCCAACCTCAGCTGAAAGAGCAAAGCCTGTCACTAGCGATGTTTAACCGCAGGGTGGGTGATTACAGAAGGCCTCAGTGCAGGTGGGATTCAGCCAGGGCTGAGGGAGACGAGGCGAGGCACCTGGAATCCTTTGCCTTCTGCCTTTGCCCCGCGGGCCACAAAAGCAGCCTGATACCGTATTCTCTTCTCTGTTCAGAGAAGAACAACCGTCAGAATTACCGTCAGAGAACGTTAAAAAGGGTCCCCCCTCTCTCTCCCTCTTCTATTTCATTCTTGTTCTCTCTCTCTTTCTATCTCTCCCTCTCCCTCACCTTCTCTCTCCCCCCTCTCCCTCTCTTTCCCCTTCCCTATTTCTCTCTCCCCTCCTCTCTCTCTCCCGCTGTCCCTCTCCCGCTGTCCCTCTCCCTCTCTCTGTCTCCCTCTCTCTCTCTCTCTCTCTCTCTCTCTCTCTCTCTCTCTCTCTCTCTCTCTCCCACCATTTGTCTGAGTGTCCTTGACCAAGGGTTGTAGGACTTGGTTCAAAGTTGAGGCTCTTGAATTACTCCTTTGGT
>NW_017737411.1:0-1194 GCF_001890085.2 Hipposideros armiger | reverse complement strand
GAATCCTCCCTCTACTGGATTCAATGGGAAAATCATGTCGAGGTGTTTTTAGAGTTACAGAACAGGAAAGGACCACACACTGTCATTGATCCACCATAGACCTTGGGGCAGAGGAGATAGTTGGGGTATACAGCAGATTCTATGATAAGACGTGAGGTGCATATATTAGATTCTGGATATAAAAGCACTTTGAACAATGTTGGCACTCAATAAATTTTACTTTCTTTTCTTCCCTTTCCTCCTCCATTTTTTCTCCTTTTCAACTCTGAATGGAGTATAGGAAAGATGAGCATTCAACAAAGTGTATATATTATAGTTTATAGATAAAATAAAAATTATTTCTTTTGAAATTGGTATGGGCAAAATAGAGATTTCCTTTGAAATAATTGTCAAGTAGAGACAATACATTTGAATGTTCTCAAAGTTAATATCTTTTCACTTTTAACATAAAATAATTGAACTTGTGATAAAAACAACAATCATGATTACAATGCACAACCTATCATTATTTAACCTTTTCCCAATAACCATAAGAGCTGCAATGTGTCCAGTGTCTGGAACAATGCTTGGCACATAGAATATGCTGACCAAATATTTTGTTGAAGGCATAAAACAATGAAGAGATTCATTGTATTCTTGCCAGAATCTGGCTGGTGGAGAGAAAGTTGGAGGGATAGCTCTTGGAAGGAAAAGGAAAAGGTTGTCTGAAATCCATTTCTTGCACCGTTAGTGTATTATTATTACTCTAAGGCTACTGCTAATATTTTTAAATGGTGCTGATGAAGAGCAGCAATAAAATGTGGAATTATTATCTCTGGAAAACTGAAGACTGAGGCGAATACTTAATGATGGTATTAAAGGACAGACAATATGTTATTATTCTAACAGTATGATAGATCATAAAGAAAAATGAAGATGTCACCATCTTCCCTGGGTACAGAATTAGAATGAAGCAGCCATAGTTGAAGGGTAAAAATATTTAAATAAGCACTTTTGGCCAGAGCTATAACAAGGAAGAGAATGTTTTGTAGGGAAACTTAAATGGCCATTTTGGGAGCTGGCATGGTGTTGGCCTCATTGCTCTGAGATCCCCCGAAAGCCCCTCAGTCCATCCTTCTCATGGCCCAGGTTCAGCAGAATCATTGGCTGATAGAACTTCTCTAGCCCACCAGTCATGCTTTAGTGATCATGAAG
>NW_017737409.1:0-1195 GCF_001890085.2 Hipposideros armiger | reverse complement strand
GGTGCCTGGCAGGGGGGGTCCAACTTTAAGGGTGAACTGAGGGCAGAGCATTCCTGGGAGAGGAAATGGCACGCACAGGCTCCGAGTGTCAGGGGACGGACAGCATCTTCACGGACCACCAGGAAACTGTCCCGTGATGGAAGCAAAAACAGGAAACGAGCCGGGGAACTGAATGAGCCTCAACCCCACTGGGGGGCATTGCCTCGCCTGCGCCTGGGTGCTGGCCCAGAGCTTCATTTAGAGGGGCTGGGCAAGGCCTGGGGACCTGCACTGATAGGTACCCCAGAGATGCTGGTGCTGGCGGGTGCTGGGTCACACTCCGAGAAGTGCCAGCCGGGGGTCAGGTCCTGCCGGGTGGTTTGCTTCCCCTCGTGGGGTCGTCATTTGAGCCAGGCGCCTGGTCTGTAGCCAGCCGTGCCCTGGGAGCTGACTGCGTCAGCGACTGAGCCCATAAGCACCTTGCATGAAAGTCTGGAAAAGAACCAAACTGTGGGGATGAAAAACATGAGTGGCTGCCAAGGGCTGACTGGCAGGTGAGAGGCTGACTCTGAAAGGGCAGCTTGGGGGCTTTCTGAGCGATGGAACTGTTCTCAATGGCTCTGTGCTGGCGGATACACGTCTATGAATTTGTTAAAACCCACAGAGCTCCACAGGACAAAGGAGGCACAGGCTACGTATATGCCAAGGTCACACAGTCTGTAAGGTTGCTGGGGCCAGCCGCACACCATGTGGGGAACCCTCCCTCACAGACTCAGAGGCTCGTGTGCCCCCGGCCTGCTGCTGCTCGCCCTGAAGGGCCTGCCCCACCTGGGATCCTGGAGCAGGGTGAACTCAGCTGAATGCAGCACCCAGCTCGGACACACGCCCTCGTCCTCAGTTTGGACAGTGTCCCCAGGATCTCCCCAAGACCACCCTGGTCAGCTCCCCATCCCCTGCCTTTCCCACCACTTCCAGACCTGTCCTTCTAGTTCCCAGGCACCCATGAGCCCTGCCCACTCCCTGCCTCCCCCTGGTAGCTGCTGGGCTCAGGCCACCCCCTCTCTCCCCCGGGGTGAAGGTCAAGATGCCCCCACAGGTCTCCCTGGCGCCAGCCTCACTCTCCTGGTCCATTCTCTACCTGGCCGCCAGGGCGCTCCTTTTACTGTGTCTCCTTCCATGATGCCTTCAGAGCACAGAGGCCATGTCTAGACGTGTG
>NW_017737408.1:0-1134 GCF_001890085.2 Hipposideros armiger | reverse complement strand
TCCCCAAAAGACACCATTGTTCGTTTTCACCTTCATTCTGACATTTCTTAAAATTTATCTTTGTATGTGTCTTCGATTACTTCCTTAGGAAAGTAAGGTCTAATCCAGAGATATGAGAGACTAGTTACATATAGATGATTAAAAATATAATTACTTGTTAAGAAGATACCAATGTTCTTAGAGTCAGTCAACGTATATTAACTTATTTATACCCTAACCAGAATAATGGCAGAATGTCAGATGCAGATATCTTGATCTTAATTTGGTTCAGGGTAAACATTCATAGTCCTTAAGGTCAGCCATTCTAGGATTATGGCTAAAGAGTCAGTCCCTTTTATCAATGTTCAAACCTGATTTTCTAGGTCACTATACAAAGACCCAAACTCCTCTTCCAATATTGTTCCCATAATACAGCAGCATATCTAACCATACCAAGTTTCAGGCGTCTTTGATATCCTAGAGTTTCCTAAACTTCACATACAAACTAAACCTTGTTTTGTACTGAATCTCAGTATAAAGGCTCAAATAAATTAACAGTTACTTAAGGAACTAGAGACAAAAGAGTATTGAAAAGCCATCATGAGCTACATTTAGTAGAAAGATAATGTGCCAATGGCAACACTAAATATTTAAGGACTTAAAAATGTAGTTGTAGGCTCAAAAAATTGTTCTAGATTCAAAGAAGATGGTCCTCACCATTGCTTCTATAGATCCATAGTTCCCAGCTATGAGCAATGTTGGCCGCCAAAACACATTGGCATTGTCTGGAGACATTTTCGGTTGTAACAACTTATGGTGGGGGGTGGGGAGGCTGCTACTGGTATTTAGTAGGTAGAGGCCAGGAATTCTGCTAAACATTATCCATTGTACAAGACAGGCCCCCACAACAACAACAAAATTGCCAGTCCAAAATATCAGTAGTTCTCAGGTTTAAAAGCCCTGCTATATACCGGGGGTGCCAGAAAAATGTATACAAATGGACACTTTGGTCAACGTTGCTCAAGCAGTAGTTTGCCATAAGCAGAGTGTCTGGATGCTGATGGCAACCACTTTGAGCACCTCTTGTAATTGCAGAAGTCAAACGTGACTTGTATTCATCTTTTGTTATTGGTATATATTGAGTATTACAATTTT
>NW_017737407.1:0-1195 GCF_001890085.2 Hipposideros armiger | reverse complement strand
TAAGTAGTATAGATGGTCCTTTGCCAAAGAGTACAACAAACATTTACTTGGATTAAAATTATGAGTGTTTTATGTGCAAAGCACAGGAGGGACAAGAAGGGTTATTCCTGATGACTGTTTACGCATACACATGTACTCAGACACGTACTTGCTGTTGTCGATTTTACATGAAGACGTATTGGCATGGGGTTATGAAACGTGATAAGTGGGAAAGAACCTGGAGGTCTTCTATTATATGTTGGGTTTTCCGGGAAGCAGGCGCTAAGTTGAAAATTGTCATGGACAGTGTTAATTAGAAAGTGCTGTGGGCATCAGCAACTGTGGAAGACAAGGAGACAGGATTGGGATTGAGCAGAGGGAAGCGTCACCCTGTGTTTCAGTCTCAGCAGAACCCCTTAGCCAACCTCGTGGAACGTTCTGACAATAGTATGATGTTCAAATCTGTCCTGAGTTGGAGCAGGAGAGCCAAGGCTTTCTGCTCCCATGGGACACAGGCCATTCCAGGAAGGGAGTACAGCCGTGAGGGAGAAAGGTTCTTCAGCTGAGGCAATTCCCAAAGCTGGCTGGGAACTGAGAGCTGGCTTCTGTCCTCCAGAAGCTGGGAGAATAAGTCTCATATTCCTGAAGGGGGAGGAATCTGGGTAGTTGTTTGCAGCACCCATCAAATCATCCAATTTACCACTCCTGTTTTTTAAAGTATGAAAATGAAGGCTAAGCTATAAATGAACCTATCAACCCAGAATCCTTCAGTATGCTAGGACCAGGATCCAAGTCTTCATGCTCTGTAATCAGTGCTTACCCATCTATCCACCCATTCTTCCTACCTTCACTCTGCAGAGTACTTGAAGATAGTACTAATTCTGGCCATGCGCGCTGAGTCTTCAGAGTTGATTGTATACTTAGCATGGTTAATTAATCACAACTTTCCACAATTAGGTGGACCCAGATGACAAGACTGAGTTGATTGGGCCCTCTGCCCAATGCTTGTCACTTCTTCTCCTTGCCTCTCATTAAACTCTGTGATGCACTTTCTGCTGGCAGCTACTCCAAAAACTTGCTCCACTCCACAACCGCCAAGCCTTCCTACCTCATCCATTTCAGCAATCCCAGTCCAAATGGAAACAATAAAAATCAGCCTCACATCACAACGATCAGAACCCTCTTCCGGAAGTTGTCGCTTCCACCATGGTTAACA
>NW_017737406.1:0-1195 GCF_001890085.2 Hipposideros armiger | reverse complement strand
TGGAAGAATCTACTTCCACACTCACTTAGGTTGTTGGCAGAATTTACTTCCTTGTAGTTGTAAGACTGATGGCCCCAGCTTCTTGCTGGTTGTTGGCTGGTGGCTTCCCTCAGCTTCTAGAGGCTGTTCTCCCAGTGCCTAGAGAACCTGCAGTTCTTTGCAATGTGGGCTTTGCCTACGTAGCTGCTGATTTTGTCAAGCCCACAGGGACAGTCTCCCGAGTGAGTCTGCCCGTAAGCACAAGACTCTTAGATAACATAATTGAGTCACTGGAGTGATACCAAGTCACACTCAAAAGGAGGGGCTTGTACAAGGCCATGAACACCAGGAGGTAGGCTTATGGGGCCACCTTCGAATCTGTTCACCACAATGGAAACCCTCATCGGTCTCACAGAGATACATTGAAGATACTGATGTGCCTGGCACAGAGTTAGAAGCCCCAATGATGTAAAGATGAGTCGGCCCCACCCCATGCTGAAGGGCTCAAGTGCTCTCTGATTAGGAAGAAAGACTAAGCAGGTCATTGCCAGACCATGTGAAAAGGGCTCTAGGAGAAGTTTGTATACAGGTTCCTCTGGAACCCAGAGGAAAGAACGCATATGTCTGGAAAAGCCAGAAAGGCTTTGTAAAAGAGGTGTTATGTGAGAGCCTTGAAGAGCAAGAGGATGGGTTTCCAGGGTATGTGGGCACCAGGTGTGAGAGAGCCTGGTGTGTAAGAGAATTGTGTGTAAGCTTGGTGAGGACTAAGTAGACGGTGTTGGTTCTCTAATTGTTTGTACTATCCTTCATTGTTAATATTTCTAAGAGGTGTTTTTCATACTACAGGTGGAGCTATATACCTTTCTGGAATTGATATGATTCATGGCACACCCGTACTGGACATAAAGCCCTACATAGCTGATTATGATTCACCACAAAATTTGATCGAGCCTTTAGGAGAATTTCATTTACATAATAACCAACATAAACCAAAAACTGTGTCCTGGTCTGAGAACAAGACTGACAGTTGTGCCCTGCAACAGCCCGCAGGGCGTGAGGAACCACAACCCTGCAGTTACACTGAGGAGAATCCTAAATGTCCCAAAGATGGACCTTCAGGAGAAAACGACATGCAACATGATGACACAGCCAAAACCCAGCGAAGCTCACGCAAGCACAGGGAGCTAGTAGCAGACTTGGGTTTAGAAGCAAGAAG
>NW_017731991.1:1000934-1001781 GCF_001890085.2 Hipposideros armiger | reverse complement strand
AGCCAGAAGATAATATGCTCAGGAGTGACTGGAAGGTGAGGAAATGGAATAGGAATTCATACACTTCCTCCATCCAGTTACATACAGAAAGTAGCACACAAAGACCATAGGATACTCAGGGGATCCACAGCAGAGGGGTCCCTAGCACGTGCCTAAAACCAGCACAATGGAGAACTGATGATTCAAAATTGGAATGAATGCCTGTTCTCCTAGATAAATTGGGGCACTTGGTGACTTTTGCCAATGACTTCTTTGTGCCTTGGTTTCTGGAGAAATTGGTGTGTCCTAATTCTCTCACAATCCTGTTTTGAGTAACAAATATCAATAATCAGGAAGTAACATTGCAAGGTTGAAAAACAGCTTATGGAGGAATTAACGTCAGGTTTTAGAGCTAACCCTGACTGTTGTAGAGACAGCTTCAGCAGGGAAAATAATAATGACAATTTTTTTTCTTGTTTTATTGAAACAGGAGGAACACCAGCAGAGAACACCTTCCTGCTTCAAGTGTTTGTACAGTTCCCAGGGGCTTCAGGAAAGTGGCATCCGTTCTGCCTTGACATCCAGGCACGTGGATGTCACAGGAGGCATTTGACTATTTTGGAAAATAAACCAGCCTCTCCATGGGACGAGAGTGTTCAGCATGAGGCGCTGCAGTGGAAAGAGAGTAGGTTTTGAAGTCGTCACCCTGGACGGATTCCTCATCTGCTGCTTCAGAGCTATATGGCTTTGCGTGAGGCATTCAACCTAGCTACAGCTCGGTTTCCCCATGGCAACACGTAGATTATTCACCCTGTGGGGTCAGGAGGGTTAATGGCATGGTGTATAAGGAAGCACTGAGTGGGGGGTG
>NW_017731991.1:995448-997724 GCF_001890085.2 Hipposideros armiger | reverse complement strand
TAATGAAAAAATATTTTATTTGTTTGAGTTACTACATGTAATACACTAAATATATGTGCCTAAAATATATGGTAAATGCTCAATATAATGTTATTGTTGTTCTTATTTTTTTAATTCAAACAACCATCCTATGAGGTTCATTTTTTTCTAGTTCCCAGGTGTAAAAATTAAGGATTATGGAGGTTAAGTCATTTACCTGTGATTCCCCAGCTAATAAGTGACAAACGAAATTTCAGCCCAAGTCTGTTTGACTCCAGAGGCCAAACTGTTAACCATTATGTTGTATTCTCTACTGTAGTTAGAGATCTGAGAAGCTCATCCAATAAATCAATAACTCTGGGTTATTTTTGAATTAGGTTCATAGAACTAACCCTTTAGGGGCCTTAGTAATGCTCACTTTTTTTTTCTCTAACTATTCAATTAGTTATGAAGAAGTCAAGATATTAAATATTTGGACTCGGAAGCCGTAATTCGACTTTTCAGGCTAATAGCTTTGATCTGGATTCAGATTTTTGTTTTTGTTCTCCTTAAACTTCAGGCCAAGAAAGACCACAGAAGATCTTTGGAGGAAGACATAAAGCAAATTCAACAAGGCTTCATTCTGAAGGCTTTCTAAGGTCCGAAATCCCATCATCACGAAAGTAATTCAATGATAGCTTCATTTCTTCATAAAATAAATCACAAGATTCAATGAACCCATTTGGCTCCAGAAACAGACAACTGGGAAGAGTCTGAGAATAAATTAATTAGTTTCAATAACAAACAAGAACCTACTGTTATCTGGACTTGGAAATGAGAAAACTCTCTAAAAACTACATAGTTTCTTAGGTTGTCTAGAGTTTAGTAACATTTTTTAAAAAATAAATTGCACTGTAAATGATCCTAATATTAACTGTTTGCACTTAGTAATAGGGACAGTCCCTTGAGGAAATGCAACTCTGAATACAAGCAACTCCTAAACTCATTACAACCACATTCAGCTGCCTTCATTTAGGGGCTGCTTTGTTTTCCCTCAGTAATGTCAGACCGCAACTTCAGGCCTTATTTTTCATTCCTATTTATATTCCTATTTTTCTCCCCCAAGCCCTACTGATACTGATAAGAAATTAATAACATANATTTAATATACACACTCAATTACCTGGTTTCATCAATAGTATGTATCCATTAACAGATAGGTCTTTGTGCTTTTAGCATGTGTTCGACATATGCATATGTTACCCAACTCTGTTACCCACCTCCAAATCGGCCTACTGATTTGGTCGTTCCTATTCATCTGAATTGGGCTAATTTTCTCTTGCACTGTCCCTGAAGAGACACATCGCCCGCTTCTCCCAGTGAGGCCAGACTGGCTCTTGTTCTCTTACTGGCTTCCCCAGCTAACAAGGAAACGCTCAGCAGCGCAGAGGACCCTGGGTTCTTTCAGCTTGCAAAACCCATACAGAGGTCCTGAAGCAAATCTACAAAAACCACAATTATACCAATTTGTAGACGTATAATAAGGACTCCCAGCCATTCACAATTCAGTAGTGATGTAAAGTTTGGACAAAACCAGAGCCAGTTCCTAAACACAGCCTCAGAAGTCCAGTAAAGGAAAGGGAATGTTCATAATTTCAACACATATTGAAATACTCAGATTATTTCATTAGGCTCCACACCTAAGGTTTACATTTTCAAAAATCTACCGCTAATGTTTGATGAGAGGAAAGTAAAGGCAAACGGTAAAAACTTTTCTCAAGGTAAGAGTTGCCATGGAAACTAATGCTTAAACCAAAGTCACGAGGCTGACATATTTCTCACTGAAATATTTATTTCATTAATCCTAGCTGTCTTTGTATAGCAGTGTTTTCCTCTATAAGTTGACTGACTGTAAAGTGCTCAAACCTTAGACAATTTTGTTAAGGGTAGTATAGCTATATCAAGTAACATAGTATTATGATAATAACTATGCATTGAGCATATAATTTGAGCCAGGCATGATGCTAAGTATTTTACACGTATTGTCTTATTTGTTAATTATTACTTGAACTAACACAGGTAATGAAAAAAATATTTTATTTGTTTGAGTTACTACATGTAATACACTAAATATATGTGCCTAAAATATATGGTAAATGCTCAATATAATGTTATTGTTGTTCTTATTTTTTTAATTCAAACAACCATCCTATGAGGTTCATTTTTTTCTAGTTCCCAGGTGTAAAAATTAAGGATTATGGAGGTTAAGTCATTTACCTGTGATTCCCCAGCTAATAAGTGACAAACGAAATTTCAGC
>NW_017731991.1:990062-991078 GCF_001890085.2 Hipposideros armiger | reverse complement strand
GCCATTGTTAAATCCCCTAAATTAATCACCCTAAGTATGCATTCAGTTGGGGCTTCCCAGTATATTCTAGGAACTCCCTGACATAGATCAGATTTACACCCAGTCACCCCAGAGACCCACTGACCTAAAAGAGCTCCCTCTTCTCACTGTTTGAGTCGCCTCTTCTACCTGATCTTTGTACCCTCAGTAACCATAAGAAGCAATACAATAAAATCAATTGTTCTAGTCACCAGTTTGAACTCAGACCGCTTTGGCCTCCCAAAGCAGCAAGTGAATTTAGCAGTATTTAGGGATACTGAAAAAATATTAGAAAACCTTCCAAATTGTCTAACAACCCTCCAGAGTACAGTAGCCTATGACCTGAGAAAAGCTGACCTAAGAAATATAGCCTGCATCTAAAGGAACAATGTCATTTATAAATAAATAGATCTCGTAAAAGAGTCAATCATTCCCTGGTCCATAGAAATAAATTCTATTTTCTCAGCTTTTTTCGAAGTCAGAAAAGCAAGCTTCTCACAGTAGGCCCATACATTATTGATTCTACTTTGCAGGTGAGCAAACTCAAGTTGCATTCTTTAAGGTATGGAGATATTAAATGGCCCAAAATTTTGCTCCAGATTGTATGGTTTCCTGCTGGAGCAGATATGATTGCTGGCAAATTAATAGATTCTTCTGGAATGGCAGATCCTTTGTCATCATTTTGTTTGATGATTGTTGTTTCATCAGGACTTTTTAGAACATCAAATGGTTGTTTGTTAGGCCTGATTAAGTGATAAGTTTTCCTTGGCTTCTCTTTGTTTCCAAAGTAATTATGGGCCTTTTCCTGTCTCTGTTTGATGCCCACAAAGGACATAATGAGGGTAGTTAAATATGCAAAGATGAGAATGAGAAACAAAGTGTCAACACACATATAATTTATCTATTGAGGCATCCTACAAACTCATAAACTGGGAGTCATATTACTAATAAACAACAAATTTTCTTAAATAACTTAGGCATATTTTCCAGTGTCTTCT
>NW_017731991.1:987936-988857 GCF_001890085.2 Hipposideros armiger | reverse complement strand
GGATCAGATTTGTTCTTTTAAATGGCCACTCTAATTTGAGTATAATAGTTATTCAAAATATTTGTTGAACACATGAATAGTTGTCGTTAGTTAGCCCCTAATAAAAAATATTTCAGGGATTCAAAAAAGAGAGAAAACAGCCTTATCAGTGCTGGCTGTGAAACCTAGGAAGGTTTTAGGGAGGAGTTTAACTGGGCAGTTTAAAATGTAGGATTTTGATAGGGCAATTCAAGGAAAAGAAAGACATTCCAGCTGGAAAAGGCAGGATGCAAGGGAGATAATAAGTCAAGAAGTGGCTGAACAAAAGTATAAGGTGACCTTACAGAGGAGTAAATAATTTTGTTTCCTGGGTGCTGGGTCTGGAGGGATAGGCTGACTTCTCAGGAGCTACCTTGAGATGCAGGGTCTTGGATGCCAGGCTCAAGATGTAGACTTCACCAGCCAAGAGCAGTCATGGAGGAGTTTTAAAAGAAGATAAGCATATTCTAAGTATTGCTTCAGGGAGAATAGATATGAACTAAAAGGAGTTTATAAACAAATTTAGGGCAAGCAGGTGATAGGAATGTGAAAGTGGGATAAAAGATACAGGAGACATGCTGCAAGATACTTATGAAAAGAAAAAAGAGTTAAGAGAGAGAAGCAAGGTATAAGGTTGAGTGATGGTATGAAACAAAGATTGCCTCACAGGCCAAGCTACCACACCCACTCCCACCTCTCCAGCACCCTCACTAACCCTCCCTGGGACACTGATTTATTCAAATCAGCTTAGTGTGATGATCTGCAGAATGAGAATCTTCTTTTTTATCAAGCTATTTAATCTGTTTCTACAATAAGAACTTGGAGGTGAGATGTTTGGAAAGGACAGGAAGAGCAAAGAACATTTGGAGAATGAGAAAGAAACGTCTGAATAAACAAAAAGTA
>NW_017731991.1:976164-985875 GCF_001890085.2 Hipposideros armiger | reverse complement strand
ACTACTTCATAAACTTTTCTGTAAAATCTTATAACTACAAACTTCTGACCGCTCAGCTCATCAGGCATAAAACTTCAACTTCTGGCTCCCTCAACACCACCAGCCCTTTAACCCCAGCTAAGGAGACCTGTCTAGTGAAAATAAGTGCCACCAATCAGTTACCGCCTCACAGTTGAAAAACGTTATGAAATTCTTTCTCCAGCACTCTTCCCACATAAACAGCTTTCATATACACATGGAAGTCTACCGACAGCCACGGCCCAGAAGGGCCGCCGAGCCGGCGCCGTACCTGATTGAAGTGCAGCTGCTCAGGCTGCAGGGCGCCCTCCGCCCGGGCGGCTCCCAGCTGCTGCAGCAGGTGCCCGAGCTGCGCTGCCGACAGGCTCCGATTCGCACCGAACACGCTCAGCACATCCTCGCTGAAGGCGAGCCCGGGTCCCGCCGCCGCCCCTCCGAGGCTGGCGGCCGCCAGCAGCAGCAGCCCTGCCACCGCCCGGCCTGGGGCCATCCTGGCCGGGGCTGCCCCTCGCGGTCCGGAAGCGGGCTGGAGCGCAGGAGGGCACACTGGGCGCACCCGCATCGGTGTCCAAGGGCGCGCGGGTCAGGCGTCGGCGCGGGTCCGAGTCAGCGGTGGCGCGGGGCGCCCCTGGTCCTCCGCCGCCTTCAAAAGAGGAACAGCCCGCGACCTGCGGGGCATTGAAGTGGCGGTGCAGCAGGGGGTGGGGAGCGATAGGCAGAACGGGCCCCCGGGCCTCCTGGAGAGCCTGAGATAAAGAGGACAAAGGAGGGGGGGGGGGAGGCAGAGATAAAGGCCACCGGGCCACCAGCGGGCCAGCCCCGGGAGCACTGCGTGGCCAGAGCCCTCCAACGCCTGACCGGGCATGGAGCCAACTGTCCCGGAGCCGGGTTTGCAAACGTCCCAGGATTTGCGTACAGTGTAGTGACACATGCTCCTCCCGGATACAAAGCCCCAAACCACCGCCAGTTCTTAAAAAGAACTAAAATCGCACTCTCTGTAGAACCCCCACCTTCTCTTCCTGTCTTTCTGCTCAAGTCCCTCAAAGCAAACTTAAAAGGGGTGAGACGTGCAGTCCCCAAGGAGCAGCAGGAAATGACTCTTCGGTGTCCTGGGGTTTGAGTGTCTAAAGGGGGCCCTCCCTCTCCCAGAGCTCCGTTCTTGGCAAGCTAGTAGGAAGGACTCGCTAGCCTGCTAACCTCTCACCTCGCCTGTCTGCCTGTTTGTTTCTATCTCTCGGTGTCCCTCTATGTGTCGCCACGTGAGAGTCAGAGCCTCTCTCTCTCTCTGTCTCCACTATCTCTAGCAAGTCCGTTGTGAAACTCCGAGATCCGGCCCTGCACCCTGTACAGATAAGAGGAGGAGGAGGACCCTGTCCCCGCCTTTGCAGCACGTGGTGACACACTCCCCCAGCCTGAACTCCCGCGCGCGTCCACGCCGCGGCGCAGGGCTGCTGGCTTTTCTGCTTCGCTTGTTTTTAGCATTCCCAGCCGTCTGTCCACCTTCACCCCCGGGGGTTTACCTTAATGCCACCTCCGTGTCGGTGTCCCTAGCCTTCTTTCTGCCCTCGTTGGTCTCTTTGTTACCTTGCATTGTCTAAGAGATTAGCAGGAATTGCTTTTTTGTCTTACTTTTTAAAACTCAGAGGAGAAAAGGGAAACGAAATCTGGAGTGTGGTGGCAGGCTCACCGAGCCAGCACTGCCCAAGCCGGCCCTTCCTGACGCCTCACGGGATATCCTCAGATCAAAATGAATGTTTGTTCAGATGAGGGTTCAAAAAAAGCTGATACAGTTGTGAGGTCATCAAGTTTGTGCAAAGTGAATGCGGTGTTTGGGGACAAAGGTTGTGTCTGGTGGATATAATTGTCCAGAAGTAACGTGAAACCATGATTCACTGTGACATGGTGTAGACAGAAAAGGGGCCACATAGTAAACCTGACAAGCTCAGGAGACTGAAAAATAACCACATGAGATGGTCTGAACATAAAAATTCCTAATTAAAAGCAAGTCGTGGACTGTAGTCACATCCTTGGCCTGTAGCTTCCTTAGCAAAGGTCAGTCTTTACCTTAAGTGAGCTTATCTGTTGTCTTTTTGCATCTCAGATAACATACCCTTGGAATGTCAGAGTAATCCCTTTCCGGAACCCCTCCAGGGGGCACAACCCACCATGCCAGAGCAGGAAACTACAAAATCCCTTATTATCTTGTTTCCCAAATACCATCTCTATGTGCTGTAAAAGGCTATTAACCATCCTGTACTCACCAATGTAAAAGAAGTGTGTCTCTCCATTTTACTTTTTATCCAATCCCAGAGATTTCCCCGCTTTGCTTTCTTCTACCCCCTTAATTACCCCCTTAAGATTTCATGTAACCTTCCTCCTTTGATTCTAATGTATAAAATAAGCTGCAAAAAAGGCTATTTTCCAAAGCATTTTCTCAATCCATTGAGATTTTGCTTTCCAGAAATTGTTGTCAGTTTGGCTCAAACTCTTCTAAGCTTTCTTTTAGGCTGGATGTTTTTTTCATTGCCAATGGCTAAGGACAATAAGAAGAATTCAAAGTGTTCTTGCCTTTAAGTTCACAGCCTCCTAAAACAGTACATTTTAAAAGAGACACTAAGTTCAGATGAGAGCAAGAAGATGGAGAGGGGGAAAGAATCTTATCTCCTATGAATAATTTAGATATAGTTGTGAAAGAGAGACAGGAAGAGAAAACTCCAGAAGGATGAGTATCTAGGTGGACATAACTGACCGCTTGTCATAAAGAGAGGGTTTAACTCTCTGCATTCTAACTGCAGAGTGCAGGAGGCTGCAGTAGCAGAGCAAAGTTACCAAACAGGAAGGTTTTTGAGGAATATAAGGCACAACTGTTTTGGGATTGAGAGATTTCCCCATGATTGAAAGTGATTTAAACCCATGGGTGAGTGGTAAAAAGATTCCTGCCTTGGAGAGAGATCAGGAAATGATCTTGATGATGTGTCGCTTCCAAGTATAAAATCCGTATATTTGTTAATATTAATTTACAGAATTACATTGGTGTAAAAAGCGCAATTATTTCACCCAAGGGCCAGAAGTGAATTCATGTCACCAGTAAGCTCTCAGGTTACACAGCTGATGGGACTTTTCAAGATTTGTATTGGATTCTTAAAATAGTTTGTTGCCTATTTTTCCTTTTTGCTTCAGGAACTCAAGGTGAATTCTTGGAAATTAATGAAAGTTCTAGATGGTTCATCTATATCCAACAAGTTGTTCATTCCCAGCTTGAACTGAAACATTGATTAGATATTGGATTTTCCACAAGTGTAAATGGGGTTTAAATAATACAGATTTATAATGTGTATTTTTGAAAATAAAATTCTATTTATCAGCCATTTATGTCTGTGCACTTGTCTGTGTACCCACATTTTGCCAACCCATCAACCCCACAAGACAATAAACTGTAAAATAAATAATAACCTACTTGGCAACTTTACCAAATATAGTTAACATAATGTAAGCATGCAATTAAGAGAGCGTATTCGAAACTCTAACTACTAATGTCATTGTAAGAAGTGTCCAAACCTATAAAGAATGTTTATAAGAGTTTATTTCTGCCGAAACTGATGACAATTGCAGGGAGGCAAGATCTCAAATGCTCCGGAGAGTAACAATTTTGCAGTTTCTTTCATGCATTTGAAATTAAGGAGAGAACATAAGGAAGATTACAGGAAGGTGGGAGAAAGCAAGGAAGGGATCGGGTTACAGGATGATTAAGATTATGTGCTCTCTTGAGGGTGGTTATGCTTTAGAAGAAGGGGTCTAAAAAAGAGCCACTTCAAAGGTGTGTGAACTTAGATGCACAGAAACAATGGACAGGGCTGGCTTTAAGCAAATAAGCCCTTTACTGCAAAAGTTATAGGCTGAGGTGTGATTACCCACCACGGCCTGCCCAGTTAGGAATTTATGGTCAGATCACCCTGCGAGGTTCCTTTTCATAGAACACTTTTTTTTTGGTTTTGTCCACATTAACTACCAAATTACTGTTGTTAATAACTACCAAATTGGTAAGGCTAATTTCTAGACCTTCTACTCTAATGTACTACTCAGTAAAGCTCTACTCAGATAATGTTTTAGGGCAAAAAATATGGCATTCTATCAACAATACCATTATTGAAGAGAAAGACTTCTGATTTAAAATATAAGGTGTAAAGTATGCACTATACTTTTTCTCAGAAATTCGTCTTAAAGGTCAAATAATTTTAAATGATAATAATGAAGGGAACACGCCAAGAACACTGGCCAAGTTATTGGAAAATGTTCTTTCTTGGTCTGACTCTGTCACCTGGCAAACCTAGGAAGGTCATTTGACCTAACCAGGATTCAGTTCTGTCACCTATAAAAGAAGAAAATTGGGAGGCAAGACAATATCCATTCCAACTTCTTTATTTCTAAATGTCTAAATTTGGAAGTTATCTATCAGAACAAAACATGAAACACCTAGAAGAGAAATAAAAATTCAATTCTCCAATGGAAAGGACATTTAATGTCAAATGTTTCTTTTTCTAATAGCTTCCAATTTTTCACAGTCCAAATCTTTTGTGACTATAGCAAACAAGGTGCAAATTGGCCTGTTTTAAACTTTTTTTTGTCACGCATTCATTTCCTTGTGGAAGGACTAATAAATAATAAGCAAATCTAAGAGATGTATGTCCCTTTCCTTCCTCCCCTGTCCTCTCTTCCAGTCCTAAAGCCATTGGGTGGAGCACCGCATGATAAACAGTGTCTGAGCAGAGGGCAGAGTGGCCCAAAATGGGGTGTTGGAGCCTGAACAACGGAAGAAGTGTATCCGGGTAAGAGGGAAACTAAGTGTGAGCAGTTAGTCCCAGCAGGGTGACAAACATGTCCAGATTGTGGGAGAGAACAAGGAAAATCAAAGGCTGTCTCCCTAATGAGGTAAGAGTGTGTGCATGCACCCCAGCACAGAAGAGCAGCACCCAAGTGTGACGAGGGGAGCATCCTTCCCCATGTGGTTTGTCAGAGCCTGGCTAAGCTGGAGGAGGAGGGAGTCCACGCAAAGCAGTGGCCTGATGTGGAGCAAAGACTGGAAGGCATCCATGGGTCAGGAGTGAAAAACAGGCAGTGGAGTGTGGAGAGTCAGAGCCTGGGTGAGTGAGGAGGGTATCCCTACTTGGAGGTGGCCCCGCACAATACGTCAGAGATGGACAAGCATGAGGAGGGAGACTCTGCTGAGCAGAAGCATGAGGCACCAGAGTCCTTGCAGTGAAGAGGGCACCCTGACATGGGATGTGTGCCAGTGTAATTTAAATTAAAATCTATATGTATGCTCTTCATTATGTTTCTGACACACAGCTAAAACCCTTGGAATTTCCTAAATGATAAGAAGGTATCTCTTGTTATGTTAATGATGTGACTTTTGGACCCACCTGAGAATGATAGCCATTTGCCAGGAAAACCAACTATGTGATTAGAGAGTTCAAAAGTTACATCCTTTTATAATAAACCAGGGATCTAGTAAGTAAAATGTTTCTCTTGAGTTCTGTGAGTCATTGGAACCTTCAACCTATAGCCAGTCAGTCAGAAGCAGTCAGTCAGAAGCACAGGTGACAACTTGGACTTTGTGACTGGCATTTGAGGGAGGGCAGTCTTGTGGGACTGAGCCCTTAAACTGTGGGATCTGATACTGCTTCCAGAGTACCTTATGATACTCACCAGAAATGAGTTGAATTGTAGGACATCCTACTGGTGTGTGAGACTTGCTCGTATGCATGTGGAAACCTTCCCACGTATTGAAATTTGGGTGCAGAATGATAGGGTGTCTGAAGCCAAGGAGAAGAAGAAAGGAATCAGTGCAAAAAGAGATGGCAGTCAAAATGGAAGATGAGTTATATACATAGGGGGTTTATTAAACACATAAATATACTAAAGATATCAGTGGCCAATTTTCTCACTGTCAGGGAAGGAAGTTACAAACATGGAAAGGGGTAAAACTAGAATGAACTCATAGTGTTGGGTTGGGTTGGAATTGGAGATACCAGTGTAAATTCATGGTTCTCAATGTATAGACAGATAAAAACAGATATATCGTAAATAATCCCCAGCTCACTGGGAGGGCCTGGGAACAACACCCTAACAACAATAAGCATAGGTAGAGCCCTGAGCTTGGCTTCTAAAAACTATTCTCCACTAATAAGAACCAGGGCTCCTTAGAAAAATCAACAGGCAGGCAAAGAACAAGATGAACCCAGAAACTCTTGTTGTGCCTAAAAGCAAGGAAGTGGTCAAAGAGTGAAGGAAATACATATTAAAGAATTCCAAGATAATGGCGCATCAGAGCAGCAACTTACCCTCAAATGGTTCAGGGAGAAAGGTCTTTGGACTGCGCTTGCATCTTTTCTGTGAGTTGATAATTGCTTTAAATTTCTAAAAATAAAATATTGAGTATTAATAAGGAAAGAAGAAAGTTTCTGCAACAAATTACATAGAAATTAAATCTAAACTTTTGCTGAAATCCCAGCTTGATAATATTCAGTGAAATGAATTTACTCATTCAATACATATTTTTAACATCTGGATCATGGTCCATGCAGTCTGGGAATGCAAGTGTGAAAACACGCCTTTTATTTTACCTTGAAGGAGCTTGTAGTTAAGGGTAGACAGAAGTGGGATGGTTACTATAATGGCGATTTTAAAGGTTGCAGTAGAGAGAGAGAGGAGCACCTATGTCTGCAGATGATGCTGAGCAAATAATTGATAGAGCAGATCATCCTTGAGCTTCAAGGATAAGTAGAAATTGACAGAAAGATGGGGAGTGGGAACACATTCCAGAATGTAAAAATGCAATATAAAGAGCCCTTGGAGGGGCGGCTGGTTAGCTCAGTTGGTTAGAACGCAGTGCTCATAGCATCAAGGTTGCCGGTTCGATCCCCACATGGGCAACTGAATTGCGCCCTCCACAACTGGATTGAAACAACTACTTGACCGAGAGTTGATGGGTCTTGAAAGGACACACTGTTCCCCAATAAAATGTTTTTTAAAAAGCCCTTGGAAACCTGAAAGAGCAAGAACTACAAGAGGGTCTTTGGAACTGGGTAGAAAGGCAGGATCTGACAGAATCTGGAAAAAGTTCCACTGGGTCAAAGATGTCTTCATTTGGTGATGCTCCAAAAGATTCTTTATGACCATCTGTATTTAAAAATCTCCTTAGTGAATTTAAACCTCCTTTTTCCTATATTGCAAATATCAAATAATATTCATTTCTTATTATTACAAACACGCCACACATGAAATTCTCAAATACGAGCAAGATGATGACGCTATCCAAATCACATATGTCTATTCAGCCATCAGTGCTACAGACACTGGAGGTAGGGATCAGATTTCTGCAAGTCCATTCTGAACTTAATTCCTAATCTATAAACTGGGGGTTAAAATAATATCTGCTCCATCTACATCAGTGAAAAGAAACCTGAAAATCAGATGTGATAAGGTGTGTGAAAACTCTTTATAAATGGTAAAACAGAATGTCCGTGTTATAAGCTTAAATGGTAGGGTAATGTGACCTATGTAATCAGCCTGCTGAACTGTCATTGAGACCATTGAGAAATGAACAAGAACAAAGACTACTTTATCCCTAATAACATTCTTGAGGGTTTTTTCCAGGAAATTAAAGCACTAATCAGAAATGGAAAGAACCAGAGATATCATCGCATCTAATCTGGCCATTTTTGAGTAAGGAAAGGAAAGCTCAAGGGAGTTAAGTGACATGGTAAAAGTACACATTTAGACTGGAACATAGCCCCAAATCTGCCTCTTTCTATTTTACCGCCAAAAATAACAACCGGTCAGTGTCTGCAGAATAATAGCATGTGACTTTAATTGGATTGAGTAAGTGAAGCTGGAAGCCATACTAGCTCCTGTCTTTCTGAGGTCTTCTTCCTCTTCCTTGTCCTTCTCTAAGGGACCTATGTCCCCAGGCTTTTGGCTCCCATGCAGCTCAGCTTACCTCGCCCAGCGTGACCTCCCCACGGTTTCTGTGCTTTATAATTCCATACATTTTTAAACATACGTATTCTTAGAACTTTTGGAAAATGTATATGTACTAAGATGAAAAGATGTTGAATAAATTAATGAAAAAAAAGAACAGCAGAATGAATATATTGTAAAACTATATAAACAGAGTGTGTGTGTGTGTGTGTGTGTGTGTGTGTGTGTGTGTGTGTGTGTGTGTACACTTACATTAGCAAAAATCTGGGGGAATATGCACCAAGCTGTTTACATTGTTTTCCTGCTAAGGAGTAGGTTTGGAGAATAGGGGTTCAAAGGGACAGATAACTCCTTTCTCTGGAGAGAAGAATGAGGAAAGTGTACATTTTTCTTAATACATTTCTTTGGTGTTTGAATTCTTCAAAAGACATGTCTTGCTTTTATAATTAAAGGAATAAAAAGTTATCAAAATGTGGATGGTGGTAGAAGTCTGAGTGGCTCTAAGATGGGGAGTTAGCATCAGTCGACGTGTCTCCAACGTGCCCAGTGAAGAGACTCTTGAACAGCAGACAAGAAGCTCCCGTGCCCTGTGGCTGGCACGATTCTGTACCACCGAAGACTAACAAAAACAGCATAGATTTATACAAATAGTCCTGACAGGCATCCAACTCCTCTCACTCTGTGAATCTTGAACAGCCTTGGTCTTTGATGGGAAATGGGGTAAGCGGAACAGGGGGCACGAACAATTCTCCTTAAAAGGGCACTTTCTGTATCTCAGCTCTCCAACACTTGGGGGTCAGAGTCTCAAAGCTTGAGTGAAATTAAGCTGCTGGGATATATAATCATGTGAGAACAATTAAGAATTTTGTTTTCAAGATAAGAGCCTAGTACAAAGCCCAGCCTTAGGCAAATTTATGAAATGAAACTATGACAAGGAACTCTTCTCAGGGTTCTCAACCCCTTTGGACCTGGGACCCATATCGCCTCCCAGGCCTTTCCTTCCTTCAAATCTTCTAATCCAGATCACTCCATTCACATTACAATATAAAAGATTAAGAATTAAAAAGTGGTAACTGACCCAGGCATAATTCGCATTTGGGGGGGGGCAATAGCACCTTATTTAGTTCACAAGGCATTTTAACTTAAGAATTTAAATGAGACAGTGGGTGGTTAAAAAGCAAACAGAGCAAGTGCTCTCAGGGTATGATTAACAACCTAAATCTACGTAAGAAACCAGAGGAGTTTTCAGAGACTCATTCACACCACATTCTTGCTGCAGAAGTACTCTCGTTACTAGGAAGCATTCCTCCATGATTCCTGATGAAGTAATGAAGCCCTGTTTGTAAGAGCTGTGTCATCTCTAAGGAATGCACCATAGACTGACTACTCCTGCCCAAGGTCTCTTGGCAGGACGTGTATTAAAGAAAGAACAACGAAATAAGAGTGAGAAGACTTGAGCTCTCTTTCTAACTGAAGCCATGTAAACAGTTGTGTCATTTTTGTGGTTTGAGTCCCTCAGCTCTCCCATGTATTTCATGGGGTTGTTAGGAGAGTTCGATAAGATAACATAAATTAAAGCATTTTATAAACTACAAAGCCAAGGAAAACTAAAATTTCAAAGTAGCCAAACCAGATCAAGACGTCATGTTGAGCCTGGTTTACAACGTGGTAACACTATGCGTCTATCGGACACGCATAACATCAAACAGGCGA
>NW_017731991.1:972525-973883 GCF_001890085.2 Hipposideros armiger | reverse complement strand
AAAAAAAAAAAGAGTGTGGTGGAACTTTCCCATTCTGTATTTCATGCCTGTGTTAATTTCCTTTAATTTGAGGAAAGAACCCTGCTTTCTCCGTCTACAGGGTCAATTACAGATTCACTTACAAATAAGAACTGAGTCTACAAACCCAAGGGGAAAAAATTCCCCAAGGCCAGAACTTTTATGCTCCATGAAACTTTCCCACTGCAATTGTACCCTCCCACATGTAAAGGGAAAGGCAGACATAAACCTTAAAATCCAAACGATTAAGATATAATAAACGGCTCAATAAATTCTGGCTACCACTTTGCAAGCTTTCATCTAAAATACTGCATAGGAATAACAATTACTGCAGGGAGTTTTAGTGTAAAATGTTACTAATTATCTAAATACTAAAACATCCACATAAAACTAAACATTTAATCTAAAATAAAATTATCTAAAATATTTAATCTAAAATAAGAATCGGTATAACTTCTCCAAGTTGTTTTGTCCTGCTCAATCCACTGCAAATTAACAAAAAGCAAGTTTTTACCAATACTATGTTCAAGTTTTCAATCTTTACAGTGCAAAATTTTTTCTATTGGATCACTGCCTATTTTATTCATCATTTTATAATTCTAGGATTTGAATTTTTAAAGAAGACTCAGAAAATCTTGGAATAAACCAGAAGCCAAAATAAATTTGTCATCCAGAGAGTTCAGACAGAAAGTTGATGCTAAGCCTTAGTTTCCTTTCTGCTCTTTTATTTTGAAAAAGGTCTGTAATGCTCCATCTTGGCAAAACTGAAGAGTAAAATTAGCAACATGACTGGGAATGGAAAAGGAAGAGGTGTGCATAGCATTAGCATCTGCATGCACTGTGCCTGGACTGTGCTGTAGATACAGAAACAAGAACAAAGTTGGATGCCATCACAGGTCAGATCAGACCAAAGTCCTTTCTAGAGGAGGTTCAGAGATGCCTGGCTTTTAAGATAATTACAGAGCCTTTATATCACTGTAGTGTTTGCTCACCTGTGTCCCTGTTGACATTATTGAATTCAATGTTTATAACCATCGCTCCAATTCCATCCACAAAAATAATATTTGTCATTACTTTCTCTAATCCACAGTTAGCCTAAAGACATAACTACTCTGGGAAAATTTGTTCTGTGGGGCAGGGCTGGTTGAGGCTTACAAAGAAGGTAACAGCGTTTTTACTATATCATCCAGATGAATGTGGAGTTAGCTAAATGCCCTCATTTCCTTACAGATGTTATGTGCCTCGTATAATCTTTGCTTGAATTATTATCTGACATTTTAATTCTAGTGTATGAACATTTGGAAAATTAATTCATTGCTTTAACCAGACAAGAACGTTTC
>NW_017731991.1:968531-970062 GCF_001890085.2 Hipposideros armiger | reverse complement strand
TTATACTATATATTTATTAAGAAATTTGGTTATTGTCTGTCTCCCTCATTAGAATCTAAGTTCAAAAAAAGACAGAGAATTGAAGTATTTTTTCACTACCATACTCTAGGTCCTGGTGCTCAGTGGGTCCTTAGTGGAATTTTGTCAAATCATGCAATGCATTTGCTTTTAGATTATTAATTACATGTGGTACATAAAATTTCCATTTTGATTTAAGCACTCTAAGTGCTATTTTACACCCATAAAAACTTTTGCAAAGATTTCGTTATAATTTTCCAAGAATTCAATGGTTACTAATAAAAATGGGTTTTATACTTTGCAAGTATACATTATCACTAATATTTTACCCTAAGGTAAACTGTAATGTCTTTATATCATGCCTTACAACACTATCAGCAGATAGTAATCTTAATATTCACCCTACTTATTGGGGAAAGGAAGTTTTTAATTTTTATCTTACAGATTTGGAAATTAAGTGACTTAAGAACCAAAGGGCCTTCTTGCTACATCTAAGCAAAATGAGATCAAAGTTGTGACTATCAAATCAGTACAATTTCCACTTAAGTCCTCCATCACTAACCCTACCTTATAATTAAATTGACATTTCAGATTACTATCTTAATTGTATTAAATGATAAAAAAATTACTTCCTCCTGTATGTTAAGGCAATTTACAGATGAGGCATATGAAATCAAAGCTATTGTGCAAATAAATGCAAATGCAATAAATGAAGATTTCTTGCTCAGTTCAATGCTCTCAATTCAAGACCAGCTGAAATTTAGCACATAACCTGAGTAAAAAGAGAAAATTAAGGAGAACTGCTAGACATGTTCATAAAATGTATTATCTAAAATGTGAATGGGACTATGATCACAATAGTCTATGATGTGATAGTACACAGTAATCAAGCCTCTATAGCCTCATAAACTTGTCTTTCTATTTTCTCATTGTCCTCTTTATTAGTAGTAAACAGTAACTAAACAGCAAGATAAGGCAACATATTAAAGATACAGAAACTTTGCATACTGAAGACATCAGGGATGCATTGTTACACTTCCTTTGGAGGCCTCCATAGTGAAAGACCACAATATTTTACTCAAGCTATTGTTTGGAAATGGTGTACTGTAACAATTACATTTTAATCATACATGTATATCTACAATAACAATAATTTTATGACTACTGTGTCATATACACTAAACTCATCTTATTACAGTTGTCAATGTGCTGATTCTATGAAGAAAACAGATTCAAGAAATTTCAAGGACAAAAATGACAGTGGATTTAACAACAGAAAAATGATTTATAAACATAAATTTGAATGCTAGTTTATGAACTCTTACTTTAACCCTTCATTTAATTCAAACTATCTTCTCTCTTCCTCAAAACTCTGTCTTCATAACCATTCCTCCTTCCTTTTTGATAATTTTCTCATTTCCTCTTTCCATCCTAATCAAATGGAAGAAGTATCTCTACACTTATCCAAGGCCACTCCTATACCTGAACTACAAATAAACTCTTTCTCTTCCTC
>NW_017731991.1:959237-965131 GCF_001890085.2 Hipposideros armiger | reverse complement strand
AAAGAATACTACATTATGTATTTTTAAATGCAAAAAAAACCGCTAAGATGACACTTTATTCATAATTGCCAAAAGTTGGAGGCAAACAAGATGTCTTGCGATAGGTGAATAGGTAAACAAACAGTGGTCCATCCAGACAATAAAATATTATTTAGTGATGAAAGCAATATGCTATCAAGCCTCAAGAGACATGGAAGAATCTTAAATACATATTGATAAGTGAAAGATGCCAATCTGAAAAGGCTACGTACTATATGACTTCAGCTGTATGATATTCAGGAAAAGATAAAACTATAGAAACAGTAAAAATATCTCTGGTTGCCAGATGTTCAGGTAGATAAAAGGATGAGTAGGCAGAGCAGGGAGGATTTTTAGGGCAATGAGGCCATCCTAGATGATACCGTAATGGTGGATACATGTCATTACATACATTGTCAAAACTCATAGAATGGGCAATCCACAGAGTGAAACCTAATGTGAACTGTGGGCTTCAGTTCATAATAATTATCAATATTGGCTCATCAATTGTAACAATTTCTCCACACACTAAGGCAAGATGATACTAATTGGGAGAATTGAAGGAATGGGAAGGGGCTTATGGCAACTCTCTGTACTTTCTCTTCATTTTTCTGTAAACCTAAAATTGCTCTAAAATACATTTGTTATTTTTTATAAGAAATAGGCTGATAAACTCTTATCTTTTGACCTTCCAGTGGTATAGGATTCAAAACACTGTACAAAATGGTAGCACTCAGATCTTGGAACTTCAGAGACCAATCAAATTTCCCAGAGTGAGGAAGAGACAGTTTTACACTTTTCTTCATATGGAGTAAGTACATTCAATACATAAATGTGTGCACACAGACACACATGCATATACCCACTCACTCTCTCTACAGTATTTAAAAAGGAAGGATATTTCATCACCTAAAATGCATAATCTTAAAATAAGATCAATTCCTTTAAATGCAATAAACTTACGAAAACCCTACTCTATTTTGTGACTTTTCTCATTTCGCTGTGCCCTTATGAANTCGGACTGTCTTTTTCTATCCCTGAGGCCATATTACAATTACTAATTTGTATTGTCTGATCCCTTACCATGGGCCTTTTTAAGGTTACTACAAGCAGGAAAAAGTAGGTGCTTTATTCTAAACTCCCATAACTATCACCTAAATTTCCCTTTTCTAAAAGAAAAAAAAAATTGCCATAATGGAATTAGTTCCAGGAAAATAGTGAATACAGTTGGATTCCTTTTCAACCTTTTATTATCGGTCATTTGTGAATTGGAGGGGAAGAGAAAGGAAGAAGGAGGTAGAAGAAGATGTTCTATAAAGGTATGAGTTTGATAATATGAATTTCATATATTAAATTAAGTTATTATTTCTTTTGACATTTTCCAATTAGTTTTATTACTAAAAATGGAATTGAATCTCTAAACTGTAATTTCCAAACTGTTTTACTTTCAAACTAACTTGAAGGTTTATAACATATTTGAGCTCCACCTTACTACTGTATTTGTTTTTTAAATACAGTTTTCATTATTTTAAATGTCATGGGAAAATGTTGCTGATATAGTCTTAATTATTTTTAATCAACTTGACTTCATGTCTGTAAAACATAAAATAATAAGTGCACAGAGAAAAGAATTGAATGCACAAAATAATAAACTCTGATCATATCTGGATGGTGGAAATAGGACATTTTTTCTTTATGATTTTTTTATATTTTCTAAATCTTCTGAAAAATAATTTCACAATTAAGTTTTTACTATTAATTTTAAAACAATCACAAAATAATAACATTAGAGAGTTAAGTAGAATGAAAATATGAACAATTTTTCATTGAAAAGCTAGTGTTAAGAGTGTGGTGCAAGGCNCTACAATCCAGGAATAGAGAAAGATGCATTACGAAAGTCAGGGCTCCTCAGCCTGGCCTTCCAGAGGCTGGAGAGTAAATTTCCCAAAGTCAGCCATTCCTGAGCAGCTGGCTGGTTGCATGTTCCATGCTCTTCTCTGTCATTTATCATGATTGTGAAATCATATGTGAAAATGCTAACGTTATGGAGACAGTGAATTAGTCATCCAAAGTGGTCATTTTATTTGTTTATGTCGTCAATGTTGTCGCACCTGTGCCTGTGAAACAGAACTGGGAGTGTATGTTCACAGACCAGATTTTCCAGTAAAGGCTTTAGAATATGGCTCACTGCAGAATCAATGAGGCGATGATGGAGTAATGCCAGACGAAGCAGGTGTTCTTACTCACCAAAGATTTCCAATAGGGACTCCCTGCTCCTCAACGAGAAGAAGCTCAGGACTTTCAGACCCAGTACTATGGTCCACTGCTTCCTCTGCGGGCTCTCATCTCTGCCCCAGGCTCACAGCATTACCAGGTGTCGCTTAGGTCAAATTTACCTCTATCCCTGACAGGGAGTAGAGAGAGAGGAGCGTTTGTGTTGCGGGGCAAGGGTCACAACCATCGGTTAGGGTTATTTTACATGATAACTGGAAATAGCAAAGTTTTCCTCAGGGCACAATGTTCAGGGGGATTCCTGACCCTACTATCCAGCTAAATCCTCTTTCCACAAGTGCAGAGCAAGTGGGGGATCCCGGACAAATGCAAGGCTTCAATGGCAGTCCCTGAAGATGGGAAGAGGTCACACACACCCTTCCCTTCTTCTTCAGTCTCAGGCAGGTAAGAACAGGCCCCNCTCAGAATGTGACTGTCTTTGGAGATAAGGTCTTTAAAGAGGTAATTAAGTTAAAATGAAGTCATATGGGTGGGCCTAATCCAATATAACTAATGTATTTATGAGAAGAAGAGATTCAGGCACAGATAGACACAGGAAAAAACCATATCAACACACAGAAAGAAGCTGGACAAGGAGAGGGGCCTCGCAAGAAATCATCCCTGCCAACACCTGTCCTCCAGACATGTGAGAAATAAATTTCTGTTGTTTCAGCCATCAATCTGCGAAACTTTGTCACAGCAGCTCTCACAGACTAATTAATATACAACCTTTGATTAGGCGATGGACCCTAAACTCATTACTGTAGTGTCAGCTCTAACCACCAGATCATGTGCTACTGCCATGTGATCTCACCACATGGGTGTCTCAAAAATATTTCAAGAATTCAACGTACACCACCATATCCAGTTGCTTGAACCAGAAATGTCCCTGTAGGAGACCCTACTTGTGCCCCATGTCAAATCTCCTCAGCCCACCTGTAACTCCAGTGGCACTTCATGTAGTTCTCTCAGATTTTCTACATCAGGATTTTTTCGAAAGTTCTGAGAACTTGCTCAGCAGCTCTCAAGAGCAAAGGAGCTAAGATCCCTGGAAGCAATCACAAACCAAAGAGATGAGTCAGGGAACAGAGGCCCTGTCTCTAGTCTTCCAGAAGGACACTTCTGAGGATCTTTCAAAATGGTTCCTCAGAAAATCCCCATAAGATTGTACCCCAGTTTTTTTTTTCTCGCAGCAATAAGCAGCTCAGCACTGCACACTGATTGGCTTCCTCCTTTCCTGACTCACTCTCTCTATTGCCTCATGCTTATTTCCTGGGATTACCCCTAAAATAAACCTCCTGAACCCCAGTCTCACACTTGCTTTTAGGGGGAATCCACCTAAGACATTCAGTCATTCTCTTTATTTTTTATCCATTATATCTCACCATCAATTAATAAGTACCAGTGATTCTACCACGGCTTTCAAATGAGTCTAATCTCTCCAAGCCCATTGGCTTTATCCTGGATTCAGGCCACTGTCAGCTCTTACCTGGATAATGCTATTAACTGGTCTCCTTGCCTTGTGAATTGCCCCTCACCAAATTGTCTACCACAGGGAAGTCAGGGTGTGCTTTCTAAAAGGACTGCCTGATCCTACTTACTTACTCATAAAAGCCTATAAATATTCCCCATTGTTTTTAGCATAATGTCCTTAACATGATTTGCATGACTTTCCTCCCCAGCCTCATCTCTCACTTCTCACTTGATAAACTAGTCATATTAAGCTGTTTTCAGGCCTCTGACCAGCCATGAAAGCTCTCACCTCAGGCCCTTTGCACATGCTGCTCCCTCCTCTTGGAACGCTCATCTCCAGCCCTCATTACCACTTTTACTCATTTTTGCTGTTCCTAGTTGAGTTGGCACTTGTTCTTGAAAGCCTCTGATGTTAATTTTTTTATTAGGTGCCCCTCCTTTGTGTTCTTAAAACATGTTCTGCTATATTTTAATTGCCTGTTTGTTTACATGATATATTTGATTATAATTTTTGAGTTTCTATTTTCCATTGTGCCTCAAACACTTTGTATATTTGAGGTATTCAATAAATAACAATAAAATAAGTGAATTAATGAATAAAGGAAAAATTGATAATGTTATAAAAAATTTTAACAACAAGAAAACTGGCAAACAGGTTTTCAAATCATGTAGGAAGGGTGGATGCAAAACGGAAGGAAAATTAATAAATAGAAACTCTATAAAAATCTAGGACAAAAACTCTATCTTTGGAAATCTTTGATATCTTTATGTGGTAACCATGGGTACATGCCTACTCAGATTTTTTTTTAAATCCATTACTTAGAGAGTAATTTTTAAAGTTTGTAATACAAAGAAGTCATTTTGAAATGGAAAATTAAGTCAATCCCATAAATTAGTGAATTTTTAAAAGGGCTTTTTTAATGAAATGGCTCTAATTTTTTACCTCAGCCAGAGGAACTGTAAGATGCTGAACAGAACTAGCCTTCCATTGAACCTGAGGAGTAAGGGAAAGGTGCTCCAGGCCTTCACCTCCACGGTTTCTGACTCTCACAGTGCTCTTTCTCCCCTCCCTGCCTCCACCGCAGATCCTTACTCTAAAATCTTCTATGTCTGCCCACTGCCCTGGCCCTTGGCGAATCCAATTCTTGCTGGACGTCCTGGTGTTCTGCCCTTCCCAGCTGTCACCCATCGAAACAATGTATAGTCACTGCCACTCCACACTCCGCTTTGTTGGACACAAACAAACCCCAGCACTTCCGTGCACACATGGGACTTTCAGGTCAGCTGAGGTGGACAGGTTGGTTTCCCAGGCCATCTACAGGGAATATGGGGAGGCACAACTTTAAAGAACCTCATCGATAGCTCTGGATGAGTGGTTCCCATTCAGGTAGCCTCAAGAAGCCCTTCCTAGCAGGGACCCTATGATCGGAGTGTCACTGCCACCGAGTAAAAGTTGTTTCCAGCTTAATCCAGAGAGTGTTCCTCTGCCCAACACAAAGCTTTACCCCTCACCAGCCTCTTGGCAGCAGTGTGGCATTGTTCTCAGGACAAGGGGCAGAGCAGGAAGCAAACCTCACCATCACTGACAAACCCTGGAGTTGTAGGAATATTGTCATCACTACATCTATGAGAAAGTCACTACAGTAATCAGTTCCTTAAAAGCACTGCATTTAGCACTGCACAATAACTTTGGTCCTCAGTTTAGCCAGCAATAACTTTCACCATAAGTAAGTTCTCAGTTGATTCTAAGAAGCAGCTAACAAAATCATACAAGTTTCAAAAATACAATTTTATCATTTATTCAACAAAAGTTTTTGAAGTTTTATTATGTACCAGCCAGGAACCCTTGTATGTACTAAAGGATCATCGATGAACAAAACAGACTAACATGCTTGCTTTCTTAGAGTTCCTATTTTAGTAGGAGTAGAATGAGAAAACACATATAGTTGATACACACACACACACACACACACACACACACACACACACACACAGGGTACCAAAAAAATATATACACATTTTAAGAAAAAAAAATTGTATTAAAATTACGCTGATGGTAACCACTTTGAGCATCTCTTGTAATTGCAGAAGTCAAACATGACTTGTATTTATCTTTTGTTATTGGTCTATAT
>NW_017731991.1:953919-955122 GCF_001890085.2 Hipposideros armiger | reverse complement strand
AACACACTGACTATATGACCCATCAATTCCACTCTCAGAGATTTGCCCAAGAGAAATGAAAAGTATATATTTACAAAACAATTTGTACAAGAATTCTCATCACAGCTTTAATGCTAATTGCCATACACCACAGACAGCCCAAATGTTCATCAATCAAATAGATAAAATATTTATATTATGGAACACTCCACAATAAAAAGGAACAAGTTCTTGATACATGCAACACATGGGTAAATTTCAAAAAGAATATCTTGAGTGAAAGATTCCTTACACAAAAGAGCACATACTGTATGGCTGACTATGTTTACAGGAAATTCTACAACAGGCTTTATTAATCTATGGTGGGAATAAATGGGGATAGCAGTTGCCTCTGGGGCAATGGTATGAACATTAACTAGGGAAGAACACACGGTTTCTGGTGCCATGGTAATGGTCTATATTTCAATAGGGTTTGAGTTGCACAGGGGGAAATATTTGTAGAATGGCAGCAACGTATGCATTTCATGTTATGTAAATTTTCATCAAAATACAAAGAGCCACCAAAACCTTTAGGTAATTATATACACACTGAATTAATTAGAGTAAATATACTGAGGTCTATAAATTAAGAAATACTTAAAAATCTGAAAGATTAGTGGATGCACATGTGAATAGGTATGTGACAAAACAACTTTAGTACAGTTTTAATAGTAGAATTTATTTGTGAACATACAGGTGTTCACTGTAAAATTCTTTCAACTTTGTTTTGTTTAAAATTATCATAATAAATTGTTGAGCAGGGGCAGTAAATGAGATAACCTCATTCCTTATTTAGAAACCTAAGAAAGATTCCCATCTCATTCGGAATAAAACACAAACTCCTAGTGCATGGCCTAAAAGGCCCTGTATAATCAGGGCCCTACCTATGTCTCTGTTCTCATCCAATATCACTCCAGCACTCTGTCATTCCACTCCAATGACCTTGGTCTTCTGTCTGTTCTTCAAGTGTTCTCCAAGCTTATTTGTCTCCTCTCCCAGATCTGCTTACCTCCCAGGTCTGCTCATTGCTGCTCTTCCTTAGTTCATTCTCGGCTCAGCCGTAACCTCAGAAAGACCTTCTCTTACCAACTAGTCAATGCTAACTAACATACCAAACCTTCCTGCATTCACACTATCACATCACCCTGATTTATTTTCTGCATACCAATTACCCTCACTAAATAT
>NW_017731991.1:951516-953127 GCF_001890085.2 Hipposideros armiger | reverse complement strand
ATTTTAAAAGATCTGAATAAATGAAGCCATTGATTGAGACATGCTACTGGATGAGACAACTCAATTTTATAAAGTTGTCAATTCTCATCAAGTTAATTATAATTTCGAAGTTATGCCAATAAAAAAGCCAACCAGATTTTATAAGAAACTCCATGAAGTAATTCTAAAATAGGTATGGAAGAATAAACGCTTCCAAATAAATAAAGCAACTTTTTAAAAAAGAGCAAAAGGGATGATCTTCTTGTCAGATATTAAAATGTATTACGATGGAAGAAAATATACTATTGTACAGGAATAGAAAGTATAACAATGTATCAGAATAGACAACTGAGTAATAGATCATTGTATACCTGGGAATTTAAAATGTGATGAAGAAAACACCACAAATCAGTGGAGACAAGAACTATATTCATTACAGTTAGATTTAAGGCCCAAAAGTGAGTGATAACATGATACGCATTAGAGAGGCTGATATAGGAGAGTATCTTTATGAACAAAACAAAGAACTTCTCAAATAAATTTCCAGTAGTACAAACCATAAGATGAAATTTGATTAACCTGATTAAATCAGAAGTAAAGATGTCTTTCCAACAAATGACAATGCCAATAAAGAAGCAAATAAGAGGCAGATTGAGAGAAATATGTGACATTTACAAGGCTCTAACATCTAGAATAGACAATGATTCTTTCAAAAACAAGTAGACAAAGTTTAACTTATAAACAGGCAATTCGCAGAAAAAACCAAACTCATCAGTAGATCAATTCAAATTAAAACAATGATTATCGCTTTATATGCATAATATTGTCAAAAATTAGCAAGTAGGATAATGCCAAGATTTGGCAGGGATGTAGTGACAGAGGAACTCCCATGCCCTGATGGCAGGAGTGGAAATTGGTACAGTCTTTCTAGACAGAAATATGACAGTCACACAGTCTGTAGGGAACATATTCAAGGATGCTCATCACAGCATTGTTTTTCATTCAAGGAAATTGAAGACAATCTCACAGTCTTCCTCCAGGGGAACTGATAAGTACAATGTGACAGATGCACAGAAAAGAATATTGCACAATATTTAGAAAGACCATGCTATTTACAATTGTGTGGATAGATCCTACATCAAGAAGCCAAGTTTAAAAATAAAAAAAAAGGAAGAATGAGATGAAATCTACAAGAAAATAGCATTTCTATAATTTTTCTTTAAAAATGCACATGAAACAACCATACATACTTAGCAAAACAAACAAATAAATGGTTCAAGTCCACATGTAACATTTGCAGGACCTGAAAAGGAATGCAGACCTGTATATATCTAAAGATTTTAAAGTTATAAATCAGGCCAATAAAATAAAATGTTTTATCCTTTTACTTTGACAAATATTCCTTCTTAATGATAAATTTTAAAACCATGTAAATATACATGTATGGCAAAAAGTTGACAAAATACCAATGACGAAACTAAACTTAGTTATTATTGCATGTGGCTGGGTGTTTGGTCATGGGATAACAATGTTTGGTTAAGTGATTATTGAATTATACGACTAGACTACCCCTTGGCCGCCATGTACAACTGTTGCAAATAATATGCTAATTCACAAATCCTTCTTGAACCA
>NW_017731991.1:948994-950275 GCF_001890085.2 Hipposideros armiger | reverse complement strand
GAGAGAGCTGAACAGAATTAAGAAATGGCATTAGAATAGATAGATGAGAGATGAAAGATAGATGGATGGATAGATAGATAGATAGATAGATAGATAGATAGATAGATAGATAGATAGAACAAGAGAGGGACATAAAAGAACAATAACGATGGTATGATATGAGCCAAAAAGTATTAACTTAACCTTCTCTACTTGTGGTGCACAAAAAAAGGAGGAAAAACGAGTAAAGAATGCACCAAGAACTGTTTGGATTTTGGGTGTTTTCTGGTAGCATTTTTCTGAAAAAATTCCATGAGATCTCTATATCATATCCTTCACATTTGTGCATGCAACATGATCCAAATCTTGTCATTTTTGTAGAAATATTTGAGTGCTTCATCAGTTTTCCTGAGTACATTTTCTTTACCCTTTGATATTCAAATCAATTTCTTTTGAAACACTGACTACTCTATTATGTGGAGATTTTTGTTGTCTCCTGTTGTCTGACTGGTTTAATTTTTCCTTATGTTCTTTTTGCAATGAAAGTTTGAACAGTTCTTCAACACTGCATGTAACCCTACTTTTTGCAAGATTTGGAATTTCACTTTGCAATTGATTTGCATTTTATTGTGGCATCCAAAACTCAGTAAGGGCAGATGGAGAAGGCACACTATAGGCATCAAAATCTCTACTGATGTTAAAGAGAAGGGAAGCCTACTCATAAATGGAGATTAATTTTGTAAGTAGAAGTTCATTAGTAAACCCTTTCATGCTACAAAGACTGTTGCTTTCCTATGCAAATTTGTAACTACTTTGGGGACCGTCTTAATGAAAAGTTGGATAGCAAACAAGGACTCCCAACATGTTTATCTCAACTCCTTTAATTAACTCAGATGGGAGAATGCTGAATTGTGACTCTACTTGAGCAATTAAAATGTTAATCTGCTTTAATACATGTATATTTTATTATCAAATAATTGCAACTCTTTTCCAATATTGCTAGATCTGACAGTGAGGAGCACTTCAGTGTTTTAAGTAAGATTATCATAAGAAACACTAAAGGAGAAAACTGTATTAAAATTGTAGTACTCAATGTATACTAGTAACAAAAGATGAATACAAGTCACATTTGACTTCTGCAATTACAAGAGGTGCTCAAAGTGGTTACCATCAGCGTAATTTTAATACAGTTTTTCCCTTTCTAAAATGTGTACACATTTTTTTGGCACCCTCTGTACATATATAATGAAATATTAGCCATAAAAAAGATGAAATATTGCTATTTGCGAAAACATGGTGGAT
>NW_017731991.1:941346-946826 GCF_001890085.2 Hipposideros armiger | reverse complement strand
AAGTAATAATTTTCAACACTTAGAAACTTCACATAGGTAAAATCGGGGTTATTTAATTAAGCGCAAGTGCTTGGTTTTCTTCCTGATAGACCAGGCAACCAACAAATACTCTCATTCCCTTCTCTTGGATCAAAATATTAAGGAAGAACTCTTTGACATTCAGTTAAAAGAAAATGAATTCAGTTCTGCTGTTACTGCTTCACAGCTTTAGAGATAGAGATGTTAACTAGGAACATACTCGTATTCCTCTTTTGGTTTCAAGGAGCAGGAGCCCAATTTAGATCGCTAAGCTAACAAAAGAATTTACTGCATCACGCAACAGTGAAGTTTAGGGATGCAATATGGTTTCAAGCACGTAATGATCCAGGGCTTAAAGATGTCATCAGGGAGTTCTCCTCATCTCTGAACTATACTAATAGGCAGCCTTTTCCTAAAACGTAATCAAGTCCATCTTTGGGCTGTATTTGCCCACAGCAGTGTGAGGTTTACCTCCTACTAGCTTAATAGTCCCAGCAGAGAGAACCACTTTCCTGATGGTTCCACAAATGCCCCCAGTGACTCTCATCAGCCAGGTCTGAGCCCACACTTGCCCTAGAACCAGAGAGTAGAGCATAGCCCCACATTGGTGATAGCTGCGAGTGAGCTAAAAGTGGCAATGGGGCATCTCCAAAAGTAAGAGATGGTATATATCTAGGAAGCCAAAACAACAAATATTCACTATAATATGAAAATTATATTTGATATGTTAAAAAGACCACACCATTTTCTGGTGCCCCAGAATAATCCAGTGAAGACAGAACCTCCCAGAGACTAAGGTATCTTGACTTCTTGTTCAGGCTATAGCTTCTAATTAACTTTGTGACCTCCCTTCCAAGTAACTTACCCTTTCAGGATATCGATTTCATATATTTTGTATATGTTAAATGAGAGAATTTGATTAGAAACTCTTTAGCTTTTCCTTCAGGCCTCAATGCAATGATTCCATGATAAAGGTTATAAAGCAACATGATCTATACTTGAGTTTCCAAAAAGACAATGACTATGTAAATAGATTTTTAAAATATCATTAACACTGAAAGTTTTCTTTCAGATTCCTTTCTTTCTTCTTTCCTTTTTTCTGTATTTCATTCATTCTTTGATGGCAGCCCAGAGGTGGCCAGGGCCAACATGAGGGTATCAGAGGACAAGAAAAGTAGCTTAGCAGAGGGCCAAGTCCATACAAGAAGGGTCAAGATCCACACAAGGAGGGTGTCTAAATGTGACAGCAACCCAGTGAGGTCAAGAGAGTAAGGATATTAAGAGAGACTGAAAAAAGTAAGTAAATATGATGAGTATAATGGTTGCAATATTTCTCAATGTCAGAGAAGATAGGTACAAATACAGAAAGGAGAAAAGCTAGAATATATCTATCTTGTGGTGCTGAACTGGAATGAGAGGCATGTATGTGAACTCAGTTTTTTCAATATATACGTGTATAGATAGACATAGAAATAAATACAGATTTATATTTATGTGTGTGTACCTATATATTTTTTCTAATGCAGTCCACCAAAAGGGTGTGGGAACAACAGTATCTCAATAGCAGTAAGCAAACTGATCAACCAGCCAAGTGGCACATTGGTTAAGAGATGGCTTGGGATGCCAGCTCTGAGCAGCAGGGCCCCAGTTCGAATCCCACATGGGGGCCAGTGACACTGCCCTCTACAGCTAAAATGGTGAACAACAACTCGACCTGGAGCTGGGCTGCTGTGAGTTGCCCGCGCCGGCGTAGGCTGCAGTGGAACTGCAGTGGGCTCCTGTAAGCTACCGTGAGCAGCTGGCAGCCAGCGTGAGCTGCCAAGAGCCGCCTTGAGTGGCTGTTTTGTGGCAGTTGCTGATCTGCCTCACCCGAGAAGAGAGCAATGATAATACCAACATGGGTCGTTGAAGCGACATCCTCCACAACTAGACTGAAGAACAAAACGACAGCAACTTGTCTGTTCCACTTCCCCAATTCCCCAACGCTGTTCCCCTCCCCCAATTCCCCAATAAAATCTTAAAAACAAAACAAAACACTCTCCACTAAATGGAACCAAGGTGCTTGGAAAAAGTGGCTAATTCCAGAATTTGAACAAGGAAAGAAGAAAATAAGCCTAGCACATGTCCAACAAATAATAAGGACATGTCCAACAGACTCAAGAAACTAGTTTGAAAGGGCTCTTACTGGCCAAATCTTGAACAATTTGAGCATCAAGATAAGTAATAATAGTAATGAATTATAACTTATTTATTAAAATAAGGACCCATAGGACCATGGGCATAAATAAATATATGAGTAAATAAATGGGAGAAAAGAAAATTCTTCTGTAGAGTAGAATGTCAACTAATAAATACAGAATGACAAACAAAGTTAGAAAATCACAATCGGGCAATCATCACAGCAGTAATTACTTTGTACAACTATTATCAATAGATGCTACAACTGATGGGTGAAGATGGGATAAGGAACAAAATTTTACCTGGTGTCAAGGTGTCTCCCCACAAATATTTATTAATTAGGATGAAAAAGCAACTTTACAATAGGAAATCAGGCAGACACATCTTAATAAAAAGGATCAATATTAACTCCACAGTAATGGGACACATGTCATCATGTGTCCCTGATAGGATACAAAGGAAATAACACAGAATTACTTCTGGGATATTCTACAAAATTGCAAAACCTGGGTCTAATCATGAGGATACAGGACACAAATCCCAAATGAGAGACACTCTTCAAAATTATGTGCAAAAATATCAAGGTCTTGAAAGTGAAAGAAATATTGTGGAGCTGTTCTAGATTGAAGTAGGCTGGAGAGATTTGATGACTGAGTACAAACATGGTCCTGAATAGGATCTTTTTGCTGTGAAAGGCACTATTACGATAACAGGAAACTTACATGGGGTGTCTGGACAAAAGATATATGGAAGTTCCTTGGAATAGTCTTGCAACTTTTCTGTAAGGTTAAAATTATTTCAAAATGAAAGTAGGTAAATAGATATTTCTTCAGGCTATTTTACTTTGTTTTTGCATGCAATCTTTCTGTATATGATTGGCATCAATTATATATTTGTCTACTTATCATTGAGCATTTTACAGCTAAAAAGCTAAATTATTAAGAGTGATGCTTATGTGAATTTTTCTTTTATAAAAATAATATATGGTTTTATAGAAAATACAGATAAAGAAGAAAGTAATAATCACCATCTCTCTCTCTCTCTCTCTCTCTCTACCCCATGCACACACAGCATAATATTAAATTGGAAGTTGCAACTAATTGCCCACAGTACAAAAGATGTCAGATATAAAATTGAGTTATGAGACAGACCACCGAGAGGCAAATTTCAAAGGAAATATTCAAGAATTACGTATATAGCACTTGACCCACTTTCTGGATCAAAAAGCACAGAGTTAGAGAGAAATCTATTAGGAAGATTTGTTTGGAGAGAGTTCCTCACACAAGAGGCCGCAGTGAGCCCAGATGCAAGGCCAGATGCAAGGCCAGATGCTCAAAGCCCTAACCCGTATCACTTTAGCTTCAAGCATTTTGAAGGCCCACAAGTCACTATGATCTGTAATTATAGCCCCAACACCAAATCCCTGGATTTAGTGCCTTCTTTAATTGAAGAGCGTGTCTGGGCCAGACTGAAAAATGGTTAACAGCCTCACAGTGACAGCTACTCAGACACTGTCTGTTTTCTGAGTTCAACCTCTGCAATGTTTCATTCCCGTGGAGGTAAATCACTGTCTGTTGTGGAATTTTACCTTTGTTTGTTGTGTTTTATTTGTTTTGGTTTGGGTTTTTGTAGTGGTGGTGGTGCAATGCAGAGAAGAGAGAAACCTGTTCAGCCAGACTTCCCTTTCCTTGATTTAGCAGACCACCAGCAAAACTCGGAGCTGGATCCCACGTTAATGTGCTAGGTAGTTGTGTTGTGATAGCTTGTACTTTACAAAACTCAGCTGTCTCTCTGGCTATCTGTGTCTGCACATGCGCTATTTTTTTCATTTGGTAAAAATGGGAATAGATGTAGTCTCCTGCAAGAAGCAAAGAAAGAAACCAGGAAAGAAGCAAAGAAGAATCTTTATTGAAAGCTTCTCCAGGAAGGTTCAGATTCCAATTCACATCCTGGTATAAATTCCTGGCATACATTTGCAACACATTTAACTAGCTACTGCCTAAAACGAGGGCTCATTACCTGCCTTGCTCTTCTTTGACCATTGATTTTTTTTTTCTAGTTTGAAACTACAGTTCAAAGTTCTCCTCAAAGAGAATATCTGTCAACACACAACCTCAGAATTATCAGAGCTAGACAGGGTCAAAAACCCATCAGAGATTAGATTCAGGTCATCCTTATGGAATTCTTAAGTCACCCCACTGACCCTGAGGAATCTTGCTTTATTACCACTCCCCTAGAAAGTATGTCCTTTCGTCAGATCAAAAGTCTTGCTACACCATAAGACTCTGGCCAACAAGTTTACAGTCCTCAAAATGAAACTAATACCACACACCAGCCTGCTGGGCCCTCGTCCTGTAACACCACCTTATTCTAAACCCTTCTGTGAAGAGACTTTTCACATTACCCACTTTCTGCTTCCTCTTGAACCCCCACTGAAGAGGTCCTGACCTGCCTCATTATATACTGGACATGGTGCAACTTTGCATGTTAAGTATGTATTTTCTCCTAACCCCTCAGTTTTTAGGTGTCCTCTTATATCTGTCCACAAAGTAAAAAAAAAAAAATAGAAACTTACTGTCCCTTAAATGATCCAGAACTGAACATGTTTTTCACGATTAATAATTGTGGTACTGTACCAACACATGCATTTTACCACACACACACATCTTGGAGAAGGAAATCATTTTGATATGGGCAGAGTTTTGGCACTTGAAGTAAAGTTCAAGGAAACTAACACAAAGTAAATGCCTACTATGTGCCAGCTTTACAAATGGCGTGGAAACACCTTGCTCACATGCTCAGCAAGACGTAGCTATTATTATTGTCTTCATTTTTCACAAAAGAAAACTGAGGCTTAAAAGAATGAAAGCCAAGGTGACATGATTCCCTGATTTAAAATACAGTTACTCAACGTTCAGTCCCCTTTTGACTGACACACTTGTGCTTGATTTGCTTCTTCAAGCAAGATGTTCCAAGGCACAGGACAGGCCATAGGCCAGAAAAAAACATCGCCTGGATTAGGAGGCAGTTGCCTTTGATACCTCCCATTTCTCAGCACTTTCTCCCATTCTCCTGTTTCCTGGAGACAAAACACCCTTTGCAGATGAAACTCTTATAGCCCAATCATCGCTACAGCACTATGCTCTTAGCTACCTGTCAATTCTTTTCCCTGGAGTTTCTCTAACCTTCTACATTGCCTGTTTTTAATCCATCACTAGATGTAGATAAAGATAAACATTGTTCATTGCACAAAATTTCACTGTAATAAAAGAATGAATCTATAC
>NW_017731991.1:876135-940311 GCF_001890085.2 Hipposideros armiger | reverse complement strand
CTCATATGTGGGATCCAAACCGGGGCCCTCTGGCGTCCCAAGCCAGTTCTCAACCATCGCGCCACTCGGCTGGCCCCATAGATTTTTAAGATAGATCCCAATTTGGGGATAGACATGGCAATAAAAAACACAAAGAATGTCACAAATGTCCTTCTTCTCACAGTTCTCAATACTTGTCCCTCTCCCTCTCCACCACCCCTCCCTTTCCTCTTTGCACCCACAACCTCTGTACTCTATACCCACACAGAGGTAGGAACCAAATCAGAAAAGCAACTCTAGCTGAAGTATCAGATACGCTCATAGAGCATGAGACTCACAGAGGTAAAATGAGCTGCCCAGGGTCAAATTAGTTGCAGAATTAAGATTTAAACCCTGATCGGTCTAACTTCAAATCTTCTGCTTTTTCCACAAGACACTGGTGAGAAGTAGAGTGAGAAGGAAGGAACAAGAAGTCAGCTGTGTCTGCACATGTTCCATGGTTCCAAAGTTAGAGAAATAAGTGCGGGTTGCTTGCAAGACTTCCTCAAAGTAGCTATGCTCTATTTTCACCCACCTGTATTAGACCCAGGCCCTGGGTGTGTAAAAACTTCACCCATCCACCAGCCAACAATTACGATAAGGAAAAATAAGTTCCACAGTGGAGGTGAGTCTTAAAAATGAGTGAACATTCACCAGGCAGATGGGAAAAAAACATTTCAGACATAGCACCTTCAGTTGGTAAAGCAATTTCTAAATATTATTGCATTTAATTCTCAAAAAGAAAAACAAAAGAAAACCACTTGTGAGATAGGTGGGACTGTCATCATCATGCCCATTTTAAGATTAGGAAGCTAAGGATCAGGTAGGGTGGGTGAGCATACTTTACATCTTCATAATACGTTCAGGCAGTAGTGTACATGGAACGTATTGGAGAGAAAAACGTTATTTCTTGTAGTGCTAAAACTGAATAAAGAAGACAATTCAGGTAATACAAACAAACTTTATTGAACACTTCATGAAGCAGGCAGGATCCACTCTCCAGGATCCAGAGAGCTGCCAAATGGGGTGGAAGGCAGGAAGCTTTTCTAGGATGAAGAATAAAGAAAAAGGAATAGGAACATAGAAAATGAATATAGAACAAGGAAGAGAAAATAAAACATAGGTTAAAAAAAAAACCACAAGGAAATAAGTATAGAGTCCAACATTGCCTTGGCGTTTGGGGATTGGTTGGCTGGGTACACTGTTTCTGGTCAAGTGGAGTGTTTACAGGCATGTGTAAGTTATCTAAGTTTTGGTGAGCTGACTTGGTACCCTGGGCAGGAGCAGCTCCAACTTGGGCCTAGAAATTTATTTCAACAATGAGGTCATGAGGTCATAAGGGTGGTATGCCCTAATCTGATAGGACTGGTGTCCTTATAAGAAAAGAGAGAAACCCAGAAATGTGTGGCACCCAGAAAATGCCATATAAAGACATGAAAATTCAGCCAGCCACCTACAAGCCAGGAAGAAAGCTCTCCCCAGAAACCAACCCTGACAGCACTTTGATCTTGGACTTGCAGCCTCCAGAAATGTGAAAAAATAAATTTACTTTGCTGAAGCCACCCAGTTGGTGGTATTTTGTTAAGGTTGCCCTAACAAACTAAGACCCTAACAGTTACCAAAGGTAACTCAGTATATAGAGCATCAGATCAATTACGATTATACGATCCAAAGAGAAATCAGAATACAAAACAGTGATTGCCATTGGCCTTGCATTTAAGGTATGGTACTATTCCTAGAGTTTATACCATAACTTTGGAAGGCAATTGGTAATAAAAACTGAGCTCAGGTATTTAACTTGTATCTGTTGAGCTCCCACAATGAGCTAGATGTGAGGAATGCAGGGTATAATTGGACAAGATGTACCTGTTAACAAAGAATAGTGATGCCAGGCAAGAGGGGCTGTAATGAAGGCAGAGATGATAGAACACGGAATTAGAACCAGGTGAATCTGTCTTTAATTCTAGTTCTTCTATTTACTCTAACATTATGAACTGGGGCTAATTACCTAGCGTCTCTCTCTCTCTCTCCAAGCCTGGATTTTCTAAAATGAGTTTGATACATGCACCCCATAGAAATGTTGTGAGAATAAGTGAGTTTCTTTTGTGTGAAACAAATTCAAACTATATAACACATAGTAGATACTCAACAAACTATGTATGTTGTCATTATTGTAATTATGTACAAGGTCTCTTGAGGGCAATCATGAAAGGACTATCACCTCAACATGGAAATTTCAAAGAAGACTTTGCAGAGAATATAATATTTAATCTGAGTCTTGAAAAAAAATGAGTAGGGGTTTACCTGGCTGATAAAGGAAATGCATTTGAAAATGCAGTTCAGGTACAGGGAATGGCAAGGGTAAAGGTAAGAAGACATTAAAAAAAATACATTGCAAGTTAAAGGAACTGTATTTAATTCAACATGGTTAACCTAGAGGTTGAGGGGATAGTGATTGACTATCTGTGTATAATGAAGACAAAGTAGCAGTGGCTTAAATTTGATAGTTTATCCCTCTAGCACATAAAAGCCTGAACAGGCATGGTACCTCTGCTCTATAGGATCAAGGTCTCTGGTTACTTTTATCTTTGTCTTCATCTACATGGTCCAATGTCATTCACCACCACATCCACATCCAGTCATTGGAAGAATGGCTGAGAGAAGAGGAGGGAACTCCCATTCTTTTCAAGAACAGAAGCCCAAAGTTGCACACATATCTCCTACTTACATCCTCTTAACCAGAAGTTAGTCACTTGGACATACTGAGTTGCCATTAAGCCAGAAAACACAAAGAGTGTCGAGATGCCATTTTCCTATGACAACATCTTACTTGTAGATTTTTACACTTTTGTTCTGAAACTGCTCAAAGTTCACTGTAAGAACTGTGGCTGATCGATAGTATTTCTGGGGAGGTTGGGTACCTTCAATACACTACAAATTGTCTCCCACTAATTACTGATTCTCCAAAAACTGATGAGCTGGACTCTCTGATCTGGGCACTCAACAGTTCCCCCCACACACACACACACACACCCCTACTCCGTGTGCTCTCCTATCTCATGCTTACTGTCAGGAGAGGAGGATTGTATCTCATATGAACTTGAATAAGAGAAATTTCCAGATTGGGTGTCTGAGCAGAAATGGATTCCCTATTGAAGAGAAACACAATACCGTGGTATTGCCTGAGGGACCCTTTCAAATGTTCTCCCTAGGTCAGGAGTTTATTCTGTCTGCAACAGTTTCATGTCTGCTTCATGGGAGCTACAATTGTAATTTTAAACCTATGAAGTACATTAAAATGGATAATTTACATTTGTCATAATTAATTTATAAAACTACCTGACTAAACGAGGAGAGGCTGACAAGAAAAAATAAAATCAAGATTTTCAAAGTCAAAAAAGGATTTTGCCCATAAAAAGATGAATTAGATTTCACCAAATAAAATCAAGAATCCAAAAAGTATGAAGCTAAATATAGAAACAACTAAATTCATTATTTCTCAACGAAAGATCCCCAAACTCTCTTTAATTTGGGGCAGAAATTCAATTAATAAATGAAAAAATTGTTCTAATTTAATTATAATACAGACTATCACCTAATGATATTGAAATAGGTGATTGAGCCCAATGGTAATAAGTTCATTAACTAAAGAAACATTTGATATAGTATATTCAAGACCCTGTGCTCTGTAGTAGGTGCTATGAGAAGTAAAAGAAAAAAAAAGCGGGCTGGCCGAGTAGCGTGTTGGTTAAGAGCTGGCTTGGGATGCCAGCTCTGAGCAGCAGGGCCCCGGTTCGGATCCCACATGAGGACCAGTGACACTGCCCTCTACAGCTAAGATGGTGAGCAGCAGCTCGACCAGGAGCTGGGCTGCTGTGAGTCGCTGGCGACAGCATAGGCTGCAGCCCCTGCTGCAGTGGGCTTCCATAAGCTACCGTGTGTGGCTGGCAGCCAGCGTGAGCGGCCGGCAGCCAGTGTGAGCTGCCAAGAGCCGCTGTGAGCGGCCATCCAGAGGCCAGCGACTGATCTACCTCGTCCAGAAAGAGCGCAATGATAATACCAACATGGGCCAGTGAAGCAACATCCTCCACAACTAGACTGAAGAACAAAAGAACAGCAACTTGTCTGTTCCACTCCCCCAATTCCCCAATAAAATCTTTAAAAAGAAAAAAAAAAGTGTATGACTGTTTTTGCTTCTGTGTACCAAAAAGCTCTGTTTTTTCTTTATTTTAGAACTTAACATAATGTAGGCTTATCTGCCTAACTCAGTGGTTCTCAATCTGTTTGCCCTGTGGAATCACTTTGAAAGCTCTAAAATATGTATATACCAATACCCAGGTTACACTCCAGAACAATGAGAACAGACATCCTGAAAGTGGAGGCTACAACCTAAGTGATTTTTCCAGGTAGCCATGGTTGGGGACCACTGCCCTAACTAGACTATGAGCTCCTTGAGAAAGAAGACAATGTTCTTGTTCATCCCTAAATTCATCGTAGCGCCTGACACATAAATGCTCAAATGTTCAATAAATGGATGGATGGACAGACAGATAGATGCACAGAGGGATGAAAAGCTCGTGTTTCCTGCCCTCAAGGTCCTTATTATTATCAGGTAAGAAAAACACAACGTGTACACAGATAGTAGATACAAGCCAGTAGAGGTTGCATGACTGCCACTGTATTTCACAACAGATTCTGATCTGAAACAAAGCCTGGTTAAATGCATGTAATGGAGTACTTTCATTTATAAAGCTAAACAGGAAAGGCATCCATTACACTGCTGATTAACACCTAATTTTGAAAAAGAAGGAAGGAGTCGTCACACAGATTGTATCACTTAAAAGGCATAAAAACGAAAATGCTATCAACAATAAGGGGCAAAAAGACTAGCGCTTAGAAGTGCATTTCAGGTCTCCCTTAAGCCCTGTCATAATATCGCCTTCTCTAGGGCAGACTAAGCGTTCAGTTTGTCTTGGTTTGGTTTGGTTTTATGGTGAATTTCCTCTCTATTATAGTTATTTCCAGGTCACCTGCCTACTATACTTTCTTCTAATCTACAAGCGGTGCTTTCATTCAGCTAGATAATCCAGTATTTTGATATTTATCCTCCCAGGGCACTCAGCCAGCATCATTCTGACCTAACTCCACCACACCACAGTAAGCGTCACTTAGCAGAGCCCAGATCCTTTGATATCAAACATTACTCATAAGGGACTGTGCAAATTAAATGACTCATCTTAAATAACTGGAGCATTTATAATTAATATACTTCCCAATGTAAATTAAGTGAATAAATAAACAATGGAAACAAATGACATTTGGACAAAAGTCTTCTCTTCAGGTCAGCTTGTTTGATGAGGAAAGAAAATGCTTACCATTTTCTTGTGGAGGAAATTATTAGAACAATCTGAAATGCTTTCTAGCGTAAAATTTCATAACATGTCTATTCAAAAACATCTTTAATATAATGGAGAACAAAAAGTGACATTCAACCAAATGCATCCGGCAAATGAAATGCAGGCACAGAAGTGGAAAAACTGGTTTGAAGTTAAAACTGAAGTATTATTATCTCCCAAGATGCAATGATGATGTCTCCCATGTTTTTCAACTCTTGAAAAGAGGTGTATCAAGTTTCTAGGGTCCTCTGTTTCTTGGAAATGAGGTCTATCTGGGACATGTTCTAACTCCATTCTGACTCCTGACTAGCAGGAACCAAGAGGGAAGGGCAGAAACCACATAGGACACCACCTTCAGTGTAACCATGAATAGCAGCAGGGCTGAAAACTGACCACTATATCTTTGCCGTTATGTATGTCAACACTTACCCACCAGGTAATCACAGAACTTTGGTCCAAAAACAAAGTAACACTCTTCATCTATTTGACCTTTCCTCCCTTCCAGGAAGCTAATCTTTGCTGGTCCTCCTCCTTGTTCGCTGATTTCTTGTCTTTGTTGACTTTTTTCTTCTTGTTTCTCAAATATTTGTTTAATTTTCTGTCCATTTGCCTCTGTCATGGCCTCCAAAAATGGTTTTCCAACTCATTTTCTCTTCCTTTTTAGATTCAGATCGAAGTCTCCAATTGCCTCCTGTTCATCTTCACTTGAATAGCCAAGCATCCAAAACAAAACTTGGTATCATCTTACTCACAAAATCTGCTCTTTGTCCCTCTTTTTCCATCTTAGATTCATGATCTTACCATTCATCAAGTGTTCCACACCAATGAGGCGTCAAGTGTTCTTAAGATCCCACCTTAAAACTACTGCAGAAGTAACCTCTGCTCTCTGCCCCTCTTTCCATCTCTTCACTCAGGCTTTCAGTAGTTCTAATCTAGGCTAATGCAATAGTCTCCTAACTGATCTTCCTGCTATTTGTCTTTTTCCCACTTGTGTGACCATCATCCTGGGTTTAACTTCTTAAAGAACAACAAATCTGATTTTATCCCAGTTATGCTTATAAATTTTTGCTGACTCTCTCTTGTCTATAGGATAAAGTTCAAATTTAATCAGAAGGGCTATACAAGGCCCTTTCCAAATGACCCCAACCTACTTTTCTACGTTCACTCACCAATATGCCTCATTACACAAACAAATAAACTTCTCGTTATCTCTCAAACTGACTATGCCCTTCCTGCTTTTTGCATGTGTTATACCCTCTATGTGAAATGTCTGATGTTCTCTACTCTACCTTCACCCCAACCTGGAAAACTTTTTTTTCATTTAAAAAAAAATAGGTTAAATGTCACCTAGTTAGAAAGGCTTCCCTGATTTTCTCAGAGTCTAAACTACCCATATTTGAGCAGGCCAGGCACATAATCTTAAATCTAGTAGGCATCCTACTAAAATAAGCTCCTTGCGACTGATAGGAACTACACCTAATTGGTTCAGTTCCAGCATCTAACATTTTACACAGCATAGAGTCACTGTTCAGCTTATACGCACATATATACTTTAATGAATGAATCTCTTGCCCTCAGGCTTTAAGCACAGAGACCAAAAAAAAAAAAACCCAAAAAAAATCTGTTGAGACAGGATATTGAGGAGAAGGGAAATGTTAGGGAAAGAGGCAAAAATCCAAGTCAGACGTTAAAGCAAAAAAACTAGGCAGAAGGAAAAACTTTGAAGTTTATCAAAAAACCCTTCTAGATGGCGATGTAAGAGAGAAGATTCAAAGGTTCAGAGAGGGACAAAGAGGGAGTAGTTATAGGTGCTAATCCAGTGTAAACACCCAGGCAGGTAGATCTTCCCTCTCTGAGATCATATGGTTCATTTACAAATAATACTTTGTGTTGTAATTTGTCTGTTCACATGAAACACCCACCCGACTGTGTGTTCTTTGAAGGCAGCCACTCTACCTTTTTCATCTTTATAGCTGAGCGCCTGGTACCATGCCCATACTCACCCATGGTTTTGCTATAAACTTTTTGCTGCATCATAAAACCTTAGGTATAATAAATGATTGTGTTCAGGGCCTGAGTTTCACTATTAAAACCGCCAATTAAGGCAGACTTGGAGATAGAGAATCCAACAGTATCACTGTGCTGGGTGAGGTCATGGAAGTTTCAATCATACATGACGCCTGAGAAGCTTGCTTTTCTCAGCTTTATTTTAGGGCAATGACCCTGAACTTTGTCACCAGGCTTATTTCTACCTCAGTCCCAGGAAATTTTTCACCTTTAAAAGAGCTGATTAACAGTGTAAGCTAAATAAAGTACTAATAAAGAATTCTTGCCATGATTTAGTTCATGTCTTCTCAGACAGGATGTCTTTGACAGTTACAATCTCTGTTGGCACTTATAACCTCTAAGAGTATGGTCCTGTCTGATTAGACTCAGAATGTAGTCAGTCCCATTTTTAAAAGACCAACACAAAATTATTGCCCTATTAGTTTTTCTGTATTCCACTTAGACACGATTTAAATATGAACTTCTCAGATAAATATTTCACGATTTAAATATGAACTTCTCAGATAAATATTTCACAGATAAATAAATAAGGAGTAGCCACAAATTCTGTACCTGTCCTACCATCAAGAGGTAGAACCCATGTGCCCATCCCCTAAATCTGGGCAGGCTTGTGACTCGTTTGACCAATAGGGTACAGAGGAGGCAATACCATGTGATTTCTAAGGTGAGATAATATAAAACCATGCAGCTTCTGCCTTGCTCGCCCTTGGAACCACTTGAGCCACCACAGAAGTCTGACTCCCTAAGACCTCCAAGCTGAAAGGGGCACAAACAGACTCTTTATCGACAATCCCAGCGGAGCCAGTTCTTCAGCCATCTCAGCCTAGGGGAGATGTGTAAGTGAAGAGGCTGTATTGGAGGTAGACCTCTAGCCCCAGTCACTCAGGTCATTCCTAGCTATTTGAGTCATCCTAAATGAGATTCCAGAACCATCTCTGCTGTGCTCTTTCCAAGTTTCTTACAACACCCCATTTCAAAACCCAGACTGTTATAGCAACTACTTGGTGTTCATGAGAAAAAAGGAGTCTAACTCTAGATCCATTGATAGAGTGGAGAAATGGAATTCAAAACCCATCAGATTTCATATGTATGTGTAGGCTTGTGAATGAATGAGCATGTAGAAATGTGTGAAAGGCTATATACCAGGTTGTCAACATTTGTCACTTGTAAGGACCCAGGGAGAAAGGGAACGGGGGTAGGGGACGGGGAGACAGGTAGGGAAAATTATTAATTACTCAGTTTTTTTTGTCTTTATGCTATTTCACTCATTGCACTAAACTCACACTGCCTTTGCAATTTTTGAAGAGAAATTAAAGGGGAAGAGTTGTTGTTTTTATTTTTTGAGGCGTAGACCATGCCAACTTTTTTTTTCCATTTTCCTTCCCCCAACTCTTCCACAGTGATATCTGCTGATCTATTCCTAGAATTCTACAATGCCACAGCACATGAGTTAGAATTTGAAATGTTAACTAAAGAAGGTGTGAGTCCTTGATAGAGGAGAGGAGCCATTTTATGTGATTGGGGTATGATTCATTATACACGATTCAGTCACTGAGAGCTCCTCTAACACATAGTTTGGGTCCACAGCTAGTAACTAGAAATTCAGAATGTCTCTAAGTAGTTATTTTAATTATCCACCATTCTTGGGCAGTTGTTTGCAAAATTCTAACATTTACACTTTGTTAATAACTTGTAGCTAGACAAACACCCAGGTAACAGCAATCTCATGAAGATTGTCAGAAGCTGAAAGAAACCAATCTCACCTTTATAACCCATGTCTAATTCTCCCTGCAAGAAAACTAAAAAGAGAACTATTCTGTGGTGGTGCTGGGTTCAATACACAATATTCCTGCCATATAACAGTCAGAAAGAGTTCATTTCAGTTCAATTATCTATAAATACAAATTCGCAGTTGGGGCAGTTGTCTTCCAAGGTTTAATTGGTTTATATCTAACAACTCTAAACAGCTTGTCTATCGTTTTTTATTAGTATGGGGTATATTTCATAAGTAATTTTCCCCCAGAAGTTTCACTAGGAAGCTCTCAAACTCAGTTCACAAATGGATTTCTAAAAATTTCTATGGGTAATTCCACTTTGAAATTTTTTGAGGCTAAAGTTGCCAAAACCATGGTCTGCAGTGTAGAACCTTTGGAGCCTTGTTTATTGATTTGCCCTATCCTGGAGCAGACCCAGAATTGTTTTCTGAGAAAAATCTTTATATTGCGCACAGTGCTCCCCAGGCCTCCTGTATACAGAGGTGGGCCAAGGCCTACTCACAACAAAGTCTAGATTAGGCACCTTAATATTCATAAGGGGACATTCACTTTTTCCTCTTTGCTCAGTTCACTTTTGAAACATATCCTTTTTGAAGCAAATGAGTTCTAAAAATACATGTACTTGAATCAGTAACACCAAATAATTACTCCAAGGCATTAGTCAGATAATAAAGTACCTGTCACTGGCCAGCTTTTATCAAAATTCAAAGTGCAAGATACAATATTCAGGAAGAACTAATTAAAGGGTATAGAGTCTGCCCAGCCCAATACATAGTTTAGATTTTTATTCCTACATCAATCCAGACATTAAGAAAGCTTATTTTGCAGTTTTGTGTTTTTTGTACTACCCACTTATAGAGAATTACATTTGCTACATTGTGGTTTGGTCTTATACCCTCAAGTTACATTGAAGGATATTATAGGAAATAGATACACAAAACTAGTTATTTTAATTTTAAGGATTTTGTTGATAATATTGTCCACTCCATGATTCTGTGTCCTACTACTTAAGCATGCCATGTCCTATTCTTAAGCACCAAAAATACTAAATTTGAGTAGAAATTTTCCTCCAATTTCATAACCAGAAAAATATTAGCTTCCGTATTTTTATCTGCATTTGGTAGTTTAATTACTTATTAATGATTTGTTATTTTATTATTTATTTACTACTATTAGTTTTATCTGCATTATTATTATTATGTGGACAATCTGACTCTTTATTGATAATGTTGCCCTTTTGGCTTTGGCTAATCAGAGGTTTGGAACTAAACATAAATATGAAGTTCTCTTTTAACAGTAGTGGTAGACCTTATGGCATGCATAGCTGTGTATTATTAACGTTTACTTTAGTTACATGTCACCATTTTAAATTTATTTTTCCTGTAAATAAATATCTTTAGTTTTGGGAATACACTGTGCATGATCCAATAAGATATCTCAAACCTTTTTATCAAGGAAGTGGGTCATAATTTAATAAATGTTCATAATCCTGTGATGAGGAAGCTTTCTAGGTTCATGTACAGTGGGTAGGTAGGTTTTTGTAAGAGGCAGAATAGAGGATGTTGGAAAGACTGCTGCTGGGTTGGTCATAACAGAAATCTCTGAAGTTATCACATATCTAAAGAAATGGAAAAATACTAAGAGCCATGATCTGATTTATGTGAAAACAATAATATAGAATATCTTAATCTTAAAAGGGAGCTAATTTACAGTTTTAGGAAAATATGTCTCTTGAAACATTTCTTCTGAACAGTAATTGGAAAAAACAACAACAAAAAACCTTTTTAATAAGAGTTATTAAAAAAAACATTTCTCTAATTTTTATTAAAAGCTCACAAAACTGCTACATATTACATTAAATAGATTATTCCTTATGAACATGCAAGGATAGTTCCTAAAATCCTAAAAAGTGAAAAAAAAGTCCTAGTTCCTGTAAATGCATACCTCCCATTGAACAAGGGGCAGAGCCACCTCTTTGAGGGCAGGAAATGGGAGGACTCTTCGAATCACGGGATCCAGGATCATTGTGGTACTCTTAAAACAGTCCCAAATCTGGGCCAGCCGAGTGGCACGTTGGTTAAGAGCTGGCTTGGGATGCCAGAGGGCCCCGATTGGGATCCCACATATGAGGGCCAGTGACACTGCCCTCCACAGCTAAGATGCTGAACAACAGCTCAACCTGGAACTGGGCTGCCGTGAGTCGCTGGCGACAGCGTAGGCTGCAGCCCCTGTGGCAGTGGGTTGCCATGGGCTACTGTGTGTAGCCAGCAGCCAGCGTGAGCGGCCAGCAGCCGCTGTGAGCAGCCATCCAGAAGCCGGCGACTTATCTGCCTCGCCCGGGAAGAGCGCAATGATGGTGCCAACTTGGGCCAGTGAAGCAACGTCCTCCTCGACCAGACTGAAAAACAGAAGGACAGCAATTTGTCTGTTCCCCTTTCCCGATTCCCAGCGCTGTTCCCTCCCCCAATTCCCCAATAAAATCTTTAAAAAAAAAGTCCCAAATCTGGTAGGAGAAGGAGGTACCAAAATGCAACATATAGATGATGTATTATAGAAATCTCTGACCGTTTAATGTGAAATTTTCTGTGATCCGAGATTCTGCAGGTCAAATGAAATTTGTACTGAATCTGTTCATGACCCTGCCAGGTCATGACCTCTGATCAAGTAGGTCAACATCATTTTATAGATGAAGAAAAGTTTCTCTATGATCTATTATTAGATAGGAAGCTAACCTTTACAGGCACTGAATTACTCTAACCATTTGGCTAAGATGTAGGCTGCTGTTTAGCTTCAACAGAAATGCAGAAAAAAAAACCTGTAACCATGACAGTTGCTCAATAAATAGTGCAATATATATTCTTCTGCTGTAACTTCATTGCTTAAGCCACTCCTTGAATTTGGATTCTAGAGATTCAATTACCACATGTATCAATTTTCCTATCTGAAATATGGAGATAACAGTCTTTGCCTTAATTATCCAACAGGGTTATTATGAGATTCAAATGAGATAACCTATGTTTAAATGATTTGAAGGGCTTAAATAGAATGCAGCTGTGATGTGTTGTTCTCACATCACTCCAGTGATTAATCCAGAATAAGGCAGTATGATATTCTACAATGGGGTCTTTCCCAGACACTTAATTGTTTATTTCCCCAGTTTTAAATTCTTACTAAACCTTGGAATCAAGAAATATACAGAATATTATTGTAACATTGGGTATCCTCTTCATAGAAATTTTTAAATATTTCTTTACATACATAAGATATGACATTACTTAAGTACTTTAGAAATTAGGCAACGCAACTGTGCCACTTTGAGAGGCAAAAACTACAAGAAGTGGATACTATCTGGCTTGAACAAGTTTACACAATTAATGCAACTAAAAGCTGTTAGGGTACACAGCACAAAAGAGAAATTTTACAATATAGTTTTTGTGGTAACTCATTAAGAAAACACCATTGGCTGGAGTCTAAGGTGGCTCTACCCTGTAGAGAAGTCTGCCCTATATCATTTATTGATATTGTTGTGGGGTTTCACTGAGTTATTTTTAAACAAATTTCCCCTCATTTAAAAAATGTTATATGTTCCTTGTCGAATATTCAAAAATGCAGAAACTAAAGGGAAGAAAAAAAATTACTATTAATTTCAATAACCAGAGATGTACACTGTACCTATCTTGGTATATTTTCTTCCATATACATGCACATGTGTATATGTGTGAGTATACATACACATAGTATATATATCATATATATAGAAATACTTTTTGCAAAAGTGGTATCATAACATAGATTCCACTTATGTTTAGACATTGTATGATTAAATATCCTTCAAAAGTATAATTTCAGTGGCTTCTTATTTTTTCATCATTGTCTGCAACCTTGTGGAAAAATATGTGATATGGATTCTTTGATCATCTTTCATGCTAATGGTAGAACTTTTTTTGTCTTACTTGTGAATTTATCCTATTGAGTTATCTATGAATTTGAAGCTTGGGAGATATAGGCTGAAGATGTGAGTTTGAGAATCATCAGCAAATAAATGGGAGTTAAAACTATGACACCTACTTACTATGACTCTTTAGCCAAGCCACTTAATCTCTCTATGCCTCAGTTGCCTAATCTATAAAGTGCGGATTATCATGTCTACTTCACACAATTCTTTTGAAGGTTAATTAATAAAATTATACTTTCACTTAGCACTTGATATGTGTGAGTTCTTTAAAAACTAAATTAATTGCTAAGATCATCTTGGAAGGCCACATAGAACAGTGATTATTAGCCTTTGAGAGACATGAATGCTTTTGAGAATCTGCTGTAAACTATTGGCCTTTTCACTAGAAAATTACACATAACTGAACACCCAAATTCTGCACAAAATTTCAGGAGGTCTGTGGATCCCTAAAGAACCTGTGCTTCAAAATTCTTGATGCAGAATAAGAGGGAAACTAAGAGGATCAAACAAGGGGAAATCAACATTTAAGGAATGAGCAGAGTAAGAGAAGATGAAAAAGAGATTACCAGAAAATTAGAAATAAGGAGGTTGTGATAAGTTGTCTCAATTTGGCAAATAGGTCCAATAAAAATAGTTAAAGGGGTCATTGGCAACTTTCACAAATGGCGTCAGCCTGATAGCGGAAGAGAAAACTAGAGTTTAGTAAGTTGAAGAGTGATGAACGGGTATAAAAGTGGAGACAACTCATGGACAAAAAAAGGAAGGAAAAAGATGAAATTCAAGTCAAGGGAATTTCATGTCAAAAAAGGGCTGATTTTTTTTTGTTTTTTGTGCCTATTTTACTTTTTGATCATGAAAAAAAATTTTTTTAGCTGTTTGGGGGGTTTTTTGTTTTTCTGTTTTTTAATGATGAGAAAGACTTTGGGTTTGTGGACTCAGGGTCAGAACCAATAAAAAGATGAAGCTGGGAAATCCAGAACAGAGAAGGAATGATTGATGAAGCCACATTGCAGCGATGTTGATGGGGAGGGAGGAATGGGACCAAGTGCTCCGGGAGAGGGTTCGGCTTTGAGCAGGAAGAGGAGTAGATCATCCTCTGAGTATGAGAAATGGAGGTAGGGAAATGCCTACATATAGTAAGTGTTACATAGGGCAGATAATTGACAGGTGGCCGAGGAGAATGATGGTGATTCGGAATAGAAGCCAAAGGGGATGATAACAAAATCTAATCAAACAAGTAAAATTCGATTGCTTGGTGATAGCTATGAGAACTCACTCACCTTTAAAATCTTGATAATCATTACTAGCACATACCAAGTAAGTATTTTGGCAACTAGTCTTCCTGGCTCACAGGCAACAGTATTTAGATGGAATCATTGTAATTACACCTTTACCGATAATATATTAGTTTTACAAAATTGTCAAAGCTATAGTAAGTAGACATTATAAGTATATATGTAATATCCATATGATGAATAGATAGATAGATAGATAGATAGATAGATAGATAATTATGTGATTCTAAGTACCAAAATTTTATGTTTTGCTGTGCTTTGGGTACAATGTTTATTTTAACCAGCTGTTATGTTTTCAAACATTGATTTGTTTTATTCTTCTCATCCTTGCATAACCATAAGGAAAGTCAGCTTCTTTGAGCAACTTCTTCAAGAATCTGCCCAATAGAGAAAATAGAATGAATTTCACTTCCCACTGCTATTACACTGTACCAAGTGTAATGGTACCAGAAACAAAGTTAAAGTTGAAGCATGTTCACATAATAAATTACAAAAATTTCCATAGCAACATTCTTGATTTCTCTGGGCCCAAGCTGTGTGTCACTTTATAATGAATCATTATCTCAGGCAGATGTTCTTGTTAGGAGATAAATTTTTCCCACTAGATTTAATGCTTAAAACAGAAGTTATTCCCAACCTCCATACCTTCTAAATACAAAAAGCCCCTGTGATAGCTTCATCTGAGTTGTTTTTCTCTCTTCTTTTGGATTATGTGGGAAATGTGCTGCACATTTTCACTTAGTGATTACAGTTATATGGGTACGGGGGAAAGAGATGAAAGGACAATCTAATTTGAACTATTTAAAACCTTAAAACTTCAAAAATCAGGAATTACATCTGAAGGTGTTCAGGTTTCTCATGGCTTACGAGGGTTTAAAGAGCAGTTTCAAAAATATATCAGATTGTCTTTAAAAATATGACACTGAAAAGGAAAACAATGTGTTTGTCACATTGTTTGACGGAGATAAAACAAGTATGCAAACTGGTAAGTTGTGCCTTTAATGTACTTGTCCATAGTGCCATCAAGCGGTACTCTCGGTTTTACAAATAGTATTTCTAAGCCCGGTAATTCAGTTATTCTAAGAGTTAGACGCTAGGTGGCAGTAGATTTCCTGTTAAAGGAGCCTTTGATGAAAAGGTGGAAATTGCTTACTCCCATTCTAGGGCAATTATTCATTCTTTTTAAAATATTGGAACAGGTACAACCTAATTCAAAAGTCAAAAAATATATATTCTACAGGATTTTGTTTTACAATGTTGTTTACAACATAGGTTGGTCACATTTTTTTTAAAATTACCTTTCTCATACTTTAAATTATCATTTATTCTCAAGCAGAAGCAAAATATTAAACAGTTGTTTCCTTTATAAGTATGCCCAACTTAGGCAACAGAATCTCACCAATTTTTTCTCTGCTTTTATCAAGGTCCCATGATTAGCGCACACACACACACACACACACACACACACACATACACACACACACAAATCCAGCTGTATTGACTCTTTATATAGTTACTAATTAACAAAATTTTGCTAAGCCAAGACTTAGAGGCAGAAAAACCCATGAAAAATTTACACAACTAGTTAACTTACATTAATTCATATACTGTCATATATATATTTCCTTTTCATATATGGGCAGGGAGGTCCTGTGACTATCATTCCGTTTCCTTTTTATCCTGCTTCTGAGACTAAGTATTCTTCCTAATTTCTCCTGCCATACAGAAAGAAACACTACACCACTTTGAAACACAAATCCAAGATGCCTGGCTTAGGAGGTTTTTCTAGGTTCAAACAGCAAATGTTACATAATGCATAAGAATCCAACAGAGCCATGATTCTGTGCAAAAATTTGTCTTCACATTCATTTAAACAAAATCCAGATCTTCCCAAACTGTCAAATGATTGCCACACAAAAAGGATAGCAGGAGCATGAAGCCCCATCTGTAGCTGACAGGTTCATTTCTCCTTAGGGATCTCATTCCTGACACCTGCCATTACTAGGTTCAGTTAAGGTGAGGAGAAAAGAAATGCCCTTTCACCTTTAACATCCTGGCTCATTTTTGGACACAGACACTTTCTTTAATACCAACAAGTAAAACTTGAACAGGGCTGGCATATTTAAACAAGACCTGTCTAAATAAAAAAGAATCAACTATGGGAAGCTTGATGGAAACAGAGAATTACACTAGCCCCATTGGGGTGAATATGTGAAAAGGTTGAACTAATCCCTTGGTTTTTGGGTAGTCACCAGGAGAAAATTAAACCATGTCCTTTCTCCATCTTTATTCTAATCCCCTGTAAGAAAAGGTTAGACATTGATAATCTCAAGTCCTGATAGAATCCTAATGGATTTTTTTTTAAAGATTTTATTATTGGGGAATTGGGGGAAGAGAACAGACAAGTCGCTGTCCTTTTGTTCTTCAGTCTAGTTGAGGACGGCGCTTCACTGGCCCATGTTGGTATTATCATTGCGCTCTTCCCGGGAGAGGCAGTCACTTGCTGGCCATTGGACAGCCACTCAACGGCAGCTCACAGCAGCTCATGAAAGCGCACGCCAGCTGCCAGCCAGCCCCAGTGCAGCTTATGCCGACGCCGGCGACTCACGGGAGCCCAGCTCCAGGTCAAGCTGTTGTTCACCATCTTAGCTGTAGAGGGCACAGCATCACTGGCCCTCATGTGGGATCCGAACCGAGGCCCTGCTGCTCAGAGCTGTCATCCCAAGCCAACTCCTAACCAACGTGCCACTCGACCGGCCCCCTAATGGATTCTTTTGGAGACAGTGTTGTGGGGTAGAGGGTGGCAAAGAACTGACCTTTCTGTGCTTTGAAACTAACAAGAAGTAGAAGTGATTCTTGCTATTAACAACCCCCTGCCCCCAAAAAAGTCAGGCCTTTTTTGGAAGGTGTATCAAGCTAAATAGCCCTAAAAGGCAGCTGCCACATTGGATGTGAGGAGTGGGGAGTAAATGCCTGAGCAAGGGGGTGAATCTGCCAAAGCGAGAGGGAGGACCTGGCTGCATGTTCCCACAGGCCCCTACACAGATGGAGACCAAGACCCCACCCAAACCCAGCCCCCCAGATGTGGCAGAGACTCATATATAGAACATGCCATGGGAGCCTGGGTCCTGTGCTGGGCCTTGGACGCCTCAGCAGAGGTCTCTGTTTCTGAGTTTAGCACAAGAGAGCATATCACAAAATCTCCCTACTCTGAGTGCACCGCAAAAGCATCCTGGGAAATGAAAAGGTTTAGTGCCAACATCACAGGCTGAAAGTGCAGCCTTCCACAGGTTTCCTAGACTGATTAAAACCCAGGTTTCTTATGGAATACAAAGTGTGTCCTGAGCTTCTGGTCCACACTCAGAAACAGAGGGATGAACCAGATGGAAAGTAGGGAAGTACGGCATATTTAAATACGAAGTGTAAGTAAAGCAAAGTCATCCTTTACATAGATGATATGGCTTGCCAACGATGATGTGCACTCTTTAAAGCCTGACTGGGTCAGGTTCCAGCATCCAGTGATAGGCATGTCCTAGAGCTCACCACCTACACACACAGGCCAGTGTCTCCTGAGGTAGCTAGACTAAGATTAAGACCCAGAGTAGGAGGGGAATATCCCTTCCTCCAGCCAGTGTCAGTCCAGTTCCAGTCTGAAAACCTCCTCTTCCCAGTGTGAATGACATGGGGATTAACACAATCTGACAGGAGATCACCTCCACCCACAGGGGTGTGGCCTTCCAGCCTCCACAAAGCCTCCAACAGACCAACACAGAAGACATACGAAAACAGTATACCATTGTGTTTTGTTATATTTGAAAATCACTTTGATGCTGTGTGACACAGCTTAATGACGATAAAGCGTTTTGCTTTTCAGATGAACACGTCCTGTTCTAATCTTTAGTTCATTTTACAGTGATGTTGGGTAACAGCTATAGAAAAAGGAAACAAAGTTTCCCTTCACCATCCCAGCACTATTAAAAACACTTCATTTTCAGGTTTGCAAATTTCTGGATGTGTGTTCTCAACACAATTTCACAAAGTGGCTCTTTTTCAGATCTTGGGATTAATACTTCTTAAATGTCACATACAAACATATGTAAGTTTCCAGGAAATAAAAGAGATGCCAGATGACTGACAAAACCTTGCAGGCTTTATGACAAAGCACTCTGAGCTCCTCAGACATGCCAGAGCCTTCCTAGACAGTGGCCATCCCACACTCATAGAGTTTAGTTAATGTTTCCTTCTGGTGATTTGAACACTTCACTCTAAAGACCGTCCTGCCCTTCTAGGGTGCAGGTCCACGACTTTTGTACACCTGGGGAATAGTCTATTACTTCTGTGAATTCTGGCTTATTAACTGGTTTATTACTTCTGTGAATTCTGGCTTATTAACTGTAACAATTATTTTGTTCACCTATACGACATGTCAAATGTCACCTATCTGCTTAATCAGCATTTCAGGAAATAAAACGCCATTGCCTGAGTAAGAAAGACTGGCCTGATGAAATATCTTGGAGGCACTCCTTAGGACTAATTAAAATAATAGACACTGTCACATGGTACAATTATTTTCCAGAAAACAGCTGACGTGTACACATCTATGCTTGGCAAAAATTCCGACCAATTTCACAACAATGTTTTATTCCAGACTGAAATCATCTTTTAAAAAAAGAAAAAGAAAAAGACAGATGGGGCAGTGGGGAGAAAGAGGTAAAGGGGAGAGAGAGTGAGAAGGAAGGAAGGAGGAAGATTTTAATATATCAAGAGGGATTCTAGACTTTACAGGTGTCTTTCAGCATTATGGTCAGATACCTACCAATCCTATAATAAAATTTTATTAACTACAGAAAGGACATTTTAGAACAAATAAACTTTTTTAACAGTTTAAGGAATCTAGAATGCAGTTCAAAGAGTTATCAATATACTGTTTATTTTAAATTCAAAATATAATGTTTTGCCATTTACATTTAAACAAAACATTTTCAAAGCTTTAACAATTTCAAGAAGAATGATATGAGATCATGAAATTACTGCATATAGAACAAATGGCCTGGGAGGTCAAATATTTCATTTTTACCCGAAAGATTAATTAATTCAAAATATTCTATTCTAACCTCAAATTCACATTGAAGAATCATAGCATTAGATTTTTTTTTCAGGTTTTACTATTTATCCAATTAACATAAATGACTTTTGGGAGAATTAATCAAGACGAAACTATATTCAAAAGGATCATGGAAGGGAAAATATAGAGTGAACATTACAAGTAAAGACAAGTATTACAGAAGTGCAGAGTCTACTCATGGTCTACTCACTCTAATTTAGTAGATATCTAGAACACATCTGCAAATCACCTGCTCTGTCTTCAGAATAGACTGGACACATCCACAAACAATAGGACTCACACACCCAGAGGGAGCTGGGCGTTGTCGCGCTTGCGCTTGGAGGACGACAGTGCTGGCATGTTGGTTCCTTATCTGGGAAGAAGGGATCATAAAGTGCTCTTTGTATCAGACTTAATTTGCTCCTGGTTTCTAAATCTTACTCAAAGACAAAAAGGAGGATTTTTTTTTTCCCATCTCCTTTGATTCGGTCTTGAATATTGACTTAAAAAATGTTTTTAATTCTTGCCATTAGTCTAAGGGAGAAGGTTTATTTAGGGATTGAAATTTATTATCTGCTAATGTTTTGGTTTAATGAAAAGATTGGCATTTGGGGTTCCAAAGGGAAATCGAGTTTGTAGCTTGCTTCAAACTTATTGTGTTCCCCAAAACATTATTTTTAAAATATATTCTCCTTTTTGTTTATCTGCATTCAGTTTTTCTAAATGTTGGATTCTAGAGAAATATATTTGAATAGCACTTGCTACTTCCATGTGTTTTTTGCTAACAATAAAGTTATATAGTGAGCACCCCAGATAACGGCTTTAAAATTCAATTTGGGAGATCATATATAGTTTTAAATTTTCATATAAAGATTGCCATAAAAGCTCATTCAACAAGCCATGTGCAAGAAATGCAGAGAGAATGATAGTTGGATAAAATTTTGGACTTTCTGAATTTCCTACTTTGTGGATTCTTTTTCAGAGAGCTTTTCAATTAACAGGGAAAAGAGGTAGCTCAGTCAATATAAAGGGATGAAGTAGGTTATAGAATAAGCTTTTCTTTTTAAAAAAATTAAAGTATAATTGACATTTAACATTACATTAATTTTAGGTGTACAAAATGATTATTTGATATTTGTATATTCTGTGAAATAATCACCACAATAAGTCTAGTTAATATCCATTACCATACATAGTTACAAATTTTTTTCTCATGATGAGAACATTTAAGATCTACTCTATTAGCAACTTTTCAAATATGCAATAAGCTTTTCTTTTGTGAGCTTCTAATTAACAGGATCATAATTGCTCACGCTAACTTTTAGGACTAAGCAAGATAAAATACGATCAACATCATGGCATTTTCTTTTTGCCACATTTTCATTTCACATAGAGTTTGCCCATTCAAACAAAAACAGGAGAAAAAAAATCTTTCCATTACAGTAGTCATGCATCACTTAATAATGGGAATACATTCTGAGAAATGTGTCATTAGGCAAACATCATCGAGTTCACTTCCACAAACCTGGATGGTACAGTCTACTACACACCTGGGCTATAGGTACAGCCTATTGCTCCTAGGCTACAAACCTGTACAGCATGTTACTATACTGAATACTGTAAGTAATTGTAACACAATAGTATTTGTGTATCTAAACATAGAAAAAATACAGTACAAAATATGGTATAAAAGATAGTGTGTGTGTGTGTGTGTGTGTGTGTGTGTGTGTGTGTGTGTACACAGGGGGTTGGCTGTGGAGAGAGGCACCCTGGGAAAGAAAGTAAACATCAGGAGGAGGGAGGGAGGAAGGGAAGGAAGGAAGAGAAGGGGAGAAAAAGGGAGAGCAGAGATCAAAAGTGACCCACAGAGATAAACCCTGAGATAAGAAGTAATAAATGTGAAAGGGGGAGTAAAGGGAAATAAAACAGGATTGGGAGGAGTGACAGCAGACTCCGGGCTTCCTTCCTCCCTAGCTGGCTCTCTCCACAGCTCTGGCTCTGCTGTGGGTGTGGGTGTGGGGGTTGGGGGAGAGGGGAAGGAGGAGAGGGAGGGGAGGGCCAAGGTGGGTCGATAGTATGCTGAGCCTTCTCAACTATTTAAGTCACCCCCAACTAGCAGTAAATTCAACATTGTAATCAAGTCCAGACTTTTCTGTGAACATCACAAGCAACTTTTTGCTTATAACCCGTTACAGTCTTATGAGACCATGTTTGTTACATGGTTCCTCTTGAACTAAACATTGTTATGTGACACATGACCATAGACCCTCTTTATCCACAATTTTGCTTTCCATGGTTTCAGTTACCCCCAGCCAACACAGTCCAAAAATATGAAATGGAAAATTCCAGGAATAAACAATTTTTGAGTTTTATTGCTTACTGTTCTGAGTAGTTGAAATCTCACTCTGTCCTGCTCCAGCCCATCTGGACGTGAGTCATCCCTTGGTCTAGCATCTCCACACTGGATGCTCTCCACCCATTAGCCACTTAGTAACCAACTCAGTTATCAGATCAACTGTTGGAGTATCACAGTGCTTGTGTTTGAGTAACCTTATATTACTTAATAATGACCCCAAAGCCATTTATATAGCTTTTATTACAGTATATTGTTATAATTGTTCTATTTTATTATTAGTTATTTTAATTAAACTCTTACTATACTTAATTTATAAATTAAACTTCATCATAGGTATGTATGTACAGGAAAAAACATAGTATATATTGGGTTTGATACTATCTGTAGTCTCAGGCATCCACTAGAGGACTTGGAATATATCCCCCATGGATAAGGAGAGACTACTGTATATTAGTTACAGTTTAAATCAATCAAGTATAACTATACCTTTGTTAACCTTTTAGCTCTATTATAGTCAAAAAGAAAAAACGATCTAAGGAAATTACTTTTGATGGGATGCTTTTAATAACAACTCTCTCATCTAACCATCATTTTTTACCCTGGGTGAATGTATTTTATCAAATTTTTTTGTAAATTTTCGCCTATTTGTTTTCTTTGCACAAAAAAAGGTTAACCTACTTATGTTTTTTAAGAAAGCATTGATGAGAATAGAAAGGATCAATATTACAGATGCTAAATTAATATTACAGATTTCTATCATGTACTGAACTTCTACTATGTGCCAGGTGCTCTGTAAGGGGCTGGGGATACAAGCTGAATTAAATGCATGGGCCCTGACCTCAAGGAGGCAACAACCTACTGGAAAAGATACTAACAAACAACCAGAATACCATGTGATCTTTGTTACTGTGGAAGTATAGCAGTTGGAACTCTTTGGTTGCAAGTGACAGAAAACATGACTCACACTGGCTTAAGCAATAAGGAAATGAATTGGTTCACATAACCAGAATTGAAAGAGGGAGAATGGTCCATAGAGTTGACGTAAAGCACACCTTAATCCAGGGATGTGAATGGTGTCACCGGAATTGGTTTGTGTTCTCTCTTAGCTCTTCTGCATTGGGTTTGTTCTCAAGTTCCAGCAATCGTCCCTGGAAACACATAGCTCATTCTCAATATGTATTATTTGGGGAGATTGCCCTTTCATTACCCAATATTAACAAAAGGGGAAGATTTGTAAACTTAATAATAGATACTTATTTTGATACTCTCTCTCTCTATCCCTATTGGTCCTGCGCTTTTGCTTTCTGGGGTTATATTTCTAAGTAAACATCACGTACATAAGCCTTTGTCACAGGTTCTGCTTTGGAGGGACCCACACTAAGGCTGGGGTGTTATCCCAGCACACACTGACTCCCTAATTGCCTCTCTGACCCATTAGAGCAGGCTTCCAACAACCAAGCTTCCTTCTACTACATACGAGCATGGTCGTGGAACCCTGGGACAGAGCCTGACAGACAAACTGGGCCACTAAGAACTTTCCCCAGACATTTGGAAATGGATTGAGAGAAAGTTGTTCCCTCACTGTGGTAAACTGTATCTGATGAAGCTTCGTGGGTCCCCCTTCCCATGGTGGGCTGGAGCACACTCACAAGAGCTGATAACAGAACACCTAGATTTTGTCCACCAGCCTGCTGGGAGCTGGAAATATGCCATGGTGAGAGCACTTACATTATAAAAATCAACAACTGCTACAAATCCAGCCCTTTTTCCCCCAAAAGAGCCAATTTAATAGTATGCCACTGACTCTTTAACTCTGTTTTCTAAAACCTGAGAAATGCATAAGGATCCAGTTAGAGAACAAAGTATGGACCAGGAAAAGGTCAAGCAAAACCAAATAATCCCAAAATAAAGAGTCTTGGTAATGTGTTGGGGAACACAATATTCAGCTGAGGCCTCTCCTGAAATGACAATCTATCCTGAAATAGAGGCCTCTCCCGAAAAGGGGACCTCTCCTGGAAAGATTACCCCTAAAATGAAGACCTCTGAGCCCAGAGATCAACTCTGCTTGATCTGCTCACCCATTAGCAGGCTTAAAACTAAACTGGGCCTGCCAGAGACAATCCTTGGTCTGAACTAGTTACTACCAGGAGACAAAGGACAAGTGGCAACACTGGTCCACAAATTAACAAGAGACAATAGAGTCATGCGATTGTGTCGCCCACATTCTGAAGCCATGATATCACTGGTTAACAAAGCACAGTGTATATCAGTCATTGCTTCATGTCACCAGTAAAATAAACCAACCCTCCTCGACGAAAAGGAACATGCCACTGGAGGAGAAAGGATGGAATTGTTTCCTGCAATATTGCTTACTTCTGGAGAGAAAAGGAGAAGGGTCCGTCCTCAAAAAAAAACATGTGAGCACCTGGGCAGCAGCTATATTTTCAGCCATGAAGTCTGAGGAGCAGGGGTAGGCACTGCCAAAGAGAATAATAAATCAAAGAATGCAAGATGGAGAATGCTGATGCTTTAGGTTCCTGGTGACTTTAGTTCCTTTTGGAGGCTCAACAGATAAAGCACTTAGAACAATATGGATAATGGTACTCTACAAGTATTGGCCACTATTTATTTATTAATGCCAGCATGTTATTTCAAAGACTTCATTTGTAATTTATTAAATATTAATATTTAGGCTGTTTCCAGTTCTCCATTCTAGCAAAGACAGATGATAGATAGATAGATAATAGATAGATGATAGATAAACAGATGACAGATAAATTAGATAGAGTTAAAGAAAAATTATTCTGACACTTGTTAACAATAAGGAAGAATGTATTCAAGGCTATTGCACTGGGGCTATTGCAATAGGAGAAAGAGATCAGGCTCAATTTCAAATACAACTGCAAATGGGGATTTATAGCCAAAGAGCAGGGTGAGGAGGTCAATGGATGGAAAATTACTAAGAAAAAAGCACCCCTGGGATCTGGATCCAAGATGGCAGAGTAGATAAACACTGTGCCTGTGTCCTTCCGTGAACACATTAAAATTACAACTAAATTATAGAACAATCATCCTGGAGAACCATCTGATATCTAGTTGAACAGAAGTCCTACAACTAAAAATATAAAGAAGAAGCCACACTGAGACTGATAGATGTGGACCAGGCCCCAGAGCTGCATGTGGCGGTTGAGAATCAGAAGGGATGTCTCAGCAGCCTCAGTTTCCCCCAGAGTAGTGAGAGAACGCAGCCCCCCACAACAGGCTCCCCAGCCTGGAGCACTGGTGCCAAGAAGAGGAGCCCCCACAACATCTGACTGTGAAAAACAGTGGGGATTCCGACCATCCGGGTGAAACTGGAGGCTGTGGGAAGCCCAGACATGATCTTAAATGACCCGTGCACTGACTCACTCGCTCACGGGCACTCGTCTTGGGCTCCAGCGAGGGACAGTGACTCGAGGGCTATCAGAGACATATGGGGAGCAGACTGAGGTATGTGGCTTCCAGACCAGGGCTGGAAGACAGTCACCGTTTTCCCGGTGAGGGATCCATCTTAGTGCAGCCGGCAGGCAGGCACCATCTTTTTGTATGTTGAGCCCCACCCCCTCTGGCCAAATCTGAATCTGATTGGCTGGGTGAGCTCCACTGCTTCACTCTACTGGCTCACTGGGAACCCACTCCATTCAACTCAAGCACTTTCTCCATAAACGACCAGCCCCTCCTGCATTGTACTCTTTCTTGGAAAACTATCAGAATTCAGCAGGCCCCAGGTAGGTGGCGACTGGCTTTGGTGTGCTATAAGACTTTTGATGGGTTGCTTCAGGCTCAACACTGGCACCAAACCAGAATTTACATGAACCTGGTGACCACAATTCTTCCCAGTCTAGTGACTCCGAGACTCTGCCTCATCCAACTCATGTCCTGTACAAGGTATTATCAGTGGCTGAACCTTAAGGGAGCCAGCAGGTGGCAGCAGGCCTCCAGGTGTCCTGGCTTTTTGCAGAGCTACCCCAGACCTGGTACTGGTGGCAGGGGTCCTCAGCATGGCCTCTCCCACTTGCCTCCAGATACAGCACAGGAAACAAACAGCTGTGGATCACTTTGTAGCTGCTACCAGGTAGTCCCCATCCAGTCACAATCAGTGGCTCACCTGGGCCTGCACCAGAGCCCCTCCCAAGAGGGCCCAGAACCAACATAATTACGGGTTGGCTTCAGACCACAGCACAGCACTGCCCAATTAGCCCCACAAACAGCACACAAAACAGGTGCTTTCAACAGGCACCAAAGCCCACTGGGGCAAATTCCACTCAGTAGGTAAGCCTCCTGCACAACAGCCCATAAGCTGTGAATGTGGCCAAATCCCACAGTCAGTCAGCCCGAGGGTCATTCCCATTCACTGACATGCCAAGACCAATCAAGGCTCAACTATAACAGGAGGGCACACACAACTCACACAACGGATGCTTCTGGAGTACCCAGAGCAGGTGACCAAGGAGACTGTGCCACTGGGCCCCACAGGGCCCCTACTATATAGGGCCACCCAGCCAAGACTGGGAGGCATAGCATCCCTACCTAATACATAGAAACAAACACATAGAGGCAGCCAAAATGAGGAAACAAAGAAATGTGCCCCAAATGAAAGAACAGGAGAAAAGTCCAGAAAAACAATTAAATGAAATGGAGGCAAACAACCCACACAAACAATCCAGAGATGGAGTTCAAAACAATGGTTATAAGGGCCGGCCGAGTGGTTCAGTTGGTTAAGAGCTGATTTGGGACACCAAAGGACCCCGGTTCGGATCCCACATATGAGGGCCAGTGACACTGCCCTCCACAGCTAAGATACTGAACAACAGCTCAACCTGGAGCTGGGCCACTGTGAGTAGTCGCCGGCGACAGAGTAGGCTGCAGCCCCTGTGGCAGTGGGTTGCCATGGGCTACCGTGTGTAGCCAGCAGCCAGCGTGAGCGGCCAGCAGCCGCAGTGAGCAGCCGTCCAGAAGCCGGCGACTGATCTGCCTCGCCCAGGAAGAGCGCAATGATGGTGCCAACTTGGGCCAGTGAAGCAACGTCCTCCACAACTAGACTGAAGAACAAAATGACAGCAACTTGTCTGTTCCCCTTCCCCCAATTCTCCAGTGTTGTTCCCATCCCCCAATTCCCCAATAAAAATTTAAAAACAAAACAAAACAAAAAAAACCCCAATGGTTATAAGGATGCTCAAGGAACTCAGTAAGAACTTCAACAAAGAGATTGCAAGCATAAAAAAGGGCATAGAAACCATAAAAAAAAGTTTGAAGTGAAGAATACAATAACTTAAATGAAGAATGCACTAGAAGGAATCACCAGCAGACTAGATGAAGCAGAGGATTGAATCAGTGATTTGGAAGACAAGGTAGCAGAAAACAGCCAATCAGAACAGCAAAAAGAAAAAAGAATGTTTAAAAATGAGGAGAGTTTAAGAGACCTATGGGACACATCAAGCATACCAACATTCATATCATAGGGGTACCAGAAAGAGAAGAGAGAAAGCAAGGGACCGAGAACCTATTTGGAAAAAAATTATGACTGAAAACTTTCCTAACCTGGTGAAGGAAATAGACATACAAGCCCTGGAAGCACAGAGAGTCCCAAACAAGATGAACCCAAACAGGCCCACACCTAGACACACTATAATTAAAGCAGCAAAGTTTAAAGGCAAAGAAAGAATCCTAAAAACAGCACAAGAAAGTGAAGTACTAACTTATAAGGGAGCTTTCATAAGGTTGTCAGCTGATATTTCTCAACAGAAACTTTGCAGGCCAGAGGGGATTGGCATAAAATATTCAACATAATGAACAGCAAGGATCTACAACCAAGACTGCTCTACCCAGCAAGGCTATCATTTAAAATTGAAAGACAGATAAAGAGCTTCCCAGACAAGAAAAGCTAAAGGAGTTCATCACCACCAAACCCGTGTTACAGGGAATCACAGAAGTACTTATTTAAGACAGGGGGAAAAAAATCAAAATTATAAATAATAAAATGGCAATAACTACATATCTATCAACAATTACTTTCAATGTAAATGGATTAATGCTCCAAACAAAAGACAGAGGAGGGACAGTCTTCACCTGGAGTTGCCATGGTTTCCTGCTTCAACAGTGGTTGGACAGAACCGGTGCTCATCCCCCATCCCGCCAGCCACTGATATCTAGCCCTCCGCCACCTCCTCACAGCACCCTCGGAGGCCGCCAACAACCACCAGATGAACCCGGAGCTCTAACCTCCTACATCTACCTGTCCATGTCTTACTACTTTAACCACAGTGATGTGGCTTTGAAGAATTTTGCCAAATATTTTCTTCAACGATCTCATGAGGAGAGGGAACATACTGAGAAACTGACGAAGCTGAAGAACCAGCACGGTAACCGAATCTCCCTTTAGGATATCAGGAAACCAGATTGTAATGACTGGGAGAATGGGCTAAATGCAATGGAGTGTGCATTATACTTGGGGGAAAAGTGTGAATCAGTCACTGCTGGAAGAGCACAAACTGGCCACTGATAAAAATGATGCCCAGTTGTGTGACTTCATTGAGACTCATTACCTAAATGAGCAGGTGAAATCCATAAAAAAATTGGGTGACCACATTACCAAATTATGCAGGATGGGGGCTCCTGAATCTGGCATGGCAGAGTATCTCTTTGACAAGCACACCCTAGGAGACAGTGATGAGAGCTAAGCCTTTGGCTGGCTTCCAGTAGCCACAGGGGTGACTTCCTGGTCACCGTAGCAGTACATGCAGTACATAAAGGGTTACCTTTACTTTTCTATAAGTTGTACCAATTCATCTACTTAACGTTCTTTCCTTTGTACCATTTGTTCAAATAATTTGATACACACCCTCCCCCCCTAAAAAAAGATATAAGAGCGCTGAATGGATAAGAAAACAAACCCTTACATATGCTGCCTACAAGAGATTGAAAGACACACACAGGCAAAAAGTAAAAGGGATTGAAAAAGATATTTCATGAAAATGGAAACAAAATTAAAAAAAGCTGGAGTAGTAATACTTATACCAGACAAAATATACTTTAAAACAAAGGCTGTAACAAGAGACAAAGAAGGACCTAGCAATTCTACTTCTGGGTATTTATCCAAAGAAACCCAAACACTCCTTCGAGGTGACGTGTGCATCCATATGTTCATTGCACAATTGTTTACAATGGCCAAGATATGGAGGCAACCTGGGCATCCATTAATGAATAAATCAATGGATAAAGAGGGTGTGGTACATATATACAATGGAATATTGCTCGCCATGGAAGGGAATGGGTTCTCACCATCTGTGGCTGTATGGATAGACTTGGAGGGTGTAGTGCTGAGTGGAGTGTCAGACAGGGAAAGATAGATGCAATGTGATTTTGGTAATATGTGGAATCTAAAGAACAAAACTAACAAACAGCAACAAACTTATAGATACAGAAAACATTTTGATGGTTGCCAGATCGGAGGGGGATTGGGGGTGAGGGGAAAAGGGGAAGGGATTAAGAAGTACAAATTGGGGATGGCCGAGTGGCACATTGGTTAAGAACTGGCTTGGGATGCCAGAGGACGCCTGTTTGGATCCCACATATGAGGGCCAGTGACACTGCCCTCTCAGCTAAGATGGTGAATGGCAGCTCAACCTGGAGCTGGGCTGCCGTGAGTCACCGGCAACGGCATACGCTGCAGCCCCTGTGGCAGTGGGTTGCCATGGGCTACCGTGTGTAGCCAGCAGCCAGCGTGAATGGCCAGCAGCTGCAGTGAGCGGCCATCCAGAAGCCGGCAACTGATCTGCCTCGCCCGGGAAGAGCGCAATGATGGTGCCAATTTGGGCCAGTCCTCCACAACTAGACTGAAGAACAAAAGGACAGAAACTTGTCTGTTCCCCTTCCCCCAATTCCCCAATAAAATCTTTAAAAATAAATAAGTAAATAAATAAATAAATAAATAAAAAACACCCTGTCCTTTAACAACAACAACAAAAAAAGAAGTACAAATTGGTTGTTACACAGTAATCATGGGGATATGGGTATAGCATAAGGAATATAGTCAATAATACTTTAATAACTACTTTATGATGTCAGATGGGTACTAGATTTGTCAGAATGATAATTGGGAGGGAGTTGGGGGACAGGATGAAAAAAGGTGAAGGGATTAAGAAGTACAAGTTGGTAGTTACAAAATAGTCATAGGATGTAAAGCATAGGGAATATAGTCAATGATAAGGCAATAACCATGTATAGTGCCAGATGGGTACAAACTAGTCAGGGGGATCACTTCGTAAATTATATAAATGTCTAACCATTATGTTGTACATCCGAAATTAATATAAAATAATATTGAATGTCAACTGTAATTCAAAAAATTAAAAAGGAGGGAAAAGGTAAAGGAGAATAAGAGGTTCGAATCTCCAGGTATAAAACAAATGAGTCATAACATACAGAATAGAAAATATAGTCAATAATATTGTGATAGCATGCTACAGTGTCATATGGTTGATGGACTTATGGTGATCACTTCTATAGTTATATAAATGTTAAACTATGGTGCACACCTGAAACTAATATAATATTGTATGTTAACTGTATTTTTAATAAAAATATTTTTAAATGACTAAGAGAAGACATCAAGGGGTCTGGGGATTCTTGCTAAACTGACCTAAGGAAACTTGCTGAAGGTAAACCAAGGAATTAGACATCAAAGGTGGGGGATGAGGAGCTTAATCAGATATCAAGATTGATCAGGTATCAAAGGTATGGGATTCTTGCTAAAGTAGGCTAAGCAGTCTCAGGGAGGACAGGACAGACAGAGAAGACCAAGGTCAAGGCCTATTTGAGAAGAGGCTCAGAATAGCTTGACTAAAATTTGGTCAAAGAGTGAGTCTTTGTCAAGAGAGAAAAAGAATTATTTGACTAAAACAAATACCCAATAATGGACTTCAGTCGAAATGCATGAAATGGTTATTTATGGTTATTGTTACACAGTATCAATGGCTCTTTGAAAGAGTTGAACCTACTTACAATACAAATACATAGTATAGAAGTTTCTCCAATCTTTTAACACCATTTTTTGAATAATTCATAACATATGTAATATTTAAAATTCTTTTGTCATCCAGAAAAAGAAAAATATCTAAACACAGTCATCTAATTTTGTGTTTTATAACAAAATGGAATGTTTTCCTCATTAAATTAGCAGTGCTTTTGGAGTTTTTCGGAGGTGTAGCCATTGTCTCTATACCAAAGACCACACATTGTTATCTTTTTAAATACACACTGGAATTTATTTCAAATGAGATCATTTCTACTTTCTAACCACTTGTTCCATTAAAACCTAGACTAGTGACATAGAAGAATTAGGTTCCCAGTATTAATAGTCTGCATGACATTTTTTCTATCTGACTCATTCAGGAACCAGGTAACTGCTCACAGTCAATTGTTCGTGGGAGTTTTCTGCCGGTCACTGAACCATTCACTAGGTATTGACCCTGTTCTTTACTTCACTCAGTTCCCTTCCCATGTGCCTTATTTATAATCAAGTTGAAGCAGCACAGAGGATGTAGGTTTAATAAGGCTCTCAGTATCTTTGCAGACACAACGTCTTCAAATCTTCTCTGTTAGAAAATGCAAACCGTGGGAACAGTTATGACAACATACTTTACAGAGACAAATCTAGCATGTCACTGGAGGGTTCCACAGTGAAATTCTGTGATAGAACATATATCCTGTTCTTTTTCTGAAATACCTCTGCATTATCTTCCTGAAACTGAGGACTACCAATGGGACCCAGGGCAGATAGATAGTTCATGCCATCCAGTGTAGTCACAGTTGCTAACGACATTAAGCTAACATTGAGCTCTATTTGTGTGCTTAAAGTCAATTAGTTTAATTCATTTCAAAACTAATTCAATTATTTTTAAATTTATGAAGTGAGGATCATTAACATCCCATTGTACTGAGGAACCAAGAGGTCAAGAATTTTGCCCAAGTCCCATAGCAAGTATGGAACAGAACCAAGACTCAAACCCAGGCTTGTCTAATTCCAGACACCAGGTTCTTGAATGTCTATCACAAGGATAAGAGATAAATAATAAAGCTAAATTTTCCTCAGTGACACATTAGAATATGTGTCCATTGATTTACATAAACCCTCGAAAACACATTCATATATTCATCCCAATTGGTCTAAGTACTTCCATTAGTTTATAATACAAAGTCTAAATTTTTTTATTTACACTAAACTCTAAAAACTTAAATTCTTTAAGCTACAATGGTATTTGGGATTTGTTTTTAAAAGTCAGTCATACATTTTGTAACTCTTAGATGTCAGGCAAATGCACTGTCAATTTTGTCTTCCTAGATCGAATCACCTCATTTGCTACATGTCCTTACCCACCACTTCAACATCCCTTTTCTGTGTAATTCCTGGACTTTCCCCAACATCTTTACATATTTTTCTTAAGACGTCTTGACTAGAACCACAAAGAATGTTACAAGCTTATATCTTAAAGGGCTTTGTTGAACTGCAGGGGAACTTTACGTATTTTGTTTTGACTCTGCCTCTTATGATGAATCTTCTTGACCTTTTTAGCAATAGAGACACATATTGGTTTCTTCTTGAAAAATCTCTGTCTCCAGGGTCATAATAAAATGTCTAGAATTGTGGTGTCATGGAAAGAACCCTAGCCTATAGGTGGGCAACTCATGTCCAATTCCCTGCTTTGGCAATTTACAGAAGTGTGATTATGGGGAAACCATTTAAATCTCAACTTCCTCACTCACTAAATGGAAACATTGATAAGCAACTTTATATGGTGGCAAAGAGCAAAGATAATGGAGCCAAACCGCCTGGTTCAGAACCTAGCTTAATTCTCTATGAGTGTTACCTTGGGCAACTTACTTCGCTCTTTTGTGCCTTAGTTTCCTGATTTATAAATGAAAATTATAACAGTAATATCTACATTCAAGCATCAAATGTTTGTTACAAGCATCAGAAGAATGAATAAGTGTAAAGCACTTCAAACCTAAAACATTGTCTGGGATGATCTGTGTTAGTTATTGTTATGTCACAAGGGTATTGTGAGGATTCCGTGTGAAAACAGGAATGTGTGGTGCCCAAGCTGTCAGCCAGCCCCTGGACACTATTTCCTTCATGCATTCACCTACACTGAACACTTATTCCATGCAAGGCAACATGTGAGGCCCAGGCATACAGAGCAGTGAAAAGATCAAGAAGTCACCTGCCCTCACTAATCACATTCTCATGAGAAAACAAAACAATGAACCAGTAAATAAATATACTACAATATAATTGCAAGCATTTAATGGACACCTGCTGTGTCCTGGCCATCTTCCAGGTAGGCAAGGGAGATAGATACACACCTAAAAGACAAGTTACTGCTCTCAGGGAGCTCCCAATCGAGGAGAGCAAAGAACGGGCTCTTCCCATTAAACCATATCTTAAACCTATCACAGTTGACTTAAAAAAACAAAAAGCCACTTGGAGCTCTGAAAAGACCCACAAAGTCACAGGACTTGGGTTTGTCTGACCCCAAAGTTCCAGGCTCTTTCCAGGGCCCTTTATAGCCTGCTGACAAACAAATCACTTCTATAAAGATAAGTACCACCATGAGACCTGCATATGCCTTGACAGTTTAACTTTTCCAAATGTGTTTTATTTCTCTTGTCACAGGCCCCCAGGCTTGCATAGAGACCTGGGGTGGCCTGGTCTCTACGCAAAGAGAGACCTGGCCTCAGCATGTCTGCAGCCAGCACTGGCACCAGCTGCTTTTCATACTGGACCTGATTTCAAAAATACATGCTTAAAATAAGCATTTCATTAAATTGAAAAGCAAAATAATTAATAACTGTTGAAACTGGTTTTCCATACTAAAAATTTTAATAACTTTAGGCAAGTTAAAAAGAAACCAAAGTTGTCTTTCTAATAAAAACTATCTGTTGAGTCAATTAAGTGAAAAGCAAATAACAATTAATTTAACAAGTGGGTTATCCAACCCCCTCTATAAATTTACACATGGGCAATCTCAGGGGGAAAAAAAAGATTTAATTGATTTGTGATAATTACTTTCTCTTTCAAGCGGAATTACAAATATTTTTGTAGCAGGAAGTCTTTCCTTAAATGTAGTGCCCAGTCTGTACCAGGCCTAACAAACATTCTTTTAAAAAAGAAAACTGTATAAATGACAATGCCTTCATAACCAACCATTGGTTCAATCATTTAAAATTTTCAATCAGGTGGCCCCAGAAGGGAATTTCCCTGATAGAAAGCCCCCTGATTCACAGCTCAGGAGTAGAAATTCACAGTTTGTAAGCTTGAGCAACTCTTAGAAAAGAAAGAGGGAAACAAAAATGAGAAAAACTTATTTTGCATACACTCAATGAGAAAGCAATGCAAAGTCCAGTCAGAGAATAATTTCATTTAGGGAAAAGAAACCTGTGAGAGAATGGATTCTATAGCTGGAAATAATAACGGCCGCTAAGGTGTTATAAAGTAACGCTTCTCAGGGGGTCTTGCTGAAAATGCAGATTCTGATTCCATCATTCTGGGGTGGAGTCTGAGCTGCAGCATTTCTCACAGCTGCTGCTCCCAGAAACACACCTGACTAGGACAGGTAAATAGTGTGCAGCTGCTTATTGGAATAGCCATCTCCACTAGTAAGTTTAAACACAATTTGTGAATTAATCTGAAGAATTCAGGCATGTTTACAAATAAAAGGACTAGGAATTAATCATTCATTCAATCAACATTATTGAACTTACCAAGTACTAGCATTTATGGTAGGTACTAGGCATTCAACAATAACTAAATCTAAAAGTGCCTTTGATAAATAAATCTACTTTTGACTGTTCCCTGCAGAGAGCAAAAGACACATGGATTAAAAGACTTTTCTTAAAAAAAAAAATTTAAATAACCATTCATAATTCACAAATCAAAATGAATCAATCATGTTCTTTGTGTTAATTTTTTCTTAACATATTATTTTTAGGCATCCTGCTGGTGAGGTTGTTTACATGTTTAATATAATTGGCAATTTAATCCAATGAACTAGCATTGCTCTATTTTGTATAAACCAATGATAAAATTTTAAAGGTTTTTGCAGGCATGGCCTCATTTACTAGCAACTACGTTATTGCACGTTTTGGTGGATCAGATCCTTTAAAATTAAAGCAAATATGCATAGTAAGGTGGCAAGAAATATTTTACTTAATTTTGGCAGAGTATAGCCAAGTGCTCTAGATTCAAGTCATGGCTTCTGCCTCAAGCTTCTATGTGTAGAATAAACAATAGGACAGGAGCATCAATTACTGTCCTTGCTTCATGTTAAATGGCAAAATAGAATCAGCACATACATTTTCAAAGTCCATCAGGTTGGACACACTAGGAGAACAAATGACCTATCCTAGCTTTTTTGTTATTTTTATTCTCTCATGAGCAGCCCAAACTGGATGACTAAGCAAGAGAATGGCCATGTTTGCAGAATGTGGTGGCAAACAGCATGCGAACCAAGCTAGTCCTGGCTTCCCAGCCTTCACCTCCTCTAGAGATGCCAGCAGGTGGCAGCATTCATGCAGCGTGTGCGACTATAGAACTGACGCACAAGTTCTCAAAGGGAGGGGTCTGGACCTCAGATTTGGAGGGGGGAGGATGGTGACAAGAAGAAGGTGTCGGCAATCTGTTTAGATTGAAAAGGCATCAGGACTGTATTATAGCATCAGTTTGTACTGGGAAGTGAAACAAACCTGGCGTCATGGGTGTTCTTTCAACAAAAATCTTGGCTAGTGGGAAGAAACAGAAGTTATCTTAATTTTCAAATGACAGGAAAAGGGACACAGGAGGAACATAGATTTTAATTGAGAGACATATGACTAAAGTGTAGTTCTAGATCTGTCTTTCTGAACAATTTGTTTCATATATCATATTTGTGGAGGATTGGGCACGATGCCAAGTACAGAGTAAGAAAACTCAGCAAATATTCACTTCCTTTTCATGATCCATTCCTACTACCTTGGGAGAGTTGCCCCAGGGCTACTGCTAACATCACCAACGCCTAGGAGTTCTATATTTGCGTATCCTTTTGCCATCAGAAAATCATTAAAAATATAATAGCCATGAATGTCTGGTAAATGGCACACAAAACTGGCAGACCGATTAATCAGGAGTAAGTGTTGTTTTCTGAGCAAGATTTCGGACTCACAATAACATCTATAGCATAGTCACAGTAAGTGTGATTTTTCTAGTTGCCACAGCCCCAGATTAATGTTCAGTTTTAAAGCCTTCCCTTCTTGTCATTAATTGGTCTCTTTATCTATGCCCTGATACAGGAAGATATTCACCACATGTATGTTTGCTTTAAATTAGGAACAGAATAACTTAGAAAAAAGAAATTTTCTAAACTTAAAAAAGAGTGACCTGTACTTATCCTGTTGAGATACACTCTCAACACTTGTGAATATGAAGATAAAAAACCCTACTATTCTTCTTTTCCTACCAAATTCTATCTCATCATCATATGTAATATTTTTACTATTAGAAACAGACATCAGAACTTTAAAGACTAATTTACTTTGGGGTAATGTCTTCCCCTTTTTGTACCTTGTGAATGCTTTACCTAGAGTGAGCTAAAAAATGAACAAACAGTGAATCATGCGTGGCTTGGAATGACTCAAAATTCTAAAGAATAGACGTGTTAATTGTTATATATTATTTCCCAGAAAAAAAAATGTGTAAGTTTATGACCCAAAGTGCTTTTAAAAAATCCACCAAATTCCACCTGTACTAAGGTTTCAAAAGGCAAATTTAGAGCTAGAGAGGGTACAAAAAATAATATAATCCAACATTTGCATGTGATAGATGAGAAAATCTGAAGAATTCAATCAAGAAGTTCCATTTTTAAATTTTAAGAATGTTATTATGAAATATTCATGGCTATAGCCATACATATTATTATTACATATGTAGGAGAAACTTAAAATATTGGCTTTTGAAGGCTTCCTTCTTTTTAGGAAAAACAAGGCTATATTGCTAGTTAGGTAAACTATGAATTCCATGCAGCAATATGTCTCATTCTTTGAAATGGCCATTTCATGAGATTCTATCTGGCTCAGCCTGGCATACACTTCACTATTTCAAGCAACTATCTACCAGCAACTATCTATGTAAACTGTGTAGTTTGAAAGAAGAGAAAATGCTAAGTGGCACAATTATTTGGAAAATCAAGAAGAAAAAAGATAAAAATGGAATAATACATCTTTGTGGCAACATGAAATGCAAGCAAAACCCTTTTATGTCACTTATTAGAAATTAGAGGTAGAAAAGTGCTTCTATGGTTTGTGGGTAACCACAAGAAAATTAAAGGGAGAATTTCTCAGGACTTTAGGGAGAAGGTTTGCTTTGCCTAATACGCCTCTTCCCAACTTGCCTTTAACATACCGATGAGTACAGCTGGTTTGGTTTTTAAACTTGAAATAGTTCTGTAAACTCAGAATACCTTATGCCAACTTTAGGGTGGGATTTTCACTAAAGACACTGTCAAGGGAGGCAGATAGACTATATTGCAGACTCTCCCACCTTCTGAATCCAAACAAGACAAACAGTCCCTAAGGAGACAGGGACATACTTCAACTCACCTTCTATTTCACTCTTCAACTAACTTCATTCACCTCTTTTCACAGTGTAGTAGCAGGACATGTGCACAGCCCCCAAATCCATTGAAACAAAGTGGTCTAATGCCTTTTGCCACAGCTTAAAGCACACATGAGGGAGTGGGCCCCAAAGTATGATATAAAAAGACATATATGTAAGACAAAATGCACTTGTACATGTCAATGTGCAATTTCTGTGTAATTCGCTTTTCAAATTATCAGTGTGCTTTTTTCTTTCTCTTTTGAGGTACATGAACTCCCCCTTAGCCTTCTTTAAGTAACTGTTTTCCTGGGTTATAAAAGAAATGCAAAAAGAAAGACTAAGGTAATATCAACTGTTTCACCCAAACATAGGATTTGTAGCAAAAGAATAAATAGCCTTGTAAGTCAGTTTAGATCAGTGGTTCTCAACCTTCCTAATGCCGCGACCCCTTAATACAGTTCCTCATGTTGTGGTGACCCCCAACCATAAAATTATTTTTGTTGCTACTCTATAACTGTAATTTTGCTACTGTTATGAATCATAATGTAAATATCTTTTTATCTTCCGATGGTCTTAGGCGACCCCTGTGAAAGGGTCGTTCGACCCCCAAAGGGGTTGCGACCCACAGGTTGAGAACCGCTGGTTTAGATCATAAGTTTTTACATCAGAAAAAGGGAAGTCCTTCTGAGCCCTGGGGAAAAGGAGGAGAGAGAAAGGCAAGAGAAGCAAGATTATATTATACATTCTGTTGTAATGTGGCTACTACATTGAACGGAAAAGCCAAAAATATTAAAATTGGCCTATTTCTAGAAATAAAAATAAATATTTCATTATCTCACGAGCCCCAGTTACATGAACAAAGTCTATATTGGTGGGGCGAGGGATTGGGAGTTGAAGAAATGAAGTCCTGCCTGTCCAAGCTCCTTTGACCAAAACCCACAAGTGTTCATAGGAAGTGTAGTGAGTTTAAAGTTAGTCACAAACTCAAAAGCATCAGAAATACAACCTAGTTTATTTTTCTACAAATATATCAATTTAATGTCAGTCAATCTAGGGCTTCCCTTCTCCTCTTTAATTAGGTTGTTTATGTAGTACCACTGTGCCAGGCAGGGCATCTGCCCTTCATGTCGACTGATCATCAACATAGGCACGAGCTAAGACATCCGTCATCCAGCCTGGTCCTCAGGTTTCGGACATCATGAGTCCAAACAAGGTGACACTGAGATGTCACACCACCCTGAGGCACTCTGCGTACTCGCCACCATCCCTGTCATCCTGCACTCCACTAGTCGGTTTTTCCTTCTCTCGGCAGATACCCTTTCCCAGAGCTCCGCGTATAAGGCAGGATCCTTCGGCTCTATACAGATCCCCAGTGACACCGTCTCCTCTGTTTGTCCACACTCCTTCCAACTTGAGAAACATTTTTTCTACTCTCTGAGTGGAGTAGGAGACGATACCTTACCACCAGTGCTGAAACATTTTCTCTATACCTTAGTATTTCCCTAACGACCCTAAGCTTTTCAAAGACAAATGACGTAACTATAAAAAAATAAACTGTTATTTATTTCTACCCTGCCACAGGCCTTACCTGAGTCAATGAGCACAGATGGGCCTAGATGTTTGTTTTGAACAATGAAACAGTGAAGAGAGATGAAAGGAAATATGAGTCAGATGGAAGAACTGCCTCTAAAATTTTATCCCCCTAATACTAACATTTTTATTTTTTGTTAACTTTACATTCTTTTTACCCTATAGTCATTGGAGAAATATTTTTAATTTCCATATAGGTCTTGTCGTTTCTTTACCTTTTAAATTCTAGGATGGTTACTTTTTAGAGAATGTGTTCTTTAAAAGCTATGTTTTGAGGAGTCAAGTGTGGTTGTTTTTGTAGCGAGTATACTATCCATTTTTAAAAGAACTACACTCCATCTCATTGCAAAATATTATGCACTATTAATCCACTATTAATTATATCACATTAAAAATCTCTGAAACATTATTATTCTTTTCCTGCTTGAATGGCTATGTTGTTAGGAATCTGTTTTTGCAAATAATATAAACCCAATTCAAACTAGCATAACTCATTGAAAGAATAAGTAAGCTGATAGAACTGGGATTTCCAAAATATAAACTTCTTCAGCAAAGGCTGGATCTAGGGACTCAAACAATGATATGGGTACCGTCTTCCATTATCTCTTAGCTTTGCTTATCTGTCTACCTTTCTCAAGCAGGCTCTGTCTCTGTAGCAACAAGATAGCTTTTTGGAAATCCAGGCTTACATGGTCCTTGCATGTTGTAAGCACAGGAATAGGGAGAACTTCGTCCTGCCAGAAAAGAATCTGGGCAGAAAAAATAAGCGAACACTATGTCTTTCAAAGCCTGAGAGGATATTGAATTTTCCTGCGACAATAGTATTTCTGTACATTTCTCCTTTTCTCCTAATAAATTTTTACTATAAGTGTTGATGCTACTTTAGTCAGTACATAAAGGTTTATGATCGTTACAATTTGGTCATGGAGTGTGGTGCGTGTGATAAAAAATTACCTCCTTTTCAATCTTTTAATGTTTGGACCCTTGATAGTTACATTATCTGAAATCATTAGTTCCACTGATTTTTTTCAGTTTGCCTTATAAATCTTTGTCCATTTTTTTTGTTTTGTTTTGTTTTTATTTTTTTAAGATTTTTATTAAAAATATAGTTAGTGTACAATGTTCTATTAGTTTTAAGTGCACACAGTAGTTATTCAAAATTTATATACCTAGGGCCGGCCAAGTGGCGCGATGGTTAAGAACTGGCTTGGGACTCCAGAGGGCCCCGGTTTGGATCCCACATATGAGGGCCAGTGACACTGCCCTCTACAGCTAAGATGCTGAACAACAGCTCAATCTGGAGCTGGGCTGCCATGAGTTGCCGGTGACGGCATAGGCTGCAGCCCCTGTGGCAGTGGGTTGCCATGGGCTACCGTGTGTAGCCAGCAGCCAGCGTGAGCGGCCAGCAGCCACAGTGAGCGGCTGTCCAGAAGCCGGCGACTGATCTGCCTCGCCCGGGAAGAGCGCAATGATGGTGCCAACTTGGGCCAGTGAAGCAACGTCCTCCACAACTAGACTGAAGAACAAAAGGACAGCAACTTGTCTGTTTCCCTTCCCCCAATTCCCCAGCGCTGTTCCCATCCCCCCAATTCTCCAATAAAAATCTTAAAAAAAAAAATTTATATACCTAAAGAAGTGATCACCATAATATGTCCAGCAACCATCTAACACCATACTGTGCTATCATAATATCATCAACTATATTCCCCTATGCTGTGTATCCCATCCCCATGACTTATTTCTTTTATATCTGGAAATTTGAAGCATTTATTGCCCTTCACATTTCCCCCCTTTTTAAATTTTCAGTTACAGTGGATATTCAATATTATTGCATATTAACTTCAGGTGTACAGAATATGGTTAGACATTTATATAATTTAAGAAGTGATCCCCCTGTCTAGTCTAGTACCCACCTGGCACTATACATAGTCATTACCATATTATTGACTATATTCCCTAGGCTTTCATTTACATCCTCATAACTATTTTGTAACTACCAATTTGTGCTTCTTAATTCCTTCACTTTTTTCAGCCTGTCCTCCAACCCCCACCCATCTATCATCCTGATAATTCTAGTACCCACCTGACATCATACATAGTTACTACAATATTATTGACTATATTCCTTATGCTGTACCCTACTCTCCATGACTACTTTGTGACTACCAAATTCTTTTGTGCTGTTCTGATTGGGTGTTTTTGTTACTTGTCTTCCAAATCACTGATTCAGGCCTTCTTTCATCTAGTCTGCTGGTGATTCCTTCTAGTGTATTCTTCATTTCGGTTATTGTATTCTTCACTTCTGACTTCTTCCCTTTTATGGTTTCTGTGTAATTTTTTATGCTTGCAATTTCTTTGCTGAAGTTCTCACTAAGTTCCTTGAGCATCCTTATAACCATTGTTTTGAACTGTCTCTGGTAGGTTGCTTGCCTCCATTTCATTTAGTTCTTTTTCTGGAGTTTTCTCCTGTTCATTCATTTGGGAGGTATTTGTTTCCTCATTTTGGCTGCCTCTCTGTGTTTGTTCCTATGTATTAGGTAGATCTTCTATGTCTCCCAGTCTTGCCGGATGGCCTTATATAGTAGGTGCCCTGTGGGGCCCAGTTATAGTTGATCCTTGATCGCAGTTGGCATGTTAGTGGGTGGGATTGACCCTCAGGCTGACTGGCTGTGGGGTTTGGCCACATCCACAGCTAATGGGCTGCTGTGCAGGAGGCTTACCCCACTGACTGGGATTCACCACAGCAGGCTCTGGTGCCTGTTGAAGCCACCCTTTGTGTGTGCTGTTTGTGGGCCTAATTGGGCAGTGCTCTGCAGTGGTCTGAAGCCAGCTTCCAATTATGTTGGTTCTGGGCCTCTTGGGAGGGGATCTGGTGCAGGCCCAGGTCAGCCATTGCCTGTGACAAGCTGGTGACTACCTGGTAGGAGCTACAAAGTACTCCACAGTTTGTCACTGCCTGTGCTTTCCCTGGAGGCGAATGGGAGAGACCACACTACAAATCCAGGACAGCTTCCACCAGTACCAGGTCAGGGTAGCTGCAAAAATCCAGGACACTCCGAGGCCTGCTGCCTCCTGCTGATGTTCAGGTGCTGATACAGCCTCCTGCGCTACGCAAGTTGGGTGAGGCAGGGTCTCAGTGAGTCAGCCATCTTGGATCTCAGGTATTTCTTTTCTTTGTTCATCTTTTCATATTTAAAATTTGTGTTTTGTTGTAGAAGTGCCCTCTTGGAAGCAGTATAGAGATATTGTTTTTAACCTCCTTATATGGTAAAACTTTGTTTTAATTGGGGACTGCAAGCCAATTAAATTTATTATGACAAATGATACGTTTCATCTTATTTTACTATCTTGGGTTATGCTTCTTTTTTTAAAGCTTTATGCCACTTCCTCTGTTTTCCGTCATTTGCAGTTTAGGTTGATTTTATCTTTTGCAGATTTGGAAGATTTCAATCCTGTTGTAAGTTCTATTGATTGTCAGTGTTTAATAATCTTTCTTTTCTGTTCTTCACTAATTTTCACCTAAGATTTTTAAAAATTAGCTATCTTTTTACATTCACACATTACATTCCAATTAACATTCTTCTCCCTGATTTGTAGTTTTTATTTATATTACCTGGGCATTTAGAGCCACATTATTTTTATTTATTTTATATGTAAATTTTACATTACCCCATTTAGGATCAATTTCTGAGAATTGCATTCATTTTGTATAACCAAACACACAATTATATACATGTAGTGTAATGGTTAATTTTATGTGTCAATTTGACTGGATCACAGGGTGCCCACACATTTTGGTTAAACATTCTTATGGGTGAGTCTGTAAGAGTGTTTCTGGATGAAATTAACATTTGATTCAGTAGACTGAGTAAAGTGGATTGCCCTCCCCAATGTGGGTGAGCCTCATCCTATCCATTGAAGGTTTGAATAGAAAAAAAATATTGAGTAAGAGTGAATTCACTCTTTTTACCTGTCTTCAAGCTGGGACATCCATTTTCTGTCTTAGGATTTGGACTTGGACTGGAATTTACACAATCAGCTCTCCTTTTCTCAGGTCTTTGGGCTCAGTCTAGAACTAAATCAATGGCTTTCCTGGATCTCCAGCTTGTGGACAGAAGATCATGGGACTTCTCAGCCTTTTTAATCGCATGAGCCTATATGTATATGAGAACCCTGACTAATACACCTAGTTTTATGTTTGAATTATTTCAATGCACATTATATGACCTTTTATAGCCTAGTTTACACATTTTTTAAATTTTGATTAACTTCGCAGTCATCTGAAATATGTCTTAAAGTATTTTTTTAACAAAAAAGCATGTGGATAGTGTGTTTTCTGAATATGTATATATATATGTGTATATATATATATATATATACACATATATATATACATATATATACCAAAAAAAGTATACACATGACTTATATTCATCTTTCGTTATTGGTATATATTGAGTATTACAATTTTAATAGAGTTTTTTTCCTTTCTTAAAATGTGTATACATTTTTTTGGCATATATATGTATACATACATATTATGTGTGTGTGTGTGTGTATATATATATATATATATAGTGCCCTCATATTGTCATTGCAGATAAACAAAAACTTGAGTGGATATAGAATTCTTGGGGCACAATTTTATCTCTTCAAAATTCTGTAGAAAAGATTCTATTGTAAACTGATCTGCTAATGTGAAAGAAAATTCTCGTTTATTTCATAGGTAACATGTTTTATTTCAAAAATTTATTTTATAGTTTTTCTATTTCTATTTCTTTATCCTTAAAGTGGAAATTTTTTTTCCAAGATATATTTCTCTCTCTGCTAATTTTCTTTGTAACATTTTAAGTCTTTTAAACCAATACAGTGTTTTAGGTTTTTTTGTGTTTGTTTGTTTGTTTGTTTTCTGTTCAGAAAAACATCTGTTGGTTGGTTGCTTGGTTGTTTATGTTTTTAATTTTTAATTTTTGCTTCTGATTTCCTATTCTAAAAACCTATAAATTTTAATATGGATTATTGTCTTTATCTTTTATACCAACCATCTTCTCTTCCATCTTTTTATTCTGCCCTTATATTGTGAAAAACCTTTTTCAAGTAGTTCTACTGTATCATTAATTAAATATTCTGTTAAATCAAGTCTGCCTTACTCACTGCATTGTTGATTTTAATTCTATTGGATTTTTAAATTTTCTTGACAATTTCCTGATCTTAGGCAGCTGATTTTATCTCCAGCATGTTTCTGCAGCGCATTTCACACTGCTATCTATTTAGGCTAATTTGCATTCTCTTCTTTGGTTTTTTGTTGCAATTTCATAAAGACTATCTTTCCTGGCATTTTAATGACTATATCAAATTTTTTCTAAAACATTCCCCTGGTTCTAGTAGTAAATTATTTTTGATAAATGCAATCCCTCTGAAACTTCAGGAGAAAAAATGTTGGCTTCTTCTTGTCTTCATTTTCTTCTTAAAAGCCACATTAATTTTTTTCCCTCCCTAATTCCATTGAATAAGGAGGATTTTTTTCAGTTCCTATGAATTCCAACAGTCATACTTTTCCATGATTCTACCTCAGTCTCTTTGTGGCGGGGAGAGGGTTAATGGAATTCCCTACTCTGCTATTTCTGGGAGGCAGTTTGATAGACAAGTGTACTGATTTATTCTCCTTATCTTTTAGGCTTGAGTTGGAGTCTTCTCAGACCCAGGCTGCCCATTTCTTTGACCCTCTGCTCCCACAGAATATACAAGGTTCACAGCCCAAAGCTCTCCCAATATCTACCCTAATTCATTTTCTTTCAGGACTACATTTCTCTGTATACAATGAGTCATATTGTTCTCACTCTCCCTTTGCCTAACACAATCACCAAAAGTCCATATTTCCTGTCTTGTTGTCTCTAAGTTGTTATGTAAAGATTGCAGTTTCAAAATGGATATATAAAGACAAATGTAACAGGATGGAGGCTGTGATCAGTATAGGAACAATCCTCTCTGAATGCTTAGTAAATAATGCCTGGGTTAAAGTGGACTTGTCCTCCCCACTGCTTATCCATTGGCACAGAAATAATAATAATAATAATTATAATAATTATTATTATATTATTATTATTATTATTATTATTATTGAGAGGGGAGCAGAGAGTAGGTTTCTCCATGTACTTTCAAAGTAGTAAGTTTACTCCATTCCAAAAAGAAAGAGAATAAAAAACAAACCACTACATTGGCCACGAATTGTGAGCATGACTATCTGTTGTGATTATTTTTGAATAACCTAAAAAACAGCTGTCAGGCTTAATTTTCATTGCTATGAGTTTTCATCCTTTTCTGTGTCTTCATAAATATTTTTGTGAGGAACTCAGAGAGGGACTGAAAAAGTACCTGCTAGCCAGATGCCATTTAAATTTAGAACTCTAGTTCAATATTGAAAGTAATAATGAAAATTTTAATTTATTTCATTTCTTTTTGTTCTTCTTATCATTGTTGTTGAGCAATAATAATAGCTACCCCTTGTTGAAGGTTTATCCTCATGCAGGCACTGGGGTAGGCACTTTACATAAACTTTTTCTAACTCTCATGATAATTACTACTAAAAAATAATTACTACTAATCTCACTTTTCTTGAAGAAATTGATGTTCCATGAGTTTAAGTCACTTGCCCAGATAATAAACTGTAACACAAAGGTTCATAATCAGATGTCTTTGATGCCAAGCCTCATACTCTCTTACATGATGATGCATCACCAACAGAGAATCCTGCGGTTATATGAACACAACCACTACAACTGAACTTTTTCTTGCGTGTAAATTTTAGTATAACAAGTATTTTTATGATAAGCCTGCACAAATTGCCAACAAATCTCACTGGTAATATATATGAGGGAAAACAAGAAAGCAATTGGTAGTACAACTAATTCAAATAAATCAACACAAAGTTTTTGACCGAGCATTGGTGGCTGCATAGAGATATGTTTGATCTAAGTCTGTGATGCTGATTCTGATGGAAGAGATAGTATTTTTTTAATGCATCACGTCATTAACTGAGTTATTTCCTGTATTCAACTTCCTTCAGCAGGATTTAAGCTTGTTGACAAAAAGATGCTGTTTGAGGGAGTACGGTTTATTGTTCACATCCTTTCCTTTTCGTTGAAGCTCAGATTTAGAGTTATTGGGATCGAATGATTGGGTCGTGTCTATAAAATTATAAAAGAAATTATTCTGTAAAATAATGGATTTTAAAAGAACAGCCCTTTAATTCTTTACTCTCCATCATTACTTGTTTTTAAAAATCTAAACTCTAAGTAACCTCTACAGTATTGTTTTAAGAGTTTGAATTCCAACTGCAAATATATCATTATTGCTTTTTAAGAGGGAGGCTGGTAATCAACATCCCATTTAAAATGACTGCAAACATATGTTGTTCTGAATCACAGTTGCTTGCATTGTGGCAGATCTTCAGAAATATTGATAGAAGGGATCTTGACTGGTTAAAGCCTCTAATTTCACCCATGACACAAGTATAACCTAAAGGGGTCAAAAGATATATCAGGAATAATATAAGGATATTACTACAGGCCCTGAAGACATCAAAAGGTAATAAGGGAAACAACTCTATGTACATAAATTTGAAAACTTAGGTGAAATAGATTAATTCCTTGAAAAATGCAAATTACCAAACTCACCCAGTATGAAATAGATAATTTGAATAGCCCTATAACTATTAATAAAATTGAATTCATAATTTTTTAAATTTCAAAAAAGAAACCTCCAAGCTCAGAGGAATTCTCTAGAGAATTCTACAAAAATATGAAAGAATTAATACCTATTCTACACTTTTTTTTTTTTTTAGGAAATAGAAGAGAAAGGAATTCTTATTAATCAACTTTAAGAAGCTTGTAATTCCCTGATACCAAAACCAGTCAAAAACAGTACCAAAAAAAAGCTATAGATGAATATCTTTCATGAATATAAACATGAAAATTTTAGCAAATACATTCAGCAATGTCTAAAAAGACATATACCATTATCAAGCAGAATTTATTTCTGAGATCCAACTTTGCTTTAATATTTTAAAAAAGCAATCAATGTAATCCACCATATAAAAGACTAAAGAAAGATCACATGATCATATCAATTGATGCAGCAAAACCCATTTGATAAAATTCAACAACCATTCATGATAAAACACAATTAAACCTCTTAGAGAAATAAGAATAAAGAAAAACTTCCTCAACCTGAAAAAGTGTATCTATAAGAAACTTATGGGCTGGCCGAGTGGCGCGTTGGTTAAGAGCTGGCTTGGGATGCCAGAGGGCCCCGGTTTGGATCCCACATATGAGGGCCAGTGACACTGCCGTCCACAGCTAAGATGCTGAACAACAGCTCAACCTGGAGCTGGGCTGCCCTAAGTCGCCAGCGATGGCGTAGGCTGCAGCCCCTGCTGCAGTGGGCTGCCATAAGCTACTGTGTGTGAGAGGCTGGCAGCCGGTGTGAGCTGCGAAGAGCCGTCGTGAGCGGCTGTCCAGAAGCCGGTGACTGATCTGCCTCGCCCGGGAAGAGCGCAATGATGGTGCCAACTTGGGCCAGTGAAGCAATGTCCTCCACAATTCGACTGGAGAACAAAAAGGACAGCAACTTGTCTGTTCCCCTTCCCCCAATTCCCCAATAAAAATCTTTTAAAAAAAAGAAACCTACAACTACCATTATACTTAAAGGTGAAAGATTAAATGCTTTCCTCCTAAAATCAGGAAAAAGGCAAGGATCCCACTCTCACCATTTTTATTCAACATAGTTCTACAAGTGTAATCAAGCTAGAAAACGAATAAAGAACATACAGTCCTAAAAGGAAGAAATAAAATTGTCCCTATTTGCAGATGACAAAGCTGGTTACATAGAAAGAAACCTACAAAAGAACTACAACTAATAAGTGAGTTCAGAAGATCACAGTATACAAGATATACTTTTAAAAAATCCATTGCAATTTGTTTATACTAGCAATGAACACAGTGATACTAAAATTAAAAATATAAAACCATTTATAATCACTCAAAAAATAAAATATATGTAAATCTAATAAAACATATATAGGATGTGTATGCTTAAAACTACAAAATTCTGATGAAAGAAGTCAAAGAAGAGCTATATATAGACACACTATGTTCATGTGTTGAAAGACTCAACATAGTAAACATGTTGATTCTCTTAAAATTAATACACAAGTTTAATTCAATTCCTATCAAAATCCCAGCAAAACTTTTAGTAGATATACACAAAATCATCCTAAAATGTAATGGAAAAACAAAGTAATTCAAATAGCAGAAATCAAATGATAATTATTCTAAAAATGTATATAGAAAGGCAAAGGAATAAGTATAGTTAAAACAATTTTGAGAAAGAAGAATTAAGTGGGAGGAACCAGTCTACCCAACTTCAAAACACTTTATAGCTGTATTAATCAAGATTGCAACTTACTGGCCATGGGATAAACACACAGATCAATGCAACAGAATAGAGGACCCAGAAATAAACTCACAGATATATGCTCAGCTGATTTTTGACAAAGGTGCACAAGCTATTTAATACAGAAAAGACAGTCTTTTCAATAAATGGTGCTGTGACAGTTAGATATCCATAGACAAAAAACAAAACAAACAAACAAAAAAAACCCTTGTCTCCTAAGTTAATAATTAACTCAAAATGGATCATGAGCTTAAACATAAAATGTAAATAAAACCTTTTTTAAAAAAACATAGAAAATCTTTGGGATCTAAGACTAGGTAAAGAAGTCTTAGACTTGACATCAAAGCATGATCTGTGAAAGAAAAAAAATGTAAAACTTTTGTTCTGCAAAAGACTTGGTTAAGAGGATAAAAAAAATCCAGCCACTGCCTCAGAAAATATATTTGCAAACCACACAGACAACAAAGGACAAGTATCTAGAATATATAAAGAACTTTCAAAACTCAAAGTAAATTAATAAACAGTCCAATTAGAAAATGGACTAAAGATATAAACAGAAATGTAACGGAAGAGGATAAACAGATGGCAAGTAAGTAAATAAAAATATGTTCAACTTTATTATCCCTTGAAAATGTACAAACTAAAACCACAATGAATATCACAACACACTTATGAGAATGGCTAAAGTAAAAGATAGTGACAACCAAACACTGGTGAGGGTGTGGAGAAGTTCTTACCACTAAGGTATCAATAGCTGGAATGTGAAATGGTACAATAGCTGCAATTATCTACCCCAAGAATGCAAGGTTCATTTAACATTCAAAAATCAATCAATGTATTTCAATACATTAATAAACTAAAAAGGAAAAAAACATATGACCATCTCAATTGATGCAGGAAAAGCATTTGATAAAATCCAACACCCATTCATGATATAAAAAAATTCCCAAAAAATTAGGAATAGAAGGAAACATCCTTAATCTGATATAGGGCATTTACAAAACCTATAGCAGGGCCGGCTGAGTGGCGCGATGGTTAAGAACTGGCTTGGGACGCCAGAGGACCCCGATTCGGATCCCACATATGAGGGCCAGTGACACTGCCCTCTACAGCTAAGATGCTGAACAACAGCTCAACCTGGAGCTGGCTGCCGTGAGTCGCCGGCGACGGCGTAGGCTGCAGCCCCTGTGGCAGTGAATTGCCATGGGCTACCGTATGTAGCCAGCAGCCAGCGTGAGTGACCAGCAGCCGCAGTGAGCGGCCGTCCAGAAGCCGGCGACTGATCTGCCTCGCCCGGGAAGAGCGCAATGATGGTGTCAACTTGGGCCAGTGAAGCAACGTCCTCCACAACTAGACTGAAGAACAAAAAAAAAACGACAGCAACTTGTCTGTTTCCCTTCCCCCAATTCCCCAGCACTGTTACCATCCCTCCAATTCCCCAATAAAAATCTTTAAAAAAAACAAACAAAAAAAACCTATAGCAAACATCATAGTTATAGTGAAAGATTAAATGATTTCCCCTTAAAATCAGAAAGAAGACAATAATGTGTGCTGTCACTACTTCTAGTCAACATTTAGTCTGTATAATCAAGCAAAGAAAGTAAATAAAAGACACTCAGTATTTTTAAAAAGAAGTAAAATTATTTGTATTCATAGAAGACATGATCATCTATGTAGAAAATCCAATGAAACCTACTACAACTAAAAACTGAGTTTATCAAAGTAGCAGAATACAAGATCAATAAACAAATATTATTGTAATTCTATATGCTAATTAAAATTTAAATTAAATATCATTAAAAATATAAATGCTGAGGATAAATCTAACCAAAAGAATGTAAAAGTCCTAAACACTGAAAACTATAAAATATTGCAGAGAGAAATTAAAGATTGTCTAAATAAATGGAGACATATACCTTATTTATGGGACAGAACTCATTATTGTCAAGATGCCAACATTCCCCAAACTGACCTGTATTTTTAATGCAATTCAAACTAATTGTAGAAATTTGCAAACTTATTCTAAAATTCACATGGAAATGCAAAGAACCTAGAATAGCCAAAATAACTTTGAAAAGTAGAAGAAAGTCAGAGAGCTAACACTACCTGATTTTAAGATTTATTATAAAGCTATAGTAACAAACAAACAAAAAAATGTGATATTATAAAGATAGAAGATCAATGGAACAAAATAGAAAGTCCAGAAATAGACCCATACGTTTCGAGATAACTGCTTTTTGACAAACTATAAAGATAATCCAGTAGAAGGAAAAAAATATTTTGAACAAATGATGCTGGAACAATTAAACATCCATGTTTTTTAAGTAAAAGGACTTCAATCCATATCTTGCACACTATATACAAAACTTAATTCAAAATTTATCATAGATCTAAATTTAAGGCTTCGAATTACAAAATTTCTAGAAGAAATCATAGGAGAAAATCTTTGTGAGTTTAAGTTATGCAAAAAGATTTTGGATACAACACTGAAAATACAATGCAGTAAAAAAAAGGTAGACTTCATTAAAATTAGTAACTTCTCTTCAAGAGAGGGTGGAAAGACAAGATTTACAGACTAGAAGAATATCTGCAAATCATGTATTGATAAAAGACTTTTATCCACAATATAAAACAAACTCAAATTCAATAATAAGAAATCAAACAACCTATTAAAAATGGACAAAATATTTGAACACACAATTCATTAAATGGAAAAGAAGCATATGAAAAGATGCTCATCATCATTAGACATTAGGGTAATGCAAAGCAAATCACAGTGAAACACCATTACACAAAATAATTATAATGATTAAAATTTTAAAAACTGTCCATACCAAATGTTGCAAGAATATGATAGAACTAGAACCCTCATAAGCTGCTGGGGGAATATATTGTAAAATAATAGAACTTCTTGAGGAAAACAGCTTGCCATTCCTTAAAAAATTATGCATCTGCTAACCACCTGCTCCAGCCATGTCACTCCTGGATATTTACCCATGAGAAAAGAAAATATAATATATGCCTATACAAACAGTTATACACAAATGTTTTAGCAACGTTATTTGTGGAGTCCCAAACTGGAAACAACCCAAATGTTCAATAATAGAGGAATGAATAAATAAGTTGTAGTAAATCCATACAACAGAATCCTACTCAACGATAACAGGAATGAAGTGTTGATACACACAACATGGATGAATCTCAGAATAATCATGCTGCATAAAAGAAACCAGATGAAAAAGAGTACATACTTAATGATTCCTTTTATATAAAACTCTAGGAAATAAAATCTATAGTGACAGAAAGCAGATCAGTGGTTGCTTAAGGATGGGCAGAGTGGGACTAAGGGACTGCAGAAGGCCATGAAGCAACTTTTTGGGAGGCAAGAATGTGTACATGACCCAAATCTGGTTAATGAGAATCAAAGAAAAGTGCTAAAAGCTTCTAGGAAAGTTCTTTGATCTTAAAAGAGAGCCATAAGAAGATATCTCTCCCTCTCCTCCACTCTCTCTCTTTCAAGGTCTCAATGTGAAAAACAAAAGAAAGTATGTTGTCGATTATATAGCTGGAAGCCATCTTTTGACCAGGAAGAAAGCCAGCATGAGGAAATTGCTAACACAGAGACAGAAAAGCAGAAACAAATGCCTCTGAGCGAAACAGAGCCAAAGTCCTCATTGCATTGAATCTAAAGTCCTCTTTATCTAAAGATTTCCAACTACATGAGCTAATATAATTCCATAATTATTAAATCATTTTGAGTCTGAATTCTATACCTTGCAGTGAAAAACACCCTAACCAAGATAAGCATATTCTCATTTAAGAACCATATTAACAATGTATAATGTGCAATCAGAATGGAATTCTATTCCTGGTTTTAATTAAATTACATTTAAAAAAACGTAGTCTATGTATATCTACAGTGTGTAATGCTATTGGTGCTACAATATAGGAGATATCAGATGTTTATGCCCTCCCATTACCCATTTTTCTTTCTTTTGAGAATAGCACTCCAATTTTCCAAGGGAACTACTTCCCTGACACTCCTTCCTTCATGTCTTTCAGATGAGATAGACTCTCTTTTGTCACAAGGAGTGGACAGGTGATGCAAAGGGCATGAGAAGATGGGCAACTGAGCCCTGAAGTTCCCTTCCCAACTCCCTCTCAACCATAAATCCAAACAAGAAAAAAGTTGGAGCAGGTAAGTGGGGGCCCCTGGATGAGGCGTTGGAGGTCACAGGTTCCAGGAAGACACACTTTCACTCTCTTTGTTTTGAGCATGCATAAAGCAAAGGTCTGAATTTCATGGTTCCTAGTGAAAGCTAGTTGTGGGGGGAACTGATGAATCCCTTTAGGAAATAACTACACTTGCTCATTTATGTGTTTGTTTGTTTGTTGTGAGGGTTGACCTAATCCAGCTGATGACAGATAATATGGAGGCGAGCTGCATCCATGAGGTGAGCTGCTCCTAGCTCCTGAAGCTAGCAAACAGTCCTCCTTTGCACCCAGGGAGATCTGGGAGAAGAGAGAGAGAATTCCTTCCAAAGCTTAACTGGATGTTGACAGATTGCCAATTGGTTCACCACTAGCCCACAAGAGCAGCAACTCTCCTCTTCACAGATTTGCCACTGCATAAAAGATATAACCACTTGACCTGTAATTATAGGTCAGCGTATACAGAACCTGAAGTCTGAGCAGGAAATGGAAAATAACAACTTTCCCTTGTAGTACTAGTAAGCCAGAGAGGAAAACCAAGATAAACATTTCAAACAGGTGTTTCACTGAAGCAGTACTGTTGGAAGAGTCCGATGAAAACTTTTTTAAAAAGTAATAAAATTGCTCAAGAAGATATAATTAAAGTTTAAGCAACTAGCAGTTAAATATGATAGATGCTATAACTAGAAGAAAAAAATCAATTAAAATATATGTATTAACTCCATTTTTTATCACAATTTGCTTGCCCTGATTGAAATAACTAAAATGAAATAACTGATGGCAATAATTAATTGAAATGTTGCGCAACATATTTTTAAAATTTATGCATTGCTGAGGTTGCACGACAGTTAAGAATTTGTGCCATCCCAAAACTGAAAGCAAGAAGAAACAGCTTACAAATTGCCTGTCTAGATCTTGTCACTGTGTAAAAAGAGAAAAATTTCTCTTCTGACTCACACTGTATGTGAAGATCAAAAACACTGGAGTAGGGGATTTAATTTAAAGTTTTGCCAAGTTAAAAATGTACAGAGTATTAGCCAAAAGAAACAAATATTCTTTGGAGTATTCAGTTTCTACCTGCTTCAAAGAACTTCCAAAGACACAGTTTCAAGAAATATAAGCAATGTATTATTTAAACTCATTTGTTGTATTAAATAGCAAATGAGATGGAGTTAAAGAGAGAATTGGTGAACTGAAAGATAAATCCGAAAACAGAATTAGTAAATTGGAAGATAAACTTAAATAAATTATCCAGAATGCAATCCAAAGAGATAAAGAGATGTTGAGACATATAAGTTATAGTAACAACTTTTACAATAGTAATTATAGTATTATGATTAGTAATAACTTGTACATACCTAATTAAAATTCCAGAAAAGACTAGAGTATATGGAGGAGAAGCAATATTGGAAAAGATAATAGACTAGAATTTTTCCAAAACTATTGAAAAATATTAGATCCTGAGATCCAGGAAGCCCTATTTAAAAAAAAAACAACTCCAGGTAGAGTATATAAAAGAGACCAAATCTACATTTATCATAATAAAATCAGAATAAAGAAAAGAAATCAGAATAGCAGCAATTAGGCTGATCCAGGTTGACTTCTTAAAAGCAACAATGAAAATTAAAGAGAATAGAACGAAATCTTCAATGTGTAAAGAGAAAGTAACGCCTAATCTAAAATTACATAATCAATGAAACAACTTATTAAGAACAATAAAATATAGATACATGTAACCAAATGACACTAAAAAAAATCTGAAGTATAAGATTTGCTACTTGAATATAACCAGATTGCACTATGAAAAAAATATTGACAGTGTCATATTGACAAAAATATTGACAGTGTCAAGGGTTGTTAACTTAGATATAATTGTACCTCTATTCTAAAGGTTGAAAGACTGGTATTTCTATTTTATAAAGTGACTTTTGAGCAGATACTGGAAGGAAGTGAGAGAGAGAATTGACCATGTGGCTATCCCCAGGGTGTTCCCAGCATGAAAAACAGCATGTGCTCCAGGGGGAGTGGGGAATATGCTTGGTGTGTTCAAGGAGCAACAAGGAGACACTTCCTGAAACAGAGAAAGTAACCAGCAGAGTGGTAGGAGATGAAATCACCAAGTCAACAGACATCCAGACTGTGAAAGGCCTTTTTAGATCTTATAAGGACTTCAGTACTTATGCTTATGATCGAGGAAGCCATCGGAAGATTTTGAACGAAGTGACTTGAGCTGAGAAGAAATGACTTAGAAATAACTTAGGTTCAAATCACTGAAAATTATCCTTCCATAGACTGTCATCTGGCATTAAGGAGGTTTTTGGCTGATTCAGTTTGATAGAAGAATAGAATTTAAGAGGAATAGATATCATACAAGTCTTTTAGGGTAGACTCTCTTCCCTGTTTATAATTTCCATCTAACAGGCTTTAAAAAGGAACTGAGTTGCTGAGTGTTTAAGGTTACACTCTGTGATAAGGACTGCCATGAGGTCTCCATAGCACTTCCATCATATAATGATGTTTCCAGGCATTATACCTTTCTATTCCCGACAGCCTCTCTTTGTCCCTGTCAAAATGAATAGGCTACAGAATGAGCCCACATGTACCACATCACTGACCACAGTAAAATTCTCTTTTTTTTCTCTCTCTCTCTCTTTTTTTTTTTTTTAAGAAATTTTAGATTTGCATTCTGTTCTGGACATCCTGCATTTGCTCATCCAGGTCCACTTCCCACTTCTCTCCATCCTATTTTATGCTTCTCACTTCCATTTGGGTCTTCTTAACAGGAAACTGGCGATGTGAATGGTGGGGGCAAAAACTGGGTAATATATTCTATTGGCTCCCTCCCTGCCATCTGGTGAGCTGTCCATGGCTAGTTTCTCTATAGAAGTACCCAGCTGTTTTCTAAAACTCTTCTCCTCCTACAGCTACAAGCAATTTCTTGGTTCAGGCACCACTCTCCCTTCTTTCTCGTTTAGGCCTGAGAGTGGTAAAGACTCCCTGCTCTTGTCATCCCTGGTTTGCTATCCCTTATTGGTGTCCCTTAACTCTGCCTCAACTCCTGTAAATAATCCCTTCACTAAAGTCTCACTAATGACTGTTGAGTGTGCTGTCTGTGTTCTGTCCACACTCAGATTAATACATGGAGTAAGTTCAACCGTTATATTTATCAACTTTGCATTCCTTTTTATGTGCTTTACTTTTTAATTTTATGACATTATATTTTGAAATTTTCACATTTTTCATATTCAAAATTAAACACTGACTCAACCACCATTTATTCAGTCCAATACAATTCAATATGATGAGCTAAATGTAATGGTCCAGGTACCAGAGAAGCAAATAAGAGAAGGATCTTAAGCAACTGTGGGGTTCAAAAAAGACTCTACTAAGATGGTGAGTAGGGCTTGCAGCCTAGGGCAGCCACTTCCCACTCAGGAATTGTGGAGCTCACTGCACTACAGCCTCAGTACCACCAGGGTTAGCTGGCGACTTACACTGCCTCGCTCCAGACTTTCTTCAGGGTGCCCCTATTTCAGCAGATCTAATGACATCGGTCTGCAACTGTGCAGGCACACACATAGACACACTCAGGGGAGGTTAGCTGTTAAGACAATTTCTTTACATGAAATGAGTATAATTTTAAAGCATACTGAATCTGAAGTTTTAAAAGATTGTTGAAACAGTGAAACGGTCAACAGATAAGCAACATTGTTTGAATTTGTACTTCAGCAAGTCCTGACAAGGTTTTTCTAAAGTCTTCCTGGCTATATGATGAATGGAGAGCTGCTTAATGGTTATTATAATTATTAGCATAATGAGTTCTTTTAGGTTTCTATAAAAGCTTGTCAGGAGATTATATATATATATATATATATATATATATATATATATATTTATATATATTTATATATATTTATATTTACATATTTATCCTATTAAAGAGTTCTACATCAGATCATCATTTATGAATAGCTTTGACAGCCATATATAGAACCTTTCAAAGGCAGAAGCCTCTTCCATAAAAACAAGTACTTGGCAGCAGTCTTGATGGGATGCCCACTAGCAGGTTTGATTTCACTCAAACCAATTTTGTTGTCTTCATGTAGCCTGAACAATCACCCTGGTTTACTGGGGACTGAGGGTTTCCTGGACAAAGTGCTTTCTGTGCTAAAACCGGGATAGTCCTGAGCAAAATGTGATGGGTGGGTCCTCGACCTCCATGTCTTCGTGCAAATCAGTGGAAGGTTTCCTGTTATGGGCTGAATTGTGTCTCTCCGCCCAACCCCCAAATTTACTTGTTGAAGTCCTAACCCCCAGGATATGACTGTATCTGGAGATCGGGTCTTTAAAGAGTAATTAAATTTAAATGATATCATTAAAATGGGCCCTAATCCAAAATAACCAGTGTCCTTACAAGGAGTGATTAGAACACAGACATGCTGAGAGAGAGACCCATGAAGACACCCGGAGAAAATGGTTATCTGCAAGCCAAGGAGAGAGGCTTCAGAAGGAATCAACCCAGCTGACGCCTTGTCTGCAGACTTATAACCTCCAGAATTGTGAGAAAAAATAATTTCTATTGTCTAAGCCAGGGGTCGGCAAACTTTTGAGACGGAAGAGCCAATCCTGTCCCTCACAACAATTTAAAAATTATTCGAGAGCCATAAAACAAATGAAATCGCCGTTATGTGAATAGTATCCTTTAAAAATTATATAAATGAAACTATGATAGTTTTATTTTCATTTTCAATTTTACTTCAGAGCCCCATGTACGTACCCAAAGAGCCGCATGTGGCTCACGAGCCGCAGTGTGCTGACCCCTGGTCTAAGCCACCCAGCCTATGGTGCTTTGTGATGACAGCCCAAACAAACTAACACACTCTCTCACAGTTATTCTTGGTTTTGGTTCAGTGTGTTTCACCTGATGATGACAGCTTACTCTCCTCTTCCTCAGAGCTCCCCTTGTCTTCGCTCCTCCTCCTCACTTCTCACACAGGAAGACTTCTGTCCTCACCCCTCCCCCTAGACTGCGACTGCTACGTGTCCCACTTCTCTTCTTCTGGCACCTTGCGCCCTTATTAATCCTCTTTCTCTTATTAACTCAACTAACGCATTCAACTATCACTCCACCCTTCCAAACTATTTTAAACCTGTCACTCCATAAATGTTAGTCGAGTAAATGAAGAATCACACCAACTTCTCTTTCCTCCCTTCTCACTGAAAACTCTTCCTGAGATTCCTTTGCATTTACGGCCTTCCCTTTTTCAGGTCCCACTCACTTGTCAGCCCCCTGTGATCTGATTCTTGTGTCTCGCTGTTAGATTGAAACTACTCCAAAAAGTAACCGAGGACCACAGCAACTGCTATCCATGCCATTTTGAGAATGAATAAAGTTTCCTTTCCTTCCAAACAGAGTGAGCACAGTAAGCAAAGTGTTTCTTTCCTTAGCTGCACAACCATCCCCTGCGGCCATGCTTGGAATTTAATTCCTCCCAAAGTCACTATCTCTTTACAAACTATCTACGATATTTGACACCATTGACCATTCTTGGACCCCTGAAACTCTATCTTCTCTGATTTTCCAAGCCTTCTTCCTGCCTTTGATGGCCTTTAAGCATCTCTCCTCCCAACTCCAACACACACACACACACACACACACACACACACACACACCCCAATCTCAAAAATAAAGTTACTCATCAAAATTTCTGTTCTTGGCCCTGTTCTCTTCCAACTCTCTTTGGTCACTAATGTTTTAGAAACATTCTCTTGACAACTACGTCTTTGCGATTATCTCTCAGTTTAGATCTCCAACCTTATGTCTGTGAGCATCAGGCTTGAATTTCCAACTGAACATTAGTCATTTCCATGTGGACATCTCATTGAGCTTGTTGTACTTAACATGTTGAAAACTGAATGCATCGCAGTCCCACAGATTCTTTCTTAGTTAGGATATTACCATTCTAAGCTCCCAGACTAAAAAACTCAGAGCTAGTAGCTATCTCTCACTCTTCTTCTCACTCAAGCTGCATGTATAAACTATAAACATGTCCTGTTGAATCTTTTTGCCTGAGTAGTTCATTTATTTAGGATACATTTTGCTTTAAAATTCTTTGTTTTTCCCAGTATATTGTTGGTAAATTCCAGGATGATTATTGTCTAGAGACAGCAAAAGAATATTATTTTGTGATTCCCACAAAAAGGGAAACAATAGATATTCCATTTCTACTTACCGCCTCAACGTAGAGGATACATGCCAGGACTTCTACACCTTCCACAAACCGCAACTTCTCTTCCACCACCTGCAACTTAGCCTCCTGAATATGGATGTCAAGTTGACTTAACATTCAAATCCTGGCTCTCCCATGCCCTCTTCTTCTTCCTGAGTCTCTTTATTTATGGGATATGCTCTTGTGGCCAATTCTTTGGTGAAACAATATGTATTTCCCCTCTTTCCATCAGGCATGCAGTTTACCTTTTTTAAAAGAACAATTAGTCTTTTTGGACATTTCTTTATTATTTATGGAACATATTTGAAGTGTTATGAATGTACTTTAGAGGTGTGATATTAAACAAAAAAATTTTTTGACTGCTGGGTGTCTGGGGAAAAAAATCTAGATTTTTTTTTGCATTAATTATTTCAATGTATAATTCCACTTAAGTCTTTTTGTTACAAACTGTGTAAAGACCTCATGGCTTTAAGTCTCACTCCCCCTCATCTGTCTGATTTCTTTCTTCTGATCATTTTGCTACCATATTATATCTACCATTCCAACATCCACTAAATGCTGTCTTCTTCATCAAGTTTTTCCTCCAAGAAATAATACTATTAATAATAATAACCAACATAAATGTGAGTTTCCAGAGCATCCGGCACCTTGGTCAGCACTTTGTGTGCATGACCTCTTTTGACCTTTACAACAGCACTATGAGGTGGGCATAATTATCATCCTATCTTATAGATGAGAAAAAGGAGGCTGGAACAGGTATGTATCTTGTCCAGGGTCACACAGCTACTCAGGGCAGAACAGGAGGGAATTACTTTCTGTGAAAGGCACAGTCAGGCACTGGCTTTAAATCTGAAAGCAGCACCTGATTTCCACAGTCCTAGAGCTTTAACCACCAGGCACAATGCAGCCACTGTGGCCTCTCTCCCTACCTATGCCTAAGTATTTGATTAAACCTCCATGAAGGCATTTACTGTACTCTGTCTCCTACTATAATTACATGCACTCTTTTGTGTTTTGTGGACTCTTTGAAGGCAGTGATGATAGTGCATAAATATTCATTTGAGCTGATAGAAAAGATGCTAGTATAAGACCAGTGACATTCTGCTTTTGAATGTATTGATGTCTCATTTCAGTGTGTCTGCATTGCCAAAGGAATAAAATCCCGGATTCTCTATATAATCTTAAGAGGGAGATGATTTCTTTGCCCTCTTCTGTTGATTTTACTGTTAGTGATATGACCCATTACACAAATCACTTTTGTCCTGGCTATTATATAAGTCATTCTTCCTGGCTTTATCTTATGAGCAGAGATTGCATCTTTTTTTTCTTTAGTAACCACTTATACAGGTTAATTGAGTGCTCCCTCAATAAGACCTGCTAACTGCAAGCACAAGACAGAATATGGCAAGCCCTTTAGATGGAGGTGTAATGAAATAGTCATACAAGGAGAGATGCCACAAGGATGAGTGTGTGCCCTGTAGTCAACAGTGCAAGCATTTATGTCCCATAAGCCCACAAGGAAATTGATTTCAAGTTGTTTTTCATAGAATAACTTTGTTTGTATAGACTGTTTACATTCTTTATCTCCTATTTGTCTCTAGACCTTTGTGAGGTAGGATTGTTACAATGTAACATATATGCAGAATGCAACATATAAATTGTTCCGTGTGTGTGTGTGTGTGTGTGTGTGTGTGTGTGTGTGTGTGTACATGTCTTAATCTACTAACTTGGGCTGCTATAACAAAATTCCAGACCCTGTGGTTTATACACAACAGAAATTTCTTTCTCATAGTTCGGGAGTCTGGAAGTTCAAGATCAGGGTGCCATCATAGTTGGGTGAGGGCCTTCTTCCAAGTCACAGACTTTTAATTGTAGCCTCATATGACGGAAGGGCTGGAAGGGCGGAGCAGGCTCTCTTGGGTCTTTTTTATAAGGGCACTTATCCAAATCATGAGGGCTCTGCCTAATCATGACCTAATCACGTCCCAAGTGCCCTGCCTCCTAATACCATCACCTTAGGGGTTAGGAATTCAATATATGAATTTGGGGGAAGTGCAAACATTCAGACCATAGCAATACAACAACAATAAAATGTTATATAAAGCTATTATGCAGCTTATACTATGAACTATAATGTTATGATTATTGTACAGGCAAAGAAACTGAAACTCATACAAAGTACTACTTGGCAAAAATTACACAGATAATTCAAGGCAAACCCGAGTTTCCAACTTAAGTCTGATTTCAAATCTAGTGAAGTCTTTCCATTTTATCTTAGCTAAAAGCTGTGATCTGGGTGTTTCTAAGTATGTTGAGGTGACTTCATGACCTGAAGCAAGTTCTACCCTTTACAGAAATACAGTTCACTCCGGTCCACAGGATGGGTCTAAGAGTTTGCAAGGCTCAGATGTATGATTTTGTACTTGTGAATCCCCTTCACACACTATATAATTTCTCATTGTCAATGTACACACTATATAGATCTCAACCTAAGAATTTTCTGGACACTGACATTTGTAACATTCAGCTTCATGAGAAAGGAAATGTGTGCGATTTCAAAGATTTAGTGATAAAACAGCACTATTTTCTATAACCTTGATGCCTAAAATTCCACATTTAGGCGTTTTTTTTCATTGCAGTCTGATAATGGCAAATGCCCTCTGATACCTTAGGATGGATGAATTTGTAAGGAACATTCCTGGAAACAGGTGTAGAGTTAAGTATTGGGAAACCAAGTAGCAACGCAGAAAGGTTCACTGATGAGCCAAAAAGAATAGACTAGGGGCTTTTATAGTTTTGTCTGCTGTAGTTCAGTGAATTGTGTCCCTCAGAAAGACATGTTTAAGGCCGTACCCCAGGTACCTATGAACATGACCTTATTTGGAAATAGAATCTTTGCAGATGTAATGAAGTTAAGATGAGATCATACTGGAGTGAGGTGGGCTCTAAGTCCAATAACTGGAGTCTTAATAAGAGAAAGGCGAAGGAGATTTGGAAACAGAGACACAGGGAAGAAGGCCATGAGAACAGAGGCAGAAATTGGAGTTAACGCAGTTAAAAGCCAAGGGGTACCAAAGATGGCTGGGAGCCACCAGAAGCTAGAAAGAGTCAAGGAATGATTCTTCCTTAGAGCCTTTAGAGGGAACATGGGTCTGCTGACATCCTGATTTCCGACTGGGTAACAAATTACCCAGTTTGTGGTAATTTGTTAAGGCACCCCTAGGAAACTATATACACCTGCCTAACACCCAGCCTTCAACTTTAAGTCCATCCTATGGGATAATTTTGAGTTTGAAGTTTAATGTAATGCTTTTCATTAATTAACACCTTTTAATTATTCCCCAAATATGTCGCGCTGGCTCTACTCTTCCAAGGATCTAATCCTGTCTATTCATTCTTTCTGCAATGGGCTACTCACCACCCCCTCAACTCCTCAAACCCACTCCCAGAATGAAGAGTGTGACCATTCACACCTACGCCACAAACAATAACAACAAAAAAACACTCCTCTAATACTTTGTTGTTTCTTGGGAGTTTGCACTGTTTACTCACGTCAGTGGAAAAAAAAATTATATAAAGTATGTATTAATCTACTAAAAATATAGTATTGGCGCAATTTCTAACAATGTCCCGTACATAATAAGTGTTTCTAAAATGTCAGTCTTCAGTCTTTATAAATCTGAATTAACAGCTGTTTCAACAGCCTCAGGGAGCTAAATGAAATCCCTTGAAGGTAGATTACTGGTTGGTCCCCAAGGTCACTACAGAGACTCATCCCAGACCCAATCAAACTCCTCTGCCAAACACTCCACCAAGAAGATTCTTATAACCTTGGGGAGGGTGGGGGAAGGGCGGGGAGGGCACAGAACTGGAATCTGGTGAGCTTGCTAGGGGCAATCCAATGTCATAATAACAGTGCCTGGTGATAGCTTGATTACTGATGTTTTAAAGTATGCAGTTCTCACAGTAGTGAGATAATGAACTCTAAAATATCAGCTCAAGGTTTCTCCTTTAGGGAGCTAAACTACCCTCAACGTATCCCCAGCCTGTGTCTAGCACGATGTCTGGCAAGTAGAGAAGGTCAAATCTAGTGAATGGTGGTCAGTGGGAGGCCTGTGGCAGGTTCTAGCAGCGGACTCTGCGGAAAAAAGAGAGAAAAACTCCCTTCTGCTGGATCGATATTTCTTTACGAGCTGTGGACCAAAACCATTGCTACCACCATCACTATAATTCTACCCACAATAATCATCATCACGTCCTGTAGATGGGAGTTCAGAATAAGTCACAATCAAGTCACCCAAACTCAGTAGATGTTCAGACTTCACTGGACAGAAGGAGTCAGTTATGATATAGAAATGCCAGTTTAATTTGTGAAGAGATTTGGGCGTAACTGAGGCCATTTAAAGGGAACATACAGATGAGATTTATTTTTATAGAAGGCATGCTTGGCTCCACGCCGACTCATCATCCTCTCCAGATGCTCGGGCCTGTCCTTGGGGGCTCTGGACCGCAGGAATCCAGCAGCCACACGCCGCCGCCTGCTCCCCGGGGCAATCTGGCCCCGCTGGCGCTTCGGGGGGCGTCCCCGTCCGCTGCAGCCTCGGGGCTGTGCGAGCGGGAGCTCTGCAGGGGACTCCGGCGTCCGGGCCTCCGACCGCGCGCCGCGTTCTCCTCCCCGAGGCGGCCCCGGGGGGCGGGAGCCGAGCTGGGCGGCGGGGCCGAGCCGGGGGCGCACGGCAGCCCCACAAGCGCGGGCTTCCCCCACCCCCGGTGGCGACCCACCTCCCGCCCCCGCGGCGTGCGCGCGTGTGTCCGTCTGTCTGTCTTCTCGCTCGACGTCAGTGGGAATTTCCAGCCAGGAAGTGAGAGAGTGAGCAAGACAGAGAGACAGAGAAGTGCACCAGCGAGCCGGGGCAGGAAGAGGAGGTTTCGCCACCGGAGCGGCCCGGCGACGCGCTGACAGCTTCCCCTGCCCTGCCCGCCCGTCGGGCCTCCGGTCGCCGCCGCCGCCGCCGCCCTCGGCCTGCGCCCCGCCGCCGGCCCCTCGCCGAGACCCCG